>NC_138769.1:493900520-494110520 GCF_965119305.1 Pelophylax lessonae | reverse complement strand
TTTACTTAAATTCACAATATTCACATTATTGCAAAAGTGCACGTTACAGATTACTGATGTTTATTTAAATTCATGTATTTATTTATTTTTTTCACACATTCAAATTACTATTTAGTTAGATACGGCACCTCACATTGCTAAGTTTATATCGTTTTGGTTATTCAAAATTGAAGGCGGCCACATCTACATTTTTATTCACAACCTAGGGAGGCGCCATCTTTTCCAGGTTTTAATATTAGAAATGTCAGGCTGAGCAAAACTTTTATTTTTTAATATTTACTGAGTAGCTTCAAGTAATTTAGGACAATCTGCTGCGTTTAATTTAATAGCCAAGTCTAAATTTGGAATCTTTTGTACAAATTGTTCAATCAATAATTTATGATCTTCAGCGACCAGATCTGTAGGGTTTTTATTAAACACTAAACACCAGGCTTTTCTCCATTTATCAGCTTCTATCAGCAGATTGTTGTCTTTAGAAATCTTAAAAGAGTCTAGTAATTTTATGTTAAGTCAATCTAAATCTGTTGCTGCCCATACAGCTGCTATTAACCTGCCGGTCTGTGTTCTTAAATCCAACACATCAAATCCCTCAGCATTATGAATTTGTACATGGTAGTGTGAAGGAAGATATGAGAGGAAATACTGTTCTATTTCAGCCTCATCTTGTATTATCAGTTTAGACAACAATTTTCAAAGGTACAAATATCTTGAAAAATACCCTTTTTTTTCATCAAATGATGGGATGCTTTTAAGAAATTTTAACCTATTGAGAACCCACTAGAACAGGGGTCTTCAAACTATGGCCCTCCAGTTGTTCAGGAACTACAATTCCCATTATGCCTAGTCATGTCTGTGAATGTCAGAGTCTTACAATGCCTCATGGGATGTGTAGTTCTGCAACAGCTGGAGGACCGTAATTTGAGGATCCCTGCACTAGAAGGTTCTACTATTTCAGATTTAGGAGTAGAAAACAATTGGCTATACTCAGAATCTTTTTCATCGTGTATAAACTCAAATTGTAAACTTTGTAAGATTCCCTTAATTTCTGTTTCCTTATCCCTCCAATCTTAAAGCTAGTTGTAAAGCTTTTTGTAATGTTTTAAAATCACCTGTGTAAAAAGCTTCAGATTCACTTGTTTTTTTCCATACATTCATCTAATTTGCATACAGTTCTTTCCACAGTATCAATCAATGGATTCTCCTGAAAGTTTTGCTCTGGCTCCTGAACATTTTTAGAATGACCACGTGTAACAACACATATTTTCTTGTTGCTTTCAGGGCTTAAATATTAATGAAAAGATAACAACAATTTACATGCTGCATTAAACTTAGTTGATTATTTGCTAAACATTTTGTTGTCAACACTCTGGCACTGATCAATAAACTACTGCATGCTTGTATTCCATGTATGGAATGTATCAGGTTTATACTTTTGAGCTTGAGATGTTAACCATTCTATTTTATCTGCTTATATGAACAAACACACTCACCCCTGTTAAGAATGACAGTCCTGTGTGCACTTAAAGATAAACAAGTGATGAGTAGTGTCTTTTTTCTTTTGGCTTTTGTTCTTTCTTTTGTCCTTGGACTTCCATCTTCAATATTCAGAATCCGACTGCCAAACTTGCCTCATCCAAAGGGAACATCTGCTTGGTTACCTTCAATGGCGGGCTTTTAAAAACAACGTGAAGCCTTAGTCCCGTTTATAGCACTATCCTCTGGGCCTTAAACCCGATATCCTGTGAGAACGTCTCACATGTCCTGGCTACCAACTTTCTCTGGCAGGGACTTTAATCTTAGCAGAAATCTTCAAGTACATAATGTCATGCTTTTACTTAACCCGGAAATCCTCCTGGATCCATAAAATACTTGGAGAACACTGTCCAGATGGTAAATCAACCTCTTATAAGCTGGGTCTGTTGTTTTTTTGTTTTTTCTTCTCCTTGCTGAACTACAAGCTGTCAAGAGGTGAGAAACACAGACAAAAAAACTCACCCCTGGTAGCAAGATTGTTAACTGGAGTCAAAGAGTAATATACTTCATCCAGGTCCACATTCTTCACCTAAATGTTCGAAATAGACTTCTCAGCTGTCACGATACTTCAGTAAAGTTGTTTATTTTCTTAAAGTAAAGCAAAACACACAAAACAGAACAAAACAGAAAGGTTTCACACGTCAAAAGGAGAGAGAGAGAGAGAGAGAGAGAGAGAGAGAGAGAGAGAGAGAGAGAGAGAGAGAGAGAGAGAGAGAGAGGTGTTACGTGTCTTCAGAGTGTAGGATGGTCTTTTCTCATCTCTGCTTGATCTGTAGATATAGTTGTCTTTTATACTATATATAAAGACGATGTCAAGCAAAAATTCTAAATATAAAAGTAAAATCCACTCTTGCATATATGGTTTGAGTCTATAGTAAGACACATAACTCCACCCAACATACTGACATAAGGTTCAAAAATAAATATACATACCTAGCAAAATGGTTTCTCTGTCCTTGAAAGAGACATATGGAAGTAACCTTCAAAACTAACATCATTACATTATGACATTTATATATATTTTGTAGACTTTTATAATTTAAACTCTAAATCTCTAACACTATAATCTCGGGATTTCTCCAGAGATTACAGCCTTGCATTCACAGTGAGCATTTTGGATGTTTATAGATTGCTTCTCTTCTAAAGAAAAGAGATCTACACAGGTTCATAAACCTGCATTCTGAGTTGAAGAATTACTCAGAGAATGCCGGCGATCTGTGCAGTGATGATTTATCACTGCTTCATAAACAGACACCCAAATAACATTTAAAGCCATGTGAATAGGAAAAGTATATGTGCAAAAAAAAGTCCATAAGACAATAAAGTCCAAACAAGAAATTAGAATGTGCAAGCACACACACACACACATGAAATTAACTCTCACAGTGACTCTGACAGCAGTGTGCAGCAGCACAGATGATAATGACTCCTCACCGACACATCCCCTGCTGAGTCACAATGACACCCTCTCTCCATGCCAGGTGTTCCCTTTAGTCTACTCCAGTCCAAAAAGTACTCACAGTCCCGCTCCCGGCTTCCCTTGCTCCTGTCCCGCAGACCCACACACTTGGCTCAGGCCACTACACTTGGCTCCCTTGCTCCATGACATCACATTCAGGCACTGCCTCCCCCCCCCGCCGGTGCCACCCGAACACACTGTAGCAGGCATTCCGAAGGTCTTGGCTGGCTCCGGACCAGAACTGTGCATGCGCAGTTCTGAGCCGAGCATCACAGCCATGTTTTACTGGCAGCCTGTTCCCGACATTTGTATTTATATTTTTATATTTTGATTCTAATTAGCATTTTGTATGTAGTTTTATCCACAATATTGCACGTTACAGATTATTGAAATTAACTTAAATCCACAATATTCACATTATTGCAAAAATGCACGTTACAGATTACTGATGTTTATTTAAATTCATGTATTTATTTATTTATTTTCACACATTCAAATTACTATTTAGTTAGATACGGCACCTCACATTGCTAATTTTATATCTTTTTGGTTATTCAAAATTGAAGGCGGCCACATCTACATTTTTACTCACAACCTAGGGTGGCGCCATCTTTTCCAGGTTTTAATATTAGAAATGTCAGGCTGAGCAAAAATGTTATTTTTTATTATTTACTGAGTAGCTTCAAGTAATTTAGGACAATCTGCTGCGTTTAATTTAATAGCCAAGTATAAATTTGGAATCTTTTGTAAAAATTGTTCAATCAATAATTTATGATCTTCAGCGACCAGGTCTGTAGGGTTTTTATTAAATACTAAACACCAGTCTCTTCTCCATTTATCAGCTTCTATCAGCAGATTGTTGTCTTTAGAAATCTTAAAAGAGTCTATTAATTTTATGTTAAGTCAATCTAAATCTGTTGCTGCCCATACAGCTACTATTAACCTGCCGGTCTGTGTTCTTAAATCCAACACATCAAATCCCTCAGCATTATGGATTTGTACATGGTAGTGTGAAGGAAAATATGAGAGGAAATACTGTTCTATTTCAGCCTCATCTTGTATTTGCAGTTTAGACAAAAATATTCAAAGGTACAAATATTTTGAAAAATACCCTTTTTTCATCAAATGATGGGATGCTTTTAAGACATTTTAACCTATTGAGAACCCACTAGAAGGTTCTACTATTTTAGATTTAGGAGTAGAAAACAATTGGCTATACTCAGAATCTTTTTCATCATGTATAAACTCAAATTGTAAACTTTGTAAGATTCCCTTAATTTCTGTTTCCTTATCCCTCCAATCTTTAAAGCTAGTTGTAAAGCTTTTTGTAATGTTTTAAAATCACCTGTGTAAAAAGCTTCAGATTCACTCGTTTTTTTCCATCCATTCATCTAACTTGCATACAGTTCTTTTCACAGTATCAATCAATGGATTCTGCTGAAAACTTTGCTCTGCCTCCTGAACATTTTTAGAATGACCACGTGTAACAACACATATTTTCTTGTTGCTTTCAGGGCTTAAATATTAATGAAAAGATAACAACAATTTACATGCTGCATTAAACTTAGTTGATTCTTTGCTAAACATTTTGTTGTTAATACTGATCAATAAACCACTGCATGCCTGTATTCCATATATGGAATGTATCAGGTCCTGATGTATACAATCCAGTCTGGCTTCTGCACATACACAGCAAGCTCTCTCACTGCTGTGTGTGCGCTGTATGGGGGTGGAGTCTGGGTGGGACAGATAGCAGGGATAGATTGGGAGGCGGGACACTTTCATTCTGCTCCGTTGTGTTCATGTAGCACCCTGTGCTGTGCACTGCCCATCCTGTCTTTTCTCAAAATCTCAGGATAGGTGTTAGTGAGATGAGCAACAGGAGGACCGACACAGCACAGTGTACCACCCCCCAGTCAGAACTCTAACCCTGGGGAGCAGCAATGACATTGGGAATAACTACTTGCTGCCAAATCATGTGCCGGTCCACAAGGGGCGCACGGGCACCCCCCAGCGTGCCACCACCCAGCCTGCACAATCAATGGAAACAGGGAGCCGGACCAACAGATCTATACCAGGTCTGTCACCCACTCACAAGCACATGACCAGAGCCCGAGGCCCCAATCAGCCTTTTCCATGTTGTCCTCGGGGCACAGATGTCAAGGTCTTACCTTACCTCCTATCTACAGCCATCTTGAACATCTGCTGACTGCTGTCTATTATAGACTCTGATTGCTTCATCACTTCCTGCTGCTTCCTGGGTGTCGCTTGGTGATGAGGTTGCACACAGAATATAAATATATCACCTGTTGACTTACTTCAAGGTGCATCTCTGCTTACTATCTTCCGTCTTCCGTGTTCCTGTTTTCCGTGTTCCTCCGTGCATGACCTGGCTTTGACTGATGACCTTCCTGGCTCTCGATTTCACTTTTGGCTGATGACCTTCCTGGCTCTCGATTCCCATTGGCTGACGAGTTTCTTGTGACTATGCTTCCGTCTAATCCCTATCAGTTTCTCCGCTCCCGGATCCGGACTCGCTAACCTCATGGTGGAGCGACCCTGAGGACTGCGACCTGGTGCCAACAAGCAGTGAAGTCCTGATGGAGCTTAGACTCCGCACCTCAAGTTAGCCTGCGTCTTCCACCAGGGTGACCCCTTTACACGTCAGGCTCAGCTACAGGAGGTGTGACAGCAGAGCACTGCCCCCCTGAACCCTCCCACCCTGCGATACTAGTGAATCAACATCGATTTCCAGCTTCATTCCCCGGCCAATCAGGACAGGAGGTCGAAGACCCAGAACCCGAAAGAAGACCGGGTCAGAGCAGAAGCCGTGATGTCAGGCACCAGGGGATCCGTGACTGCTGGAGGGCTCCACCAGTAGGGTGTGTGTGGACCTGGAGGGGCCCACCCACGCACCCTAAAATCCTCCAGCACCATCCGCCCCTGCCTGTATGTCATTTGATTTCAAGTGGTTGTACCAGAGTGCAGCTGAAGGCATCACCCCAGTACCATTGCTTAGAGCCGATGGTCGACTCTCTTGTAATAACAACCGGAGCAGCTAAGCAGCAAAAAAGTTGTTTTTACAAGCAGTGGGAGGGGAATTTCCCACCTTCCCGCCACTTTCTGTGGCTCATCTGGGCTCTCCCATCCCACAGGGAGACCCAAGCGACCAGCCAGCATGTCCAGCATCTTGCCGGAGCTCGGATATGGTAAACCGGAAGCAATGTCATGACATCACTTCTGATTTACTGGAATCCTAAGGGTCCATGTACGCAGGACGCTGGAAATGGCCGTTTAGGAGCAGTTGGGCGTTTTTTTCAGAAGCCCCTGAACCCATCTACATTTTATCTTATCTGTCCATGTACACCAGGTCGTTTACAGTCATTTGCAGGCAGTTGCGTTCAGGGACTTTTTTTAGAACGCAATTATTTGCGTTCGAACGTGTGTTTCCCGGCGTTTCAAACGCACAAACGCGTCCGAACGTGTCTGAACGCGATGACCCGCGTTTAGCGTTCGCGTTTTTCCATTTTAAAGGGGAATCATTTTTTTGACCTCTAGGAACGCTTCTAAACGCAAACGCCCGCAAACGCCGCTAAACGCGGGTAGAAACGCGACCGAACAGACGTTTCAAACGTCCTAAAAATTCCAGCATTCAAAGGGACTT
Organism: Pelophylax lessonae; assembly: GCF_965119305.1. NCBI lineage: Eukaryota > Metazoa > Chordata > Amphibia > Anura > Ranidae > Pelophylax > Pelophylax lessonae. The sequence continues at coordinate 494,103,864 of NC_138769.1, read as the reverse complement.
TTAACAACGTCCCGTGCACATGGAGCCTAAAGGCACCAGTTTTTGAAAATCAAAAGTATTCAAAAATGTAGATCTTGGCGTTTTCAATGCTTTCAAGTGCAAAGGAGGAATTTGGAGTCTTATAGACCCCAGATCCCTCCATAAAGAGTACTTGTCATGTGCCTGTAGCTGTTCCAAGGATGTTTACATTCCTTGTGGCAGCAAAAAAAGTGATAAAAAAATGTAAAGCAACAGTGTAAAAATAAAAAATAAAAAAATTATTAGTTGAAAAAAAATTTATCAAAGTGCCCCCCGTGCTAGCACACAAAGCCGATTGCATGCGTCTGTCCCTGAACGCATGCAAACTGCGATCTTCCCACACTTGTAAGGTATCACATGTCAATGTAAAGGCTTTTAAAGCGTCGCCTATGTATAAAATGTACGTCGTTTGTCGCTGTTGTGCGGGCTTGCACAATTTTAAAACGTGACATGTTTGGTATCTGTTTGCTCAGCATGACATCATCTTTTATATTTTAGAAAAAACTAGGGTTATGTATTGTGCTTTTTTGCATTTACATTTAAAAAAGTGTATTTGTTTCCAAATACATTTGAAAAACTGTTGCGCAAATACCGGGTGACATAAAAAAAATTGCAAAACCCACCAATTATTCTCTAGGGCCCCTGTTTCAACAAAAAAAAAACGTATTTTCCCATTTCAAGTGCCAGAAAATGTCTGGTCTTTAAGTGGATATAGTATATTGCACCTTTCTTGCGAAATATAATATTAGAAACCAGAAAGGAGGTTTGAGGATATAATAACTAAAACATTATCACTTATAATATATGTGTGCTAAGCTTTGCCTAATTTGTAGTCATGATTTTGCATTTATTTATTCATTTACAAAGATAGGAAGTTTTATTTAAATTGTACACTGGTCCGCTATAACATTATGACCACAGAGAGGTAAAGTGAATAACATTGATTATCTCATTACAATGGGAACTGAAAGTGGGTGGAATATATTTGGTAGCAAGTAAACATGTCGTGCCTGAAGCTAATGTGTTGACAGCAGAAAAAATGGGCAGGCGTAAGGATTTGAATGACTTTAACAAGGGCCAAATTGTAATGGCTAGAAGACTGAGTCAGAGCATCTCCAAAACTGCAGCTCTTGTGGTATGTGCCTAATCTGTAGTAGTCAGGACCTACCAAAAGTAGTCCAAGAAACGAAAATAGGCGACCAGATCCTGGGTGGCCAAGGCTTATTAACCACTTCTGGCCCGGAAGGATTTGCCCCCTTAATGACCAGGCCATTTTTTGCGATTCGGTACTGCGTTAATTAAACGGACAATTGCGCGGTCATGCTACACTGTACCTAAACAAAGTTGATGTACTTATTTCCCCACAAAAAGAGCTTTCTTTTGGTGGAATTTGATCAGCACTGCAATTTTTATTTTTTGCGCTATAAACAAAAAAAGACGACAATTCTCAAAAAAAAAAACAATATTTTTCACATTCTGCTATATAACCTTCCCCCAAAAAAAAAAAAATTAAAAATCGATTTTTTTAAACATTTTAAGCCAATTTGTTTTCTGCTACATATTTTTGGCAAAAGAAAATTGCAATAAGCGTATTTTGCTTGGTTTGCGCAAAAGTTATCACTTCTATTAACTACGGGAAAGATTTATGTTATTTTTATTGTTTTTTTTTTTATTTACTAGTAATTGCGGCGATCTGCAATTTTTAGAGGGACTGCAACATTGCAGCAAACAGATCGGACCCCTAACTGACATTTTTGACACTTTTGGGTGGACCAGTGACATTACTACAGTAATCAGTGCTAAAAATATGCTCTGTTAATGTAATAATGATACTGGAAGGGAAGGGGTTAACACAGTGGGGGATTAAGGGGTTAAATGTAAGCCTAGGGGAGTGTTTCTAACTGTTGGGGGGATGGGCTTTTGAAATTATCACAGAGACCTGAAGATAGAAGGATCATAGGCACTCTGTGATCATTCCAGAGAGAAGAACAGTCAGCTGTGTTTACAACAGCTGACCATCCTTCTCTCTCAGCGGGGAGCGATTACGGGTGGCCCGGTGGCAATTGGAGCCGTCGGCCCCGTGCATCGGAGTCCCTGCTGCCGAGTGGGAAGGGATCGTGCCACTGGTGGCACGCATTTGCCCCTAGCAGCAGGCGCGTGACCAACGTAGGGCTACGTCGGTTCGCACAGGAGGGCCAGCCTGCCGCAGTAAAACTGGGGCAGGTGGTCCTTAATTGGTAATGCATGTGAGGAGCGAAGGCTGGCCTTGTAGTCTCATCCAATAGAAGAGCTACTGTAGCTCAAATTGCAGAAAAAGTTATTGCTGGTTCCAATTGAAATGTCAAAACAGACAGTACATCACATTTTGTTGCGTATAGGGATGCATAGTTGCATACTGGTCAGGGTGCCCATGCTGACATGTTTCTAAAGCCAAAACCACCGACAATGGCCATGTAAGCATTAGAACTGGACCAGTAAGTAATGGAAAAAGGTTTTCTTTTTCATCATGTGGATGCCTGGGAGCGTGTAAATCACTTGGGGAATAGATGGCACCAAGATATAGTGTGATGCTTTAGGTAATGTTCTTGCTTTGAAACCTTGGGTCTGCCATTCATGTGGATGATACATTAAAGTCCATGCCTCGATGGGTCAGGGCTGTTTTTCTAGCAAAAGGGGGACCTAGTTAATATTTAGGTGGGTGGTCTTAAAGTTATGGTAGGTGGTAATAATGTTAACAAAAACCATATAGGATATCCGCAATTGTGATAAATATATGAAGCAGCACTAAAAAATTGAACTCAATATTGTGAAAACACAAAAATGAATCAATATAACGACATCAAACTTAAAAACATGTATAAATAGTGTCCATAGGAGCCCATACATAAAGGCTAAAACGGAAAAATATACTGTATGTGAAACAAGAAAGTCCAAAGGAAACAGATTGTCCATGATCCACTTGCTCCACCAGTATCTCCACAAACACAATTCATAGTACTTCCACCACCAGGTGACACCAAGTATTAAAAGCCTCTTACCGGATCCTGTGGACCATCATATAGTATGGTCAGATGCGTGTGTTATATCTCCTTATGAAGGGAAACTCCAAAGCGCCAAACATGATCCAATCAGGGTTGGTTCATCAGCAGGATGAAAAAAAAAAAAAAAGCATATATGCCCATAGTGTAACCCATAAAAAACATTTATTCAGAAAATACCTAGTGAAACTTGAAAGAGAATCACACTAAGCAAATCCCTGGGCAATAGGTTTAAAAAACTTGCATATAGCAAAAAAAAGATAGAATTGCTCTCCCAAAAAGCATCAGGCTGTGTGGCTGCACCGAACTCCCCCTCACCAGTCAGCAAGTGTGCATGACGACAAAGTGTCATAGCCACGCCCAACTAGTTTCGTCAAAGAGGTGACTTTGTCGGTGGCCTGGCTAACACAATAATGTTATGATCTGTGTTTTTTGTCTAGTGTTGCACTGATACTGGTATAGGTATTGGTGCAGATACTTGCAGGAGTACTTGTACATATGCAAATGCTCCGATACCTAAAACCGAAAGATTTTTCGTGGAGTGTAGTGCGATTTGAGCCCATACAAAATGAATAGGCATCATGCCCCATAGAGCCCCAAGCATCTATCCAACCTGACCAACTTTTATCAAATTTTCTCTGGCCGTTCTGGTTAAGTTAGGTAATCTTATCCAGCAGTAGAACTGAGTTCAAAACAGTGTGCCAAGTGGATATTATTGGTGGAGCAGCGGCTTTCCAATGGAGAAATATCTCCCTCTGCCCCTAAAAGGTGCAGGTTAAGGAGTTTAGGTTTAAATTTAAGGTAGATTTGAGTGATAGATTTAGTGGCTCAGGGTTTAGAATAAAATTAGATTCAGATTATGTTTACAAGTTATGTTTAGAGCAGGGGTTTTTACTGATACCTTTTAGGGATTCGGATATCCTAAATCTATTTTGTTACTGAAATAATAAAAACAAAAAGCACCGGTAAAAGATGTTTCTACTGCATCTATTGTCCTGGCACAAGTTTTATTAATCTTTACATCGTACAAAAACAAAGTTGCTTAAAAAAACTTCATGTGTATCTAATGTCAGTGACCCCTGCCTTCCTCCGTGGTTCCTCTTGCCGGTGTTCCGTGAGAATTACCTACCCGTGAGAAAAACCTACCCTCGTCACTTCCGGTTGCACGGCAGTGTGTTTAATGCGGCGGTTACATTAAAACAGCTGGCCTGCAATACGAGTCATCTCCGCTCCTGTCCCTGTCACTTCCCTGATCTCGGCAAGTAAATATAAAAGCGGCGGTGGGTGTATGAAAACATAAATCACGGAGCCGAGAGCCGCTTTTATATTTACTAGCCCAGATCAGGGAAGTGACAGGGACAGGAGCGGAAATGACTCATAATGCAGCCCAGCTGTTTTATGTAACCGCGGCGTGGGTAGATTTTCTTCACGGTACACCGACATATTTCCATACTAGTGCGCATGCGCACTAGTCAGCTCCTCTGTTGTCCCATTAGGTATCCGGGGCTGTGAGCATGCACACTGCTGCGCTGCTCAGCTGTTCCTGTCCGGAAGTGACGAGGGTAGGTTTTTCTCACGGGGTAGGTAATTCTCACGTTACACCGGCCCCTCCTTAATGATCATGTCCTATAGTGATATAGTGACTGTGGGAGGTAGCATGAAAAGTGGCAGATGATACTGGTATCAAACAATCCTTAAAATGTGTCCGATATGAAGATTCTTAGAGTGGCTTTGCATTGCAATGGAGCCAATGTTCTATGAACAGGCACCAGGACAGGTAAGTATAGAGGGGTTGATTTAATAAAGGCAAATAGACTGTGCACTGGAAAATTGCAGTTGCTCCACAGCTTAGTAAATGAGCAGAAGCTCTGCTGAATACCATCATCCAATAATGTGCAAGCAAAAATGCTGTTTGTTTTTTTGTTTTGTTTTTTCCTTTGCATGTTATTGAGTGCTCTTTGCAAAGTGAATCTTTACCTCGTTTACTAAGCTCTGGAGCAACTGCACTTGCAGATTGCACAGTCTACAATGTGTCTTCTCTTACAGATGCTTTTTGTTTTTATGTTTTATTACAAAGGCTTAAAGAGTCACTTTAGGCATCAGAAACCCTAGGATATATTGGTAAGTTCTTTTTTTTAACCACTTGCCTACTGGGCACTTTCAACTCCTTCCTGCCCGGGCCAATTTTTAGCTTTTAGCTCTTTTGCACTTTGAATGACAATTGCGCAGTCATGCAACACTGTACACAAATGACATTTTTATCTCTTTTTTTTTCACACAAATAGAGCTTTCTTTTGGTAGTATTTAATCACCACTGGGTTTTTTTTTTTTTTTGTTTTGCTAAACAAATGAAAAAAGAGTGAACATTTTGAAAAAAATAATTCATAGTTTGGTATAAAATTTTGCAAATAGGTCATTTTTCTCCTTCACTGATGTGCGCTAATGAGGCTGCACTGATGGGCACTCATAGGTGGCATTGATGGGCACTGATAGATGGCACTGATGGGCACTGATAGGTGGAACTGATGGGCTCTGATAGGTGGCACTGAAGGGCGCTGATAGGTGGCACTGATAGACAGCACTAATGGGCACTGATAAGTGGCATTCATGGGCACTGATGGCACTGGTAGGCATCATAGATGAGGGGGCACTGATGGGCACTGATTGGCTGCGCTACTGGGCTCTGATTGGCAGCACTGATGAGCACTGATTGTTAGAACTGCTGGGCACTGATTGGCAGCACTGGTGGGCACTGTTGGGACTGCACTGATAATCAGGACACTGATAATCAGTGCCGTGATTATAAGTACCAATGTCCCTTTAACACAAGCCAGTTATCGGCTCTCTTTTTCTCTCCTCACGCTGTCAGCATGAGGAAAGAAAAAGCAGATAACCGGCTTGTGTTTACTTCCGTGATCAGTTGTCGTTGAACACAGCTGATTACGTGGTAAAGGGCCGCTGTGATAGGCCCTTTAACCGGCTCGGACTCTGCGATTACAGAGCACGCCTCCCAGGCAGCACGATCACGGCAGTGTAAGTAGACGCCCTCCCGGCAAAGTAAGCCCGTACTGTAGCCGTCAGCGTCAGTCGTCAGCGTCTGTTGTCAGCAGGAAGTGGTTAATGCCTGGAATTTTTTTTATGTTCTTAGAAATACATTTCTATGTAAAAATTTAGATTTGGTTTTGTAAATCAAATTTTCAGGTGCCTATTGTTTTGTAATTTTTGTTGGCGTTGAATGATTCTGTGCTAATAAAAGACAGCATAGCACCTTCTGAAACCAAAAAAAGGCAAAAAGGGAAAAGTTGAAGGTTTTAAAAATAGGCCTGGATACTAAGGACAGAAGTCAGGAGTCTTTGCTTCTTAGAGATGTAGAATAAGGTAGATCAATATTTTTCAAAACACTGCTTTTTTCTTCCTTCACTACAAAATTGCTTCAGCAAAGTGCAGCATCATGCTTAACATTTCGAAAAAATGTTAGCTGGTCTTTTTCTGACAGTAAAAGAAAGAGGGATCTGTCAATGGTCAAAAGTAAGAAAGAACTGTAAAAGCTGCCAAGGAATGTAAACATGGAAATAAGAAGAGAGGTTAAATCTCTGAGAAAGAGCGTCATAGTTGGACAACCATTACTTGGAAGAAATATGAAATATTAACTTTGCACTACAAAGTGTTTCTTTACAGCACAGCAAAAAGCCTGACATTTGAAAATGTTGGCTGCTTATATATCTGAAGAAAATATGTGTGCAAGTAAGTTTCTGTAACATGAAAGCACAACTGCAATATCTTCTATTGTTGTACGTTAAATGTCCATATATTCAGGCATTCTCAGTCGTAGATTTGCAGTTTATAAATACCATTGATGGCTCTCATATTTTTATTTCTACAGTTTCATTATCAATATACTGTTTATGTGCAACACAGGAGACACAGAGGCAGTTATATTGTTTGTCAATTATTAACCATCAATTACCATCAATTTTTCTGAAATTCAATAAGAATACTTTTTCATTTTGCACTATTGGATTCTGCCTTATGTTTGTTTTGTCATTTTTTATATTTTTTTATTTTTTATTTTATACTCTCCAAGCTGTTTAGTTTTCCATCAATTACCACTTTCTTTTTGAGATTACTGATTTTCTTAGTTTTGACTTAGCCATTAATATTGTACTTGACCCTGTTGTGCTGTTTGGTGGGATTAAATAGCAAAAAAATACAGTATATATATATATATATATATATATATATATATATATATATATATATACACACAGTAAACCCCCCTCCATTGCGGGGGTTACGTTCCGGACCCAGCCGCGAAAAGTGAAAATCCGCAAAATAGTAAAACCCTATTAAAATGCATTGTAGGCATGTTTTTTTTACTGTCACTGTACGTGTAAAAGCATTTTAAGGTCTTTAAACACACTTTTAAAACAATAGAAACTTATTTAAACACATAAAAGATACTGAGAGACATAGCAAGAGCTATAGAAAACACAAAAATATTTCATTTTTAATGATTTATATAGTAAAATAACATTACAAAAAAAAAAATACAATATACAATATACCGGGACCGCAAAAACTGAACCGCGATGGAGCGGGGGTTTACTGTATATACAGTCAGGTCCATAAATATTGGGACATCTACACAATTCCTATCTTTTTGGCTCTATACACCACCACATTGGATTTGAAATGAAACAAACAAGATGTGCTTTACATCCAAATCAGGTGAACGGTGTAGAAGTTACAACAGTTTGTATATGTGCCTCCCACTTTTTAAGGGACCAAAAATAATGGGACAGATTAACAATCATAAATAAAACTTTCACTTTTAAATACTTGGTTGCAAATCCTTTGCAAATCAATTACAGCCTGAAGTCTGGAATGCATAGACATCACCAGACGCTGGTTTTCATCCCTGGGGATGCTCTGCCAGACCTCTCTTGCAACTGTCTTCAGTCCCTGCTTGTTCTTGGGGCATTTTCCGTTCAGTTTTGTCTTCAGCAAGTGAAATGCATGCTAAATCAGATTCAGGTCAGGTGATTGACTTGGCCATTGCATAACATTCCACATCTTTCCCTTAAAAAACTCTTTGGTTGCTTTCACAGTATGCTTCGGGTCATTGTCCATCTGCACCGTGAAGCGCCATCCAATGAGTTCTGAAGCATTTGGCTGAATATGAGCTGATAATATTGCCCGAAACACTTCAGAATTCATCCTGCTGCTTTTGTCAGCAGTCACATCATCAATAAATACAAGAGAACCAGTTCCATTGGCAGCCACACATGTCCACGCCATGACACTACCACCACCATGATTCACCGATGAGGTGGTATGCTTTGGATCATGAGTAGTTCCTTTCCTTCTCCATACTCTTCTCTTCCCATCACTCTGTTACAAGTTGATCTTGGTCTCATCTGTCCATAGGATGTTGTTCCAGAACTGTGAAGGCTTTTTTAGATGTTGTTTGGCAAACTCTAATCTGGCCTTCCTGTTTTAGAGGTTCACCAATGGTTTACATCTTGTGGTGAACCCTCTGTATTCACTCTGGTGAAATCTTATCTTGATTGTTGACCTTGACACACATACACCTACCTCCTGGAGAGTGTTCTTGATCTGGCCAACTGTTGTGAAGGGTGTTTTCTTCACCAGGGAAAGAATTCTTCGGTCATCCACCATAGTTGTTTTCCGTGGTCTTCTGGGTCTTTTGGTGTTGCTGAACTCACCAGTGTGTTCTTTCTTTTTAAGGTCCTTCCAAACAGTTGACTTGGCCAAACCTAATGTTTTTGCTATCTCTCTGATGGGTTTGTTTTGTTTTTTCAGCCTAATGATGGCTTGCTTCACTGATAGTGACAGCTCTTTGGATCTTATATTGAGAGTTGACAGCAACAGATTCCAAATGCAAATAGCACACTTGAAATTAAGTCTGGACCTTTTATCTGCTCCTTGTAAATGGGATAATGAGGGAGTAACACACACCTGGCCATGGAACAGCTAAGCCGCCAATTGTCCCATTACTTTTGGTCCATTAAAAAGTGGAAGGCACATATACAAACTGTTGTAATTCCTACACCTTTCACCTGATTTGGATGTAAATACCCTCAAATTAAAGCTGAAAGTCCGCAGTTAAAGCACATCTTGTTTGTTTCATTTCAAATCCACTGTGGTGGTGTATAGAGCCAAAAAGATTAGAATTATGTAGATGTCCCAATATTTATGGACCTGACTGTATATATATTTATACAAATATACATTTGTATAAATATACATTTCCTACACAAGTCATATTGTAATTGCATTTTAATAAAATTTACCATTTCTTTTCAATCTGTTCTGTTGTAACTTTCTGTAAAATGCAATGTAATATGGCAACCTGGAGGTGTTCTGTACACAGATGGTGTACAGAACACCTCCCGAGAAATGTTTCTTGCTTGTGTGATTGGCTTACTAATTTTCTCAGAAGTCTGCAATAAGACATAAATCAGATTTTGGGCGTACCCTGCATCAAAAATGTCATTTTTGGTGAGATACTCCAAAGGGGAAATCATGTCTTAAGGAATGCAGACCTTGCCAAGTGCAAGCGCAAGTGCAACATATGATTGATAAATATAAAATCACTCCTATTCATATTCACTTTTCACATGGACACAGACAAACAAACCGCTTTTTCTTCGAGATAGTAAAAAATAGGAAGCCGCAACAAATGTTTTTTTCTCAACAAAATTAGAGTTCCTCTTAAGAATATTAAGAAAATTCTTAGGAAAAGTCTTAAGTTAATTTGTACAAACATTCTCAGAACATTCAAATGTCATTTGAAAGTTTTTTGTTTGTTTTTAATATTTGACTTTGAAACAAAAGGACTTTACTGAATGAAAACCACATACACTGTTAGAAATTTGTTTGATTGAAAAAAATTTCCATCTTGCTTCTTCGAATATTCTCATTACTGTGGTAGAAAATTATTGTGGATTTGACCCTCTTATGATTACAAAAATGATCAAACTTTCTTAGAACGTTCTTTTCCTAAGAATTTTCATTACAAATTCCACCCATCTATATGGCATGCTTTACAGACATGGATGTATAGGGACCCTGCCCTATGTGGTTTTGTCTCACTCTCTAATTACATTTAGTGTGTGTTGTTGCTAGGCTGTAACCAGACTGAGCTGTTATTTACTTTTTTTTTTGGCTCTGTGGATCTTTCCTAATCTCGGTGGGTTGATTGTTTCTGCCTGTTACTGTAAAGAAGGTTCTACTAAGCAGATTGGAAATTTCTATTCTTGCGTTATGAATACGTATTTGTCCGGATTCAGAGGTATGAAGGATAAATAAAGGATAAATACTGTATTTGGGTCAGCTTTCCAGAATGTTCTCTTTACCTCCTTAACGTTTGATTTGAGAGCATGTGTGTATAGAGCGTCTCTTAACTTGGGCCTTGCCTCAACCTGATGAACATGCCAGAGGCCTAAGAACTTAGGTTACCTGTTGGAGTGGATATCTAGAAATAGTTGGGCTAAAATCATTTTTTTTTGCTGAACAGTGTCACAGAGAAGCTGGGTAGAAGTTACTGTCTGCACATAAAAACATTTCATCACCCACCAATGAAGGTATATTTAATTGCCATCAGAGGGAAGAACTAATGCAATTATAGGAAAGATGGTGACTGCCCCCATAGGGACATAGATCTGTCTCTCTGCTCTAATGGGGCTATCAATTTCCAAGGATATGCTTATTTCTGCTACTTCAGGACACCCTTTTCTATTTTTTGTGCATTTTTGGGGTATCCTGCACCCTAAACCCTCTCCCCTGTTATTGAGTTCAGCAATACATATCTAAAAGACTAAAGCAACTGGCAACCAATTTAAGCTGGCTATTGATGGATTAAATCTCAGCCAGTATAGCAGGGACCTGCTGAGATTTGATCCATCTATGGGCAGGCTGGCTGTACTGAAGTCGATCCATCAATAGACTTCAGAAAAATTAGCCTTTCTGATTTTTTTGCCAGCTATATTCACTGGTGGTAATCATTGGGGTTTATTTACTAAAGGCAAATCCACTGTGCATTACAAGTGCACTGCAAGTGCACTTTGAAGCGCAGTCGCTGTAGATCTAAGGGGAAGATCTGAAATAAGGGAAAGCTCTGCTGATTTCTATTATGCAATTATGTGCATGCAAAAATGCTGTTTTTATTTTCCTTGCATGTTCCCTTCAGATCTACAGCAACTGCATTTCCAAGTGCACTTCCAAGTGCACTTGTAGTGCAGAGTGGATTTGCCTTTAGTAAATAAAGCCCAAAGTGTTCTGGCAGCAGGGAAGGCTTCCCACAACACAATAGTGCTGCAGGAGGGATTCCCCCATCAACACTGACTGTGTTGATGAGGGAATCAAGCAATTTTTTTTCCAGAAACGAAGGGTTTCAGAAAAGAAAATTGCATCATCTATGACTTGCCATTTTCTCTGCCTACCCATAAACTAAGGACTAGATACTAGGATTGAGCTGTTATCCCACCGAGTCACCTGGAGCCCATCTGCCACCTAAGGAGTGCTACACAGGTGAATGTACAGTCCCTCTTTCACTATTAAAAATTTGACAGCCTCATGTCTTCCATAACTACATTGACATGTTCCTTTAAATATTTCTGGCTAAACCCCAAAAGTTACTATAAAATGGCTTTTTAAAGAGACACTGTGGTTAGGTAACACATTTCAGGTTTCTAACATACATAATATGTTTACAGTAAGCACTTATTGAAAATGCCCTTGCTAAATCAATTCAAATGCATTTTATCCGTAATGGTCTCGTCTTCACCCTCTGACACATTTAGGTGTGTCAGAGACAATCTGTAATAGAACCTGTACTGGACCTGACATCGCCAAGGTGACCTGCTACCTAATCCTTCCCGCTGAGATATTGTATTCCGGCAGCAGGAGGTTTCCCCGCCATCAGAATACAATAATCCCTGCCTGCAGCTATAGCATGAAAAATATCTGACAGGCTGTCGATTGACTTCAGTACAACCAGTCTGCCCATAGATGGGCCGAATTTGGATCCATCGATGGCTGGCCTAAGTACTCTACAAATCATTGCATTCCTTCTCCCTTAATGACTAAACCCTTCAATGATAATGCAACTTAGACTTACAATACAAACCAACCCAACACAATGTAAAAATAAATGTAGGGACCTTGCCTTAGGCTGGAATGTCTCTAGTCCAAATATAGGGTCTACAGCTGAACTGTAGCCTAAGCTTTAAATTTTGTTATCTAAGATCATTAGGTTTTTACCTAAGCCCAAGGACATTGCTTCTGCCTGCTTCTGGGGATTGTTCTCCAGTAGACAGAGACAGAGTGAAAAGATACAATTGATTATATTATAGATATTTATTTTGGAAAGAATGTGATTCCAGGGGTCTTTGTCTCCCAGGCCTGCTGTCTGGGGAGGGTTTAGATGTAGAGAGGTCCAGTCTTTTCCTCCCAGACCTTTGCCTAGGGGTTGAAGCCCTAGAAGTTGAAGCCCTAGAAGCGTTATGTTCAGATAGGGGCCTGCCTGTGCATAAAGGTCCACAACTGACGAAGTCCCGTAGGACGTAACGCCGCGTACGGGAGGTGGAGTCGCTTTCATAGACGTCACCCGCTGCTGTCTTGTACATTTGTGTGGCTGGCTGCCGCTCTGCAGAGCCCGCAACGCTTTCTATTGATGGATGTTTACTGCGATAGTTATTCTGCCTACATGTAAGTGCAATTCTTTATTAAAGATCCCTTGTTGTACGATTTACACTTAGAGGCTCTGTTCCATTTCTTTATGCATGCTTGATAGAGTTGCCTGCTGTTACACGGTACCACTGGAGGGATCTGCACTAATATATGATTTGATCTGCTGATGACACAGGGGGCTTTTCTCTGAGTCTTTGCCCCTTTGATCTGCTGCCATCTGACATCATTGGAATACTCTGCATTAATGCGTTGTTTGACCTGCTGGTGAAACAGGGGTCAAACCTTGAGGTGAGCGCAGGTGTGCTTCTTGGTGAAGGGTTATCACAAGTTGGAACTGTTTGTGACCTATGTTTTCCAGCACCTTATGCGGATCTATGGGCCTTTGATAACTTTATGGGACTTTATTTTATATACCTTTATGTATTTATGGACATTTTTTATATGATTTGCACTACACCATTTTCCATTATAATCATAATCATAAGTTAATAGCAAATTAAGATAATTTATACAAACAATATTCACTGAATAAAATCAGTGTCCAATCCCTGGCCGACAGACCCTCTTTTGAAGTTGGTGCCACAATAGCCCCTGCTATAGCTATGCTGCCTACATCAGAACCCAAGGCACCTCTTTCTAATAGATCAAGGCAAAAGGTACCTTGCATATAGGCCCTTACCCCTGATAGATATAAGAACACAAAAGATAGAGAAAGGTGGGGCTTTGCGGGCCAGTGGGAGTAGAAGGATCACGCACAAACCAATTTCTAAAAGTATTTTACATTTTATTAAATTGCATCATAAAAAACATGGGCGTATAAGCACATGTTACCACAAACAAAATAATATAGGATAATGTTGATAAAATCAATTGTAGAGGAGTCATAGATAGAAATACATCCCAGAAGGGAAAAATAACCAAGAGCCTGTATAGGATGGAAAGAGTAGGTCTCTGATGGCATGCGGTCAATGTAGGTCCCCAGCAAGCTGACGCGTTTCGCGTTTCGATCAAGGCTTCCTCAGGGCCTGTGAGACCATAACAGACCGGTATTTCCTTTTCAATGACTCGGAAGATGACAGATTGGCGACACGGAAAAACACCAGATATTGTCCCCTTAGTATTTGTGTATAGCCTTCAATTTATACATATATTCACTCATTTATTTTAGGCTAAGTGTCCAGCCCCTCGATCACCGCAATAAGCACCGCTTATTATGCTGCATAAGATGGTACTATATGATAACTTGATAGTCAGGACTCTAAAGCTGTTCTGTTGTGGAAGCACGATGGTTGCCACACTGGTGGCTGCACTTGATATCTCCACCTATCGTTTCCTTTTCCCTTGATCAGGGCCGGTGGAATGGTGTATTTGTTATATATATGCGATTTAGAACTACAGTCCTTCTAGCCTTTTTGCAGTGTGTGAGTGGCTTCAGGCAGGAACCTATAATATCATCTCATCATATTCAGGAACGGTGGGGGGGATAGTATATCCCGGGTCTAACCGGTCCTTATGGTTATTCACGCCAGCCAGCCTCTTTCTAATAGCTTTCCAAGGGACTGCAGTTGGTTCAAAGCTTTTTGTAGTGCTTGCCTCCTGTACTTTTCTTTGCACCCAAGGACCTTCTCTGATAAGCAGACAAAAGTGATTAACATACTCTTCTGCAAGTGGAGCCATACGCCTGGGTCTTTCAGGTTATGAAGCAGGGAAGCGAGTTCTGCCCATTGTCTCCTCTCTGTTATGATGACCCATGTCCTCTGCTACTGCTAAGTCCATTCTCTAGAACTCCCCTTAGGGTTAGATGGTTGTGGAAAAGTATGTTTCAGATTTCCAATGGTAGAATAAGGACATGTAGTGGAACAATGCTGCCTTGAAGCATTTGTTTGCCTCTGGCTTTCTGAACATTTGTTGGACGAGTTAGCCAAAGTCGGTATCCCCAAGACTTTGAACAAATTGATCAGGCTGGCCACCCAGATTGTCCACCAGGACTATTGCCAGGACTTGCAGAACTCCTATTTCTACGATCCCTGTTGGGACTTTCATAATTTTAAAATTCAGTCTTCCAATGCTGCTTCACAATACTCTGCCAGAATTTCAAGTATACCTGCCAGTAACTACAATGACACTCAATAAATCTCTGCCAGTATTTTCAGTGCTGCTTTCCCTGCCAGGACTTCAAGTATCAATTACAACATTTCCAATAGCACTCACAATATCATTTCCAGTGTTTCCAAGGTTGTTTACAGAATCCTTGCCAGGACTTCCAGTGCTCCCTGAAATGATACTGAGTGTGTCCTTTGACCCATAGGGATAATTAGGAAGGAACTGGTGCTGTGTCTTTTGACCAGATACCCTGTTTTGGCCAAAAGAACCATATTACACTTCTGAATGCTTGTTTTGCTGCTGGCCTAGATTGACCTTTCTGGCCTGCCACCTGTACACAACCTCTGCTTGAACATGACCACTCTTTTGCCTGCTGTTTGTCCATGGCTTTCACCCTGAACTGACCACTGTCTTCTCTGCCTGCCATAGACTCTTGCCTTGAGCTGACTATTCTTTTGCCTGAGGGCAGCAACCTGGAACCAGAATGCAGTGAAACCTGCCTTCCCCTGCCAGGGGTTGCCATAGCACTTGTTCCAAATTAGAGACCCTTTTAAACAATATCCACAAATTATCTGGTAAAATAGGAAAAGCACCTAGTCCTGCAAAAATGGGCCAATATACAGTGCTCAAAAAATTAAAGGAACACTTTTTAATCAGAGTATAGCATCAAGTCAATTAAACTGCTGGAATATTGTTCTGGTCAGTTAAGTAACAGAGGGGATTGTTAATCAGTTTCAGCTTCTTTGGTGTTAATGAAATTATCAACATGTGCACTAGATGGGCAACAATGAGAGGACCTCAAAAACAGGAGTGGTTTTACAAGTGCAGGCCACTAACTTTTTTTTCCCCCTACTCCTCTTTCTGACTGTTTTTCACTAGTTTTGCATTTGGCTAGGGTCAGTGTCACTACTGGTAGCATGAGGCAATACCTGGACCCTATAGAAGTTGCATAGGCAATCCAACTCCTTCAGGGTGGCACATCAATATGTGCCATTGCCAGAAGGTATGCTGCATCTCCCAGCATAGTCTTAATAGCATGGAGGAGATTTCAGGAGACACGCAGTTACTCTAGGAGAGTTAGACAGGGCTGTAGAAAGCCCTTAACCCATCAGCAGGACCGGTATCTGCTCCCTTATGCAAGGAGGAACAGGATAAGCACTGCCAGAGCCCTACAAAATGACCTCCAGCAGGCCACTGGTGTAAATGTCTCTAACCAAACAATCAGAAACAGACTTCATGAGGGTGGCCCGAGGGCCCGACGTCATCTAGTGGGCCCTGTGCTCCCTGGCCGGCACATTGGAGCTCGATTGGCATTTGCCATTGAATCAAATTGAAACCAGAATTGGCAGGTATGCCGCCGGCACCCTGTGCTTTTCACAGATGAGAACAGGTTCACCCTGAGCACATGTGACAGACATGAAAGGGCCTGGAGAAGCTGTAGAGAATGTTTGGTGGTGGGTCAGTGATGGTCTGGGGAGGCATATCCATAGAGGGACGCACAGGCCTAGACAACGGCACCCTGACTGCCATTAGATATTGGGATGAAATCCTTGGACCCATTGTCAGACCCACTGCTAGTGCAGTAGGTCCTGGGTTCCTCCTGGTGCACAACAATACCCGGCCTCATGTGGTGAGAGTATGCAGCCAGTTCCTGGAGGATGAAGGAATTGATGCAATTGAATAGCCTTCACACTCGTCTGACCTAAATCCAATAGAACACCTCTGGGACATTATGTTTTGGTCCATCCAATGCTGCCAGGTTGCACCTCAGTCTGTTCAGGAGCTCAGTGATTCCCTAGTCCAGATCTGGGAGGAAATACACCAGGGCACCATCTGTCCTCTTATTAGGAGCAAGCCCCGAAGTTGTCAGGCATGCATACAGACACGTAGGGACCATACAAACTACTGAGTACCATTTTGAGTTGCTAAAATGAAATTTCAGCAAAATGGACTAGCCTGCTTCATAATTTTTTCACTTTGATTTTCCGGGTGTCTTTGAATTCAGCACTCTGTAGGTTGATCATTTTCATTTCCATCAAACGATGTGGCATCCTTTCATTCCTAACACATTACCCAGTCCATATCAGTATAGATAATCAGTATGATATTTTCCCGATCGAGATCTGATGTGTTTTCAAAGTGTTCCTGTAATTTTTGAGCAGTGTATTTTAAGTATGCATTTTATATCACGTTTTTACTTCCATCCCCATTTCCTCTATTATTATTATTTTAAAAAAAATTCTAGTTGCCTAACAAATGCAATATTCCTAGCCAACAATTCTTCACAAAACCTCTCTTGAGAATCTATATAAATACCTCCACATTTTGGTACCAGTTGTTAAAATTTTGCAATTCCACCTAATACACATGAATTGACTTTCATAAAACCATGTAGGGTGATGGAAAATAGTGATAGGGATAAAATGATCTTTGATTTTGAAAATTTTTTGGTACAAAATTGTTTGACTTTATTTATTTATTATAAAAAAATGTTAAAAGCTGACTGCTAACGTACTAACCCCCATATAATAATAATAATACATTTCTATATTTCTCATATATTTTCTTCATAAAAAGTTTAAGAGAGTTCACATCACCACTTCAATACCACAGATCAGCAGCATAGCTTATCTTTTACTTGTAATCACAGATCAGCAACAAAGCTTATCTGTTACTTGTAATTTTACAAAAGTGTTTTTCTCCTACTTCGCTGGTGAGTTGGGAGCTGTAGCCAGCACCGAATCTCACCTGCTGATTGATATAGCTAGCTACATGGCTAGTCCCTACTCTGTCAATCAATCAACCTTTTTAAACTAATTAACCATACTTATACCAATACTCATGTTTTGGACAATAGGCTCAATCCCATGGCCCTGGCTCTACTCCAAATTAGTTAGTGTGCCCCAACATTCCAGTGTCCTCAAGTTCATGTACCCGAGTTCCGGTGTTCCTGCATTTCTGAATTCCTCTGCCTCAAGGGTCCCCTGAACTTCTGTAACTCCAGAGAATCTATCACCATATGCACTCATGTAACCCCACTCTCTACAGTGACCCCTTTATTCTTATATCCAATATCTTCTTGAAGAAAACTGTTTGAGTGGATGGGTAATATTTAAGATTCCTCAGTTATCTGTGTAAAAACACGGTGATACTTAGAAGTTCACAAATTCCTTCTCATTTCTTTTTGGATATCTTTGCGACTTTTCCAGCTCTAATCCCGGACATGCACTACCTATATACCAAACAAACCAAAGTGATACTGTTCAACAAATCATACAGAAGAGAATGTGCTCATATTATGAAAATGCTGCAATTACAAATTCTGGAACTTCAAATAGGCAAAAAGTTCCTGTGGGTCCTTGTGTTCTTTAACATTTGCATTGTGAATCTGATTGCTACTGTAGTGGAGTGCCCATTTATTCATCATGCTCCCAGAGGTAACATCTTTTGAGGTAGAGGTAGCTGGGCAAGTGATCTGCAGCCAGGTGAGAGCCCGTACACTTTTAGAACCGGTGTGAAGGTAGCCAGGCTGGAAACTGATAGCATTCAGATTCTTTAGAAGACCCAGCGACTGTGGGGAGCCCCTCCCTGATTCACCAGAGTACATCAGTTCCATTAGGTTGACCCTTTGTCCTTGGGTCTCTCTGGCTGTTCACCTGTGTGACCAGAGCTAACCTGTACTTCATTGTAAGGGACTCTTTTTATAAAGATAATCATTAGTTGCTGCGTTCAAAACTGTTGTACTAAAATAGTACTTCTCAGTCTTATAGAGACTATGATATGCAGTCACATGTTAACCTGATTGAGTTTGTCTTTCCATCCTAAACCTGGTTTGCATTATTACCTTTAACTTTGCAAATGTTTAATAAACTGCAAGTTACAGTTATTGCCTGTCTGATCATTCAATCAGTTACATATTCTGTGAAACCACTTTGGTTTCCTCCTGACCTATTATTTTTATTCTTGCCTGCACATGAACTGGTATGACCTCTGGCAATCAAAGGGCTCCGCACTTGTCCACTCTATTGGTAACTTGTAGATTAAGTACACATTTACAAGTTTGTTAGGCAAGATATATACAGTACATACACATGTACACTGTACATGTGCACTTTTCGCACAAACACAAATAAAAATGTATTTCTATATATGTATATACAGTATATTCTCACAAACTCTTACAAAGGCAGTTGGCAGCCAAAATGATTTTAACTGAGGGGAGTGAGTTTTATCTTTACTTAATATGAAATTGCAGGGTTGCTTCATCGTCCTTTGATAAAGAATACTGTAACAGACGCACATTCAAACAGCCCATATCACCCGCTGTTACTGGCACACCAATGCAAAGTCTTCTTTTCTCCACTTCTTTGAAATACTAGTTCTATTGTGTTAGCCTGTGGAGAGCACGTACTAGCCCCCAAGTTTCCCTATTCTGATCCATTTCTTTCAGACTCGTTTTACAAAGCCACTGGAAGCTAATTGAAATAGTCCTTATACTGTTAGTAAAAAAAACAAGGGATGCTTTTGTTCTTATACAAAGAGATTGATGGATGTAATTTTGAACATAAAGTACAATTTCAGACCCAAACATAAAGGATATCTGAATATTTGTTGAACTGCTTTATAATCTAGTTTCATTTTAGCGAACAAATTACTATCACTTTTCCTTATGCACTTTTTATCTAAAACTTAAATTTTTTCCCATTTTGAATGGTTAAAATGCATCACTCTGGTTTTTAAATTGTATTTACATAAGAAAATGAACACATTTCTTTGTGAAGGCAGAACTGAAGAAGGTTTAAAAAGCTTGATTTCAAATTTTATGTCTTAATATATTGAATTTTCTTGAGCATAGATATAATAGCATATAATTTGTATTAATATGACTTTGTATCATATAATACCTATAATTCCTGTGCCTAAAGTGGTAATACAATAAATAGGCCTTCATTACAGTGTATTCATTTTATTTCAAAGACAATTTTCACAAAATGTCAAATTTGACAGAAATAATAGTTACAACACGTAAACAAATGGCCTTTGTGTTTCCAAATGTATTTCTGTAGTGTTTTGTTAAATGGCACGTTTGACCAATAAGTCAGATTTTTTAATCTATTGCAAACTATTTATGCATGCAGAAAAATGGGTTATACCAATTGATAATTCCACGGTCAAAGAATAATTTCAGGTTTGGACATTTTATGCATAGTTACATTGGTCCAAGCTGGACCAAATAATCAAGATCAAAATAATTCAGCGCTGGGGTGAAGGTGAATACTTGGACAGAGCAGCCTGCACACAATTTGTGATACCAAATAAACAACTAAAGTATATAAATAGTGTAGCTCTAAATCAATATCAACAACATGATTTTATATAAAAAAACAATGAATCCATAATATATAGTAAAAATAGTAGTAAAAAACAATCCGCGCAAACAATCAACTACTGATAAAATTATTGCAAGCTAAACACTAACAGGTACATAACTTAGCCCAATCTATAAACACAAAAGAAACACAGTGAAGTACAATATGCTTGTCACAAATCTATTCAAAGCAGCGGGGATGCCAATCTGCTGAGAGAGAAGGATGGGCAGCTGTTGTAAACACAGCGCGCCACCGGTGGTGCACGCTTGCCCTCTAGCTGCAGGCATGCGACCGATGTAGGTCTACGTCGGTTCGCGCAGGAGAGCCGCACTGCCGCAGTAAAAAGGTGGCGGGCGGTCGGGAACCGGTTAAAAAAGGTTTTAAAATCCATAGTGATTCCAAACAGTTTAGGTATCATCATACCCGGGACCCCAGAGGATTGATGTTCTGGGGAATAGAGAGAGTAAATAGACACTGGAGAGGGGGTAACTTTATTAGTCAAAGGAAGTTGTTCTGGATCAAATTTTTCCCATTTGGGCTGGTTTCCCAGGGGTCGGTTAAGCTAAGTCCATAGCAAGGATGTATTGATTTTTACCATCAGAGGGCATTGTGGATATAGAAGGCAGTTCCTATACCTATATGCCACCATTAAAGGTCGCATTGGCCATAATGAGGTCAGTGGTTACCATGGCTGCCTATTCTGCATATAAGGGAGAGGGTGACTGTGTGGCTCCACCCTGCTGACGAAGTTCCGTAGGCTGTAACGCTTACTTGAAGAGGAGCCACAATGTATGACGTCACCTGCTGCTATCCTGCTCAGCCTGCATGAGACCGGGGGTTTGTTATATTGATGCTGCTTATCAAGAGGATCCGATTGTAAGTGTTCTATTTTAATAAAATGTATATATTTAAACAAGCAGAGAGTACTTTGATTTTTTTATTATTTTACATGTGCTTAAATACTAATCAAGAAGTTCCTGTTATCTGTTGTAAAACCCCCTTGACCAGACAGGAGCTGGTATTCGTTTGGCTATATAAGGAGTTGGTATGAGAAAGGCTTGGAATGAGATGAGACCACCACTGCTACATATACCCCGATTCCCTGTTTGGGATTAGTGCTCATGACCTGCTGGTAACACAGAGGTCATTGGATTGAGGTGAGCACGGTGTGTGTGTGTCTGTGGGTGAAGGGATACATAACCTGAAGTATCGTGTTTCCATTTTCTTTCACTGATACTGTTGAACTTGGTGTCTTAATAAGGGACTTTTGGGCTCTACTAAGGACTTCTAGTTACATATTAACATTCTATTTGGATATATTTGTAACAAGCATTTTGCACTGCACTGTAGAAAGGAAGTTCACCTGTTCATGAAAATAATGTGCAGATCACCTTCCAGTGCAAACAGAATATAGAAATTCCGTGCCAACATAAAGTGAAATTATAGCCTCTTACCCTATAGTGTGGACCATGCATAATATGCAACAGAGCATGTTATATGTATTCCATAAATAAGGTGTCTCTAGTGCTTGTGGCCACCGCGTTGTCACTCTATGCCCAGTAAAAAATTTTAGTCTCTTACCCTACAGTATGAACTATTGGGAATGAAATGGTCAAAAGTGCTTTCATTGAATCAGGGTCTCCCCGTGCCGACTCTCATCCGATCATTCCGACAGCAATCTTTAGACATATGGAAGTTGTCTGGATGGCACAAATATGACAATAACTGGGAAGAATTAAATCTACTCCTTTAAGTAAAACCTGCTGCCATGACTGGTTCTCTTTATAACTTGGAAATCTCTCAACAGAATGCTCTCTCCCACCTCAATATAAAAGCCTACTGCAACAGTAAATAATAATAGGCAAACAATGCAAACAGGCTACAATGTGACATGGGAGAGAGCATTCTGCTGAGAATTAAAAAAATATTCACTTTATTAACAAAAAAGGTACCATACATCAAGAATATATACCATCCAATCCCTCAGTGATAATCTGCATCATATGAAGTTCCATCCATTCAGATGTCTTTCAGATGACAGCTAGAAAACATGCCTTAAGAAGGGGACCTGCGCGACTCCAAAACGTTGCACTTGTCCTTGTGATGTGATCTTTCTTCCATAAAAACCTTTGGACAGTGATTGTAGATCCTTGGTGTGCTGGCGAATATTTACACTTTCTTGATGTCTCCGAGATCCAGCTGGTAATCGCTACAGCACCCACCATTGATGAGCCTTGTTTTCCAGGAACGTGTGCGATAGGAATATAGACAAGACAAAGCTAGAAAACCTCAATGCATTTCAACTCATAAAGAGTCTTCCTCAGGAGAAAAATTGTATATTTTCAAGAAGCATTAATAAAAACAATAGAGGGATGCATGTCCAAATGAGAGACCTCAGATGGGAAACCAGGTAGGATACAAGGGAGAAAAGGCCCAAAGCACTTGCTGTTCCTGCTGTTTACCTGTTGCTATCACAGTGGATTCTGTGACCTATTTGTACAAGGTTATCATTATTTATTACCATTGAGGAGTCGTTTGGGCCTTTTCTCACTTGTATCTTACCTGGTTTCTCATATGGGGTCTCTCATTTGGACATGTATCCCTATATTGTTTTTATTAATGCATCTTGAAAATATATAATTTTCCTCCTGATAAAAACTCTTTATGAGTTGAAGTGCATTGAGGTTTTCTAGCTGTCATCTGAAAGACATCTTGATGGATGGAACTTCATATGATGCAGATTATGACTGATGCATTGGTTGTTACATATTCTTGATGTATGGTCAATTGGTACTGCTAAAGTCCCATTCAGTTCCCCTCTTTGGGTATTTGATTTCAAACAATTCTTTCTTTGGCTGTTGTTGTATATGCACCCAACATTTTAAAATGTCAGACTCATTGCTGCACTGCAAAGAAACTGTTTTGTAGTGCAAGGTTCTTGTGTTGTATTTATTGCTAGTAATGGTCATGCTACTATAATGCTATGGCAGTTCTTGACTTTTGGCCATTGACATTCTAAACATTCTGCCAGAAAAACAAGAAGTTAACATTTTTTCGAAAAGTTAAGCATAATGCAACATCTTATAGTGATATAAAAGACAAAAATTTGATACTTACCTGCTCTGTGCAGAGGTTTTTCACAGCCCCCATCATCTTTTTCTTGGGTCACCCGCTGGTGCTCCTTCCCTCCTGTTGCCCCCTGGGCATCCTGGGCACCCAAGCAGGTGGGTTTCTGAGCCGCTGCTCTGCGTGTATATTCAGACACAGAGCTGCGGCTCAGCACCGTCCCCTCTCTCTCTTCATTTGCTTTCTGGCTGTTATTGCCAGTGGCTCCTGCTGCTGTCTCAGGAAGGAGAGTCCCCCGGAGAGCCGATGCTCTTGTGCTTTTTTTTAACCTTAATACATAGAATCCATGAAGGTAAAAGACCTTCAGTCTTTAGCACCATTTTAATATCCACAGGTTTCCTTTAAACAAGTATTAAGCCTAAAGTGAACATAAAGAAGCAGATATTTTTTATTGTATATGTAGGTGCAGTTGGCAGGGTGTGGGCAGGTACCCCCCGTTATGGAATTCCCGTGCGCGCCACTAGAGGACCTGCTTCAGAACAAGGCTGTTTAGGGCCTTATGGGTCTTATGCCCAGAGTCACATCTCAGTCCATACAGAATGCACCTTCTTTAAATTGTGCATGAATGGCGGGTTGTAAACCCTTCGGTCACCATTCCCCTGGTCACCGAAAGCAACAACCCATATACGGTAGAGAACACTCACTGCACAAGGCCTTGCACCTTCTCCATGGTTCCAGATTTGGGCTCCAATAGTCCTGCAGAGAACTGGGGGCCCATGTGGCAAGGGGGTCCAGGTAACCTGACACATGTTCCACGGAGGGGGTCTGCTATTTACTATCAGGAGGGCGACTTCTTCCCCTAATCACCACCAGTTACAGCCTGACCAGGTTTGCACTACTTGGCCTTATCTGAGTCCTGAACCTCTTCTCTCAAGTGTTAAACATAAAATGCACCTGTCTAGCACTTGCAGGCTAACAGTATGCTGTCTCAACTTACACACTCCCACAGGCATTAGGTATCCACTTTAATCATTGCACTCCAGCCAGAGTCTCTGTCCAAATCTTTTATTGAAGAGCACTTGAAATAACTGTTACATTTCCTCAGAGAGCTTTACAGTATATTTGCAGTAGACAAGTTTCAATTAATTGTCAGTCACAAGTCCTTGTCCCAAAATCACTGGTAAACCTCAGCCATAACCCCAATTTTATGTCTAATCAGCAGAATAGGGTGGGCAGATGCCCGAACAGCAAAATTAAAGAAAAACTTCAATATCAAATACTTACCTAATCCAGCACCTCTGGGTGCCAGTATGTCACATCAGTTCATAATTTAAACTCCAAAATGTGTGCATGTCCTGGTATATACTGTACATTCTTCCTGGGCCGGGTCCTCTTACCTTGTACGCTTTACAAGTGAATTGCTGATGTTTGGCAGTGTCACTTGCCAGTAATGAGGTTTAGAGTATGGGAGGGATGGGACCAAACTCTCAATTCAGGAAGTACTTACATATCAGAGCACCTATACACTCCAAGCATCCAGGGTACACATCAGGAGAAAATGATGAGGGCTTCTAATCCCGGTTTCCTTCTGAAAATGCCTCTGAGTCTGGCTTCAATATTTCTGGGTCACTGATAGGCTTACTTTAAATGAGAAGCATGCCAGAATTCATTTGATCTATATTTGCAGTGTGTCAGTAATTAAAAAAGCTTTAAAGCAGTAATAAACACAAAATCAAAAATGTAATATTTTGCAGCTTATCAATCATAAGTTGTAGAGCTGCATCAGTTTATTTTCTTTTTTTGGCTTCTTCCCTCTGGCAGCGGGCCACCACAGAGCTAGCCAGATCCTGGGAGGCCAGAAGGGACATCATGACGTCACTTTCGGCTCTGGCAGATATAAACACTGCCATTTTTTTCCTGGAAAGCAGAGATCAATGTTTTTTTATCTAATGCTTTCTAGGGTAGAGGAGAGATCTTGGGTCTGCGCAAA
Organism: Pelophylax lessonae; assembly: GCF_965119305.1. NCBI lineage: Eukaryota > Metazoa > Chordata > Amphibia > Anura > Ranidae > Pelophylax > Pelophylax lessonae. The sequence continues at coordinate 494,078,566 of NC_138769.1, read as the reverse complement.
TACTGTGTGACATAAAAAATTGCAACGACTGCCATTTTATTGTCTGGGGTCTCTGCTAAAAAAATATACAATATATATAATGTTTGAGGATTCTGAGTAATTTTCTAGCAAAACAATGATCATTTTTACATGTAGCAGAGAAATGCCAAAATTGGCCTGGGCCAGAAGTGGTTGAGATAATACAGGTTTTATGCAGATTACCAACTTTATTATATTATCTACAATGAGGGAAAAAAGTATTTGATCCCCTGCTGATTTTGTACGTTTGCCCACTGACAAAGAAATGATCATTCTATAATTTAATGGTAGGTTTATTTTAACAGTGAGAGACAGAATAAAAACAAAAATGTTCAGAAAAATGCATTGCAAAAAAATTTATAAAATCATTTGCATTTTAATGAGTGAAATAAGTATTTCATCCCCTATCAATCAGAAAGATTTCTGGCTCCCATGTGTATTCTATACAAGTAACAAGCTAAGATTAGGAGCACTTTTTTTTTTATAGGGATTGCGTGGAAGAAACACAAAATAACTGTCAATCTCCCTCGGTCTCAAGATCTCAAGGTCTCAAGATCTCAACTGGTGCAGTTTTAATAATCATGCGAACAGTGAGGAATCTGCCCAGAACTACACAGGAGAATATTGTCAATGATCTCAAGGCAGCTGGGACCATAATCACCAAGAAAACAATTGGTAACACACTACGCCGTGAAAGATCGAAATCGTGCAGCGCCCGCAAGGTCCCCCTGATCAAGAAAGCACATGTACAGGCCCATCTGAAGTTTGCTAACGAACATCTGAATGATTTAGGGGAGAACTGGGTGAAAGTGTTGTAGTCAGATGAGACCAAAATCAAGCTCTTTGGCATCAACTCAACTTGCCCTGTTTGGAGAAGGAGGAATGCTGCCCATGACTCCAAGAAAACCATCCCCACAGTCAAACATGGAGGTGGAAACATTATGCTTTGAGGGTGTTTTTCTGCTAAGGGGACAGGACAACTTCACCGCATCAAAGGGATGATGGACGATGCCATGTACTGTCAAATCTTGGGTGACAACCTCTTTCCCTCAGCCAGGGCATTAAAAATGGGTCCTGGATGGGTGTTCCACCATGTCAATGACCCAAAACACACGGCCAAGGAAACAAAGGTGTAGCTCAAGACGGAGCACAGTAAGGTCCTGGAATGGCCTAGCCAGTCTCCAGACCTTATACCATAGAAAATATGTGGAAGGAGCTGAAGGTTCGAGTTACCAACTTTCAGTCCCGAATCCTTAATGCCTTGGAGAGGATCTGCAAAGAGGAGTGGGACAAAATTCCTCCTGAGATGTGTGCAAACCTGGTGGCCAACTACAAGAAATGTCTTACCTTGGGGATTGCCAACAAGAGTTTTGCCACTAAGTACTAAGTCATGTTTTTCTTGGGGATCAAATACTTATTTTACTCATTAAAGCGGAGTTCCGGCTACGAAAATGTTTTTTCAATAAAAATACCCCCGGGACAGTCAGAGCTAGTACATTCCACAATGGATAGCCTCTGATCTGTCCCAGGTCTCACTTACCTTTTAGAAGAAATACTTACCTTGAAAATGTCTTGTCCAGCGCTGCCATCCCAGGTGTGGACAGCTGAAGCCAGAACGTCCTCTTCGGCGTCCTTTTCCGTGTCCTCTTCATCCCAGAATGCCCTGCACCGGCCCCGTTCGTCATGTCCGGTGTAGGCGCGCCATTCCTGCACAGCTTCTGGGCATGCCCAGAAGTTGTTTAGCAGGGAATGACGCGCCTGCGCCGCAACTGACGAGCAGGGCCGGTGCAGGTGCATTGATTCCTGGGAGCGATGACGTTCAGCTCCCAGGAATCAATGCAAGCAGGAAGTGACGGCGCTGGCAGTGGCCGCAGAGGGAGGAAGTGGAAGGAAGGTAAGTATATTTTATTCAATAACAAGGTAAGTAAACAAAAAAAAAATTGTGACTATCCATTTCTTTTACAGGTGACACTGAGCAAGCGGATGGCCCAAAGTGCATTTTGTGGCCGGAACTCCACTTTAAAATACAAATCAATGTATAACTTTTATGAAATGTGTTTTTCTGGACTATATTTCTAAAATATAGTGCAAAACAACTACAGTGGGGTAACTCTATAACCAAGAGTTCTTCGACCTCTCATGATTCATAGAGCACAATTTGACTTAAAAACACAACAGAAAATCAGGCAGGTTAAGTGTGCTGCAATGTAATCACTGAAGACAAAGCCAGTTTCATATAGACTAAAAACGAGTTTCAAAGGACAAATTTACGTGACATCACAAGCCAAAATTGGTTCCTGTCATCTTTTATTTTCATGCAGCAGTCCAATGTCAGTTATTATTAGTTGACAATTACATGTTTGAAGCAGAATGTTTATAAGACAAAAAAGGCAAATGAGAAATAATACCCTGGGGTGACAATTGGGTAGATTCTACTCCCAGGTGTCTGGATCTGCAGGCTGGCGGCATTTCAAACAGACAGGGGAATACATGAAAAAAAAAATACACAAGCCTTGGAATATGTGCAGACAGGAGACAATTACTGACATCTCATGGACTCTTTTGAAGCCATGTCTAAATGTAAAGATAGTGCTTACATTTTATGCATTATAAAAATACACACTGTTTCAGGGCTAGTTACATATAATTCACTTTTTATATGTATCTAAGAGGAAACATGCAAAAATGTTATTAAAAGTTTAGTTTGTTGACTTTGATATTTTACTTGTATTATTAGGGATTATATGCTTATCCCTTTGGGAATTAGTCATAACAAATGATTAAATATGTCTATACACAAGCAGATCCATCCTTCCAAACTACTGTTGGGTTTCCTTATCTTTGTAAAATTTGTACTTAGATAGATGTAAAAGGCTGATATTTCCAGATGATATAATCAGATGATATAATCAATATATCATGCAATAATTAGTCTAAATTAGGATTTGCTTACTGGCAGCAATGGTTAAAGAAAAGAGGGTCTAAGATGGCTGTTATTGATTTATGAACAGTAAAAAATTTGGAAAAGTACTTGTTAAAGAACCATTTCACTTTAAGGCCCCTTTCAGATGGAGCAGAATCCGCGAAGTGGATCCACCTGCTCAGCGGGCGATCCATTGGCTGATCCCCGCTGAGCAGGCAGCTGACAGGTCCGTGTATGTTCCACTATGCAGAGCGGAAAAGGACATAGCCTGCTGTTCTCTGTGGGGCAGTAGGATGGAAATGGACTGCCTGTCTGTTTCCATCCAATTGTCATCCGATCTGATCCACCGGACAGATGGGGAACAGATCCGCATCTGACTGTTTTTAGCGGGCCGGGTCAGATGGCAGCGGTTGACAACGGACACCCCTTAGAGAACAATGGATGGTCCAAATGAGTCTAAAAAACGGACAGGTTGACCCGATCAATCGGCTGGTGTGCAAGGGGCCTTACTCATAGAGGGTAATGTAAGACTACCCATATCTACATATACTGTACTTAGTTTTATTAGTTATATTTTTTACATTTTTTTCCTTTATTTTTACCTGGTGATGCTGTCAGTTAGGCTTTTTATTTTATATCTTCCTTTAACAGGCATAAGCTGTCCAGGAAATGTGGCAGTTACAGAGGAGAGACAAAACATACAGCACTAGCAGGAGTACTTAAAATGACCAGCTTTTATTCATTTATGCAAAAAATGTAGGCCCCTTGCACACGGGTGTCAAAACTTTCTCAGGAACTTGTGATGCCCATGCGCAAGGGACAAAAAACTGTGTGTAAAGACCTGAGTAATGTTGAGTGTAGCTGAGTAAACATGCATAAGCATATAGACAAGTAAAATTCTTCTTCATTGCCAGTATTATAATATACTCATTTATACGTTAACCACATCCCGCCCACCCTATAGCAGAATGACAGCGGGAATGTGGTTGTATTATCCTGACCGGACGTCATATGACGGCGGCAGGACAATACGCTGTGCGCGCCCCCCCAGATCATTGATTACCAGTGTAGACCCTCGGGGGGGGGCGCCACTAGATCCACCAGGGATGCCCACCCATGACCCCAGGGATGCCCACCCATGGCCCCAGGGATGCCCACTATGGCCACCAGGGATGGCAATCAGGGCTCAGGGAGCCCCCCATTGCCCTCCCACTAATAGGGAGGGCCCGCCAGTGCCCTCCCTATTAGTGCTTCCCACCAGTGCCCATCATTGCCATCTATTAGTGCCGCCCACCAGTGCCCATTATTGCCCACCAGTGCCGCCTATCAGTGCCCATTAGTGCCCATCAGTGCCGCCCGTCAGTGCCGCCTATCAGTGCCCATCAGTGCCCACCAGTGCCGCCTATCAGTGCCCATCAGTGCCACCTATCAGTGCCCATCAGTGCCACCTATCAGTGCCCATCAATGCTGCCTATCAGTGCCCAGCAGTGCCGCCTATCAGTGCCCACCAATGCTGCATATCAGTGCTACCTATCAGTGCCACATATCAGTGCCTATCAGTGCCGCCTCTCAGTGCCGCCTATCAGTGCCACCCCGTCAGTGCCACCCTATCAGTGCCTCCTCATCAGTGCCTGTCAGTGCAGTCTCATCAGTGCTCAACAGTGCAGGAAAAAACATATTTATTTACAAAATTGTATAACATAAACAAAAAAACGTTTTTTTTTTTTCAAACTTTCCGGTCTTTTTTTTATTTGTTTAGCAAAAAATAAAAAACCTTGCGGTGATCAAATACCACCAAAAGAAAGCTCTATTTGTGGGGAAAATGACATAAATTTGGTTTAGGTACAGTGTTGCATGACCGCGCAATTGTCATTCAAAATGCAACAGCGCTAAAAGGTGAAAATAGGCCTGGGCAGGAAGGGGGTGAAAGTGCCCTGTATTAAAGTGGTTAACATGCTTATAGACAAGTAAACACGTGTATGCGAGTAAATCGCAGTTTTTTTTACTGCTCTGTACTCAATGCTGTGTTACTGATCTTTAATCAGCAGTCTGCAATGTCCCATAGGCAACAATGCGTCTCATTTCAGATCAGTATAAAACTCGCATGTGCAAGAGGCCTTATACCAAAAGGAAGGAAAAAAACATTGCTGTAACTTATTAAAAAGTGTTAGCAGTACGGGGGCTCTAATTTGTTAGTTAAGTTCATTTAAATCTGCTTCTGCACTACCCTCTCCACAATTTGATGATACTACTGTCCAAAGGTGCCTCTGTTGTTTTCCACTGGAGTGAAGGAAGAGTGTTACTGAGAGGATCACCAGGTGACAATAAAGAAAGAAAACCCTAAAAAACAAAACAAATGCAGCCACCACATTTGTGGATTGGTAAGTTGCAATATAATACATTTTTGTATTTGGCTTTAATATTGCTGGTCATATTGAGGTGACTGGGAAACTTTAATCTTATAAACAGGTATTAACCACCTGACAAATTAATGTGGTACACACAACAAGATTTCAGGTAGACTATAAATATTATAAAACTTAAAGCGGTAGTAAACCACATTAAAACATATTAGACAAGTGAACCTTATAAAAAATCATACAATAATAATAAAAAAAAAAAAACTGTGACAATTTAGCAGTATAATGTGACTGTGAATAAATAGAAAAATGATATATATAAATAAATCTCTCCATCAAACAATAGGTCCCTTTAAGGCCCGCTTCTCTTACTCATCTGATGTCATACCAACCATTCCAAAGAATAAATAACAGAAAGTAAGTACTATTGTGCAGTATTCATTATGTCAAATAAGTTAAAATCAATGTAAAAGTGCACACTAACTTTCCAGCTGCACAGTGCCATTGGTTGTTAAAGCACAGCATTTTAGAATTCCAGCAACCAAAAATGGTGTGCAGCCAACATCATTCTAGAAACCAATGCCAAAAGAGAATAGAGGAAGAATGCACATGGCCCTATTACTCCATGACCTTGGTCCTATTTACTACCATTTTTCTTATTTCTGATTTGTTGGTATTTGTTCCTGCCATAGCAACATATTAGTAAAATTCCGCACTACTTGAACTTCTTGAATTTGTTGCACATGCCAGAACAAAGCAAGGTTTACATGAATTCGGGTGCTGTACTTCCTATAATAACAATAAAAGCAGAAATCTGTTGCAAATGCTTTTCTGAATTGCTCCCAACATGTACACTATAACTAATATGATATATACAGGTAGAGCATTGTACACAAACATCTAATAAAATTATTACACTATCAGCACTATAGCAAGCAGACAGACAGGACAATGTTTATTAATCTAAAAAAAATTTGAGAAAGGTAAATATTTTCTGTACAAGAATGATCACAAATAACTGATAAGCTGGCAAATATGGGGTCATTTTTTTCAGCATGACAAAATTGTTGTTGATTTACTTTTAACTTTGTAAAAATCTACTAAAAATATTTTACCTATAATTACAATGATGAATGATTTTAAGGAAAATCGTTCACATTTTTAAATAGCAATAATTCAAATTTTTGAGCGTTTCCTGGATTTTTACTTTCTATCTGTACTAGTCTTCATTCTAGGGGCCAGATACTTTCCCATCACTGGCCAAACTAAGAAAAGCTATTTGCTCACTGTGTTCTTCATAGTCGTTGAAAACACCTTTAATGGCCAATGGGCATTCACATAGTTAAGCACTACTAATATAATTAAATTATGTAATCAACTAAGAACAAGCTGCAGGTGTTTTACAGTTTATGAGCCCAAAGGGTAAAGGGGTTTGTAATAAACAGCAAACGTATACTGAAGAACTGACATGTCTGCTACAGGGCAATTCTAATTACCTGCCAGTTTAAAAAAGGAAATTGACGTGGTGTTATTTGTGCTTGTTTTTACTTTTACTAAGGAGAAGAGATACAGCCCATCAATTGATGTCTTTACAAGCGTATATGTGCAGACAGCAAGTGGCTTTTATATGCTTGCAAAACAGACTTAGCCTAACACAGAATTAAAATCAAATTAAGTATCAAAGTGCTTTTAAGCTATTTAACAAGCTCAGTGGCACATCTACTCTATGTAATTGAGTACATGTTATTCACATTCAGCAAACCAAAGGTGTTAAGCAAAATAGTGCTGATTTTCTACTATCGAAATTGTCCCAAGGCATCAAAAAGATATATAGCTAATTGATAGCTAACAATCCAGGTAAGCTAAAAATTGACATTTGGATCTTGACCCTCAGATTACACTCAATGCTGCGTTATTACAACCAGCAAAAGTGCATTTTTTAGACTTTTTCTTTCTCTAGCTGTCTTAATTAAGGCCAGGTTCACAGTGTAACTGAAATAAAAAGGCTCAATAAATGAATGCATTGTGTTGATGTGCATTGACAAGCATGTTTATATTCTATCGATGGGTGTTGTTATGCGTTGACCTGTGTTGGTTTAAAGTGCATTTTTAGGCTATTTCCATTGACACCACATCCATATCCTTTTTGATGGTTAAGCGAGAGAGAAAGAAAAAAGCACATTGTTGTATTTCTTGAAGTATTTGCCAAAAGTTATATCCACTACAACGTGAAAAGAAGGGTCAGTTTTTGGCCTAATACCAGGATTTGCAACTTTACCTAAAGATTTACTCCATTTCAGGATATTTGATGATATGACTGACAAAGTTTATTATAAACTTGTTCTGCTATACAGGCAGTCCCCGAGTTACAAACATTCAACTTACATATGACTCCTACTTACAAAAGGAGGGAGACAACAGGAAGTGAGAAGAAATTTACCCCTAGGAAGAGAAAATCACTCCTGTAAGAGTTACTGTATAATGGGAAAAACGTGGCTCCACTGAAGCTTTATAACCAATCCTTGTTTCCACAACAACCCAAAATTTTCAAAATCCAGTCATAGGGACAGAATGTGAGGTGAAATCTTCTGAACAGGGGCACAGACAGCAAAACAAATGTTACAGGGGTGTTAACCCTTCCCTATGCTATCCAAAAAAACTAAAAATTATTTTTTTGGCTGGAGTTTCACTTTAAAAATGGACCTGTTCCAGCTTACATACAAGTTCAACTTAAGAACAAACCTACAGAACTTATCTTCTTTGTAATCCGGGGATTTCCTGTATTTTTTATTTGTTTAGAATTTACTATTTGTAAAAGCAAATATACATTTGGCTCCTAAAGAAGTGGACTACGTCCAAGAAAGGCATTGAGCCCTATATCTTTTGGACCATCTGATGGTGAAGATGTATTGTTCTCCTGTTTAAAGATTACAACATGGTCTAACTGTATTGTGTTGTGTTATATGCAATTTTTGTACATTAATGATCAATTAAAAGCTCTTTTATAGAGAGACAGCTATTGCATAAAATAATTGAATATGTTTTAAAAATAGCAACTTTGTTGTGCCTCAGAAATCCAATTTAATTCCAAATATTGTTATGCTTACAATTTTTTAGGGATGTGGCACTTTTAGCCAGCTATTTTTGGTCCTATTTTTGCAAAAAGTGATGTCTACTACAAAAGAAAGGGTAGTTTTGGGCCTTATACCAGGATTTGCTTCACCTAAAGAAATTCTTTGCTTGTACGCACATTGAAAGATGAGTGTGCAAATGTTATGAAACCTTTTGGCACGCAAATTCCATAACAGCTGTGAGAACTAGGGATGATCGAACGGTTCGGGTCGACCATCAGTTCGACCCGAGCATTGGGTGTTCGAAATTCAGCCAAATTCCAAACTTTTTGCGGTAAAAGTTCGGAATTCGGCTACCAGAACCGCCCAAAATGCAATGGTACAGGAACTGGGCTTTAAAAGCCTGTGATTGGCCCAGAAACATCAGTAAAAGTGATTGGAGGGGGTCCAGAGGCCAATCAGGAGTGAATACGCCCCCCATACGCCCCCCAGTATATAACATAGCCCCGCCAAACCTCTAGCACTGTAATACAGAGGCTGTGGAATAGAGTGGAAGCATTTCTGTTACTCCTGCTGCTTGTAAAGCTCCAGTGTCATTTTGCAATTATTAGTGTGAGGAAAGGGATGTGCAGTGTAGTTAGGGTACTATATACCACTATAGTTAGATTTAAAAATCTAGTTTTTGTAGGGATAGCTTTAAGTGTTAGGGTGACCATAGTGTAGTTTAGGGTGATCTGACTCTGCCATGTCAGGGTGACCGTAGTGTAGTTTAATGTGATCTGACTCTGCCATGTCAGGATGACCATAGTGTAATTTAATGTGATCTGATTCTGCCATGTCAGGGTGACCGTAGTGTAGTTTAATGTGATCTGACTCTGCCATGTCAGTGTGACCGTAGTGTAGTTTAATGTGATCTGACTCTGCCATGTCAGTGTGACCGTAGTGTAGTTTAATGTGATCTGACTCTGCCATGTCAGGGTGACCGTAGTGTAGTTTAATGTGATCTGACTCTGCCATGTCAGGGTGACCGAACTCTGCCATGTCAGGGTGACCCCACTATGCAGATTCTGGGTTAGGGGTATACATATATATATATATATTGTGACAGGAAGTCAGGTAAATCTGGGAATGTAGTCACTGAGAGGAGACACATTCCCACCTGCTTTGAAAGTTCACTGATACTATAGGGTGTTGGCTGCAGAGAGAGCCAGCAGGAAGTTGAAAACCATTCAGCTGTTCAGAATGAGGAGATCAAGGACTCTATAATTTGTCCAGAGAAAATCTATTGAGTGCTGCCTCCTGTCGCTGTGTGAGCTGGGAAGAGGAGGACAGACATACGTGTACCTCCCGACGCCGTGTGGGCATGGGAGAAGGACTGCTGCCGCCTGTCGCCGTGTGGGCTGGGAGAGGGGGACAGTCGGATGTGTGCCTCCCGACAAGCTGGTGAGCATGGGAGAAGACCCCCTACAGCGATGTGAAGCTAAGGAGGGTAACCACGAGTGAAGACGTCTCAAAGGTGAGAAGACAAAGTGTTCCATGTGAAGAGTGTGAAGAGTAAAGGGACATGTTAAATGAACTGTGTTCAATGTGAAGAATCTGAAGAGTAAAGGATCCTGTTATAAATGAACATGTGCTGTGTGAAAGAAAACAAAGGGACATGTTCAATGGACAATGTTTGTGCTGTGTGAAAAGCAAACAAATGGACATTTGAGTGTCTGCTGTAAGATCAGCAGTGTCGGCCCAACAGTAGGTTGGAAAGACTTCTTAGGTAGGTTCCAGCGTGAGAAGGTAGCCGCCCACAGAGGCAAGGATTTATTTTGTCTTTTATTTTATTTTGGCTGTTTTGATGCTTGCAATTGTGTTAAGTAAATTGCATGAATAAATCAGTCTTGTTTTCAACCTCTAATCGGCTATCTCTCTGTGAAAACGCACCCCCAAAGGGGTCATCCACGCCTACCACCGAGCTAATCCCTCACATATGGTGGAGGTATGCAGTGGGCATAAGCAGAGATCCCTGCAAGGAAGTGCAAATGTTTGATGAACTTTATCTGGTGCATGAGATTGCACAATCTATGTGTGCAGGAGAGAAGATCCTGACAGAAAAAAAAAAAAAAAAAGTGTTTTAAAGAGACAGCGGTCTCAAAATTATTTGATGAACTTTGTTGTGTCTGGTGCAAGTGACTGCACAAACTGTGTGCGCAGGAAAAGAGATCTTGCAAGAGAGAGAAAAACTACATGTGTTAAAGAGACAGTGGTCTGAAAATTTTTTGCTGGACTGTGAAAAATTTGTGGAGTTATTGAAGATGGGGCGATCCAAACGCCTGAAAAATGCAAAGATAGATGAAATGAGAGACCGGATTCTATGGATGGAGGGGATGTTACCGTCTGAACCAGCCCCATCCATGCCTAAAGAGAGTCTACTAAAGAGGAAGGTTGTTGTCCCTAGCAACACTGATGAAACTGCTATGGAGACGCAGTGTGCTCAGATGAAAAGTAAGCTCAAAATGGAGGAGATGTTGAAACAACTGATTATATCAAATGCAGCTCAACAGCAGGCAAATGCGGATTTTCAGCGGAGCTTTGCAGCTCAACAAAAGGCTCATCAAGAGAGCATGGCAGGCTGGAAACAGAGACGCCAGCAGCCAATGGAGGCCATCGGTTTGGAAGAAACCGAGTATGTGTGCAGGGCTGAGTTGGATGCCTTGCAACGGAAAATGGAAGAAAAGGAACAAGCCTTGGAATTGCTTAAAATGGAGCATAGAAACTTGCAGGAAATGAATGAACTACTCAAGTCTCATGTGTTACAGTGGGAAGAATCCACTGCTCTTCTTTTGGTCGAGTTGCAAAAATGTCAAGACACTATAAAGGAGAAAGATACCATCCTCATGGAAAAGGAAATTGAAATTCAGACTTTGCAGAAGCAAAGTATGTGTGAAATGTTGGAGTTGCGTAATCAGCTGGAAAAAAGTCTTCAGTGTTTGGAAGTTACAAAAATAGACCTGCAGGAGTCGCAGGAACAGAATGTCGCTCTGAAAACGACATTGTCTCTCAGCGACAACGAGAAAAGTGAAAGAGAGGCTAAATTACTGAGTACTGTGTATGAGCTCACCACTTTGAGCAATGTGGTAGATGAATTACGTGCAGACTGTGAAAGTTGGAAAGGTGAAGCCCAACGTTTCCAGCAGCAGTTAAAGGAGAAAGAAGCCTGTGTGGCAGAATTACATTCTTATTCCCAGAAACTAGCCAATGAGGTGAAGGCTCTTATGCAGGGAAAAGGAGATTGTGAACATAAGAGGGAAAAAGTAGAGGCACGGCTTCTGGAATCGCAAGTCAAGGTGTCAGAAGGTGACCGATTGTGTGCTAAGCTGTTAGAGAAGGCAAACCGACTGCAGGTTGAGTTGGACAATGTTACAAATCAGCTTTCTCAAGCAGACAGCAAATCTAGAGAAATTGCGGAAGATTTTTCTATCTTGGAATCGCAGCTGCAAGACACGCAGGAACTCTTACAGGAAGAGAGGTGTCAAAGGCTGAGTTTTAGCACAAAGCTCAAACAAATGGAAGATGAGAAAAATGGCTTCCTGGAACAATTAAAAGAGGAGGCGGAAGCAAAGAAAAACCTATCAGAGCAAGTCGCAACATTGCAAGCTCAGATAGCGGATATGAAAAAACGCATGGAAGAAAGCGTTGGTTCATTACAGTGTGTTGAAGATGTGAAAAAGAAGTTTGATCAGATGCTTGGTGAAGAGAAGACTGTGTCTGCAAAATATGCAGAAGAACGCGCACGTGCAGAAACGGAGGTGCGTGATAACGAGAGCAAAGCCCTGTTCTTGGCTCGCTCTTTGGAGGAAGCTCTAGAGTGTAAGGCTGAACTAGAAAGTGTTAACAAACAGCTGCGTACAGAAATGGAAGAATTGGTCAGCTCCAAGGATGATGTTGTGAAAAGAGTTCAGGAGCTAGAAAAGTCTAAGCGAGCCTTAGAACAGCAAGTAGAAGAGATGAAGATTCCGTTGCAGGAACTGGAAGAGGAATTCCAGGCAACAGAGGATCTGTCCCAAAGAGGGGATAGTGTGCCTGATGCAGTTTTTAAAAGGATCAGTGTTTTGGGGTCTGTCCTGAGTGAGCCTCAGAAATGTGATGACATGTGGCTTGAATCACCCCTTTGGAATAAACCGTTCCTTCAAAAACTTCAAGCATTGGAAAATGTATCATTAGAACTTCAGCAAACAAAGGAGCTGAGTAAGAAATGTGGTGATTTCTCAGTTCAGGCTGAAAACCTAGTGGAGAAAACTAAGGCTGTTGGTGAAAACGTGAAGCAAATGAATAAGTGCCTTTCAGGGAGTGTTTCCAAAATGGAACTGGTGAAAGACGGGTGGCAGAAGTTTGATCGTGATCTTGAGATACATTCCATGTGGAATTCAGATAGAGAAAAGGAACTAGGTGACCTTGAGCGGTCAAATAGTTCAGCAGGAAGTGCATTGAAGAAACCTGTAAAAGAATGTGTTGCAGTTCCATGCTTCTTCACTGATGCAGAGAGGAGGTCTATAATGGATACCACCCAGATCGCTGGGTTCAACTGTGTTGTTGCCTTTAACCCCTATGTTGGTGGAAGGAAAGTTGATGATGTTCTGGTTGGCTACTTCTGTGAAGAGTTTGGCAAGAAATATAAACTGAATATCAAATCAAATAGTAGGCCTTTACTGCGACTCGCTCAGGAGGGCGAAAAGTTTAAGAAGTTGATGAGTGCAAATGCTTCCGATCTGCCTATGAATATGAAATGTTTGGTGAATGATATTGATATCTCTGGGAAAAGGAACAGGGGTCACTTTGAAGAAATGTGTGACAGCCTGTTGTCTCAATTGGAAAATCCTCTGCACAGCATCTTAGAGCAAGCAAAGCTCAAGAAGGAAGATCATTCCCTTTTACAACAAAAAGTCAATGATTGTGTACAGATGTATGGAGAGGCAACTCAAGTCACAGAGGGATGTCAAGAGTCCCTACTTGGAACAAAGCTTAGTGAAGCAAAGGTTCTCAAAGTTTTGTGGAAAACATTTATGGATTGCAGAGAGAGGCGTCTTAAGAATGTTGAAGACATTAAGACTAGCCCAATTGAGTTGCCTATGGATCACGGTCCTCCATGGTGGATTGGACAGACGGTTATGAGGGACAAGCTGTCTGACATTTATGAGAAAGCTGTCAATGAAGATGACAGAAACGAGAAGGAGCAAAATGATGCCAAAAATGCAGTTGAAGAATGTGTATATGAGATGAGAGACAAACTGTGTGGCATTTATGAGAAATCTGTCAATGAAGATGACAAAACAGTTTCATCCGGAAGCTTGAGGATAATAGGAGGCTTATCAGTGAGTCAGCAGTGCCTGACACATGCGTGCCTGGAAATATGTGTCCCAACCCTAGGGTTGAAACAAGAGGGGGGGGTATGTGACAGGAAGTCAGGTAAATCTGGGAATGTAGTCACTGAGAGGAGACACATTCCCACCTGCTTTGAAAGTTCACTGATACTATAGGGTGTTGGCTGCAGAGAGAGCCAGCAGGAAGTTGAAAACCATTCAGCTGTTCAGAATGAGGAGATCAAGGACTCTATAATTTGTCCAGAGAAAATCTATTGAGTGCTGCCTCCTGTCGCTGTGTGAGCTGGGAAGAGGAGGACAGACATACGTGTACCTCCCGACGCCGTGTGGGCATGGGAGAAGGACTGCTGCCGCCTGTCGCCGTGTGGGCTGGGAGAGGGGGACAGTCGGATGTGTGCCTCCCGACAAGCTGGTGAGCATGGGAGAAGACCCCCTACAGCGATGTGAAGCTAAGGAGGGTAACCACGAGTGAAGACGTCTCAAAGGTGAGAAGACAAAGTGTTCCATGTGAAGAGTGTGAAGAGTAAAGGGACATGTTAAATGAACTGTGTTCAATGTGAAGAATCTGAAGAGTAAAGGATCCTGTTATAAATGAACATGTGCTGTGTGAAAGAAAACAAAGGGACATGTTCAATGGACAATGTTTGTGCTGTGTGAAAAGCAAACAAATGGACATTTGAGTGTCTGCTGTAAGATCAGCAGTGTCGGCCCAACAGTAGGTTGGAAAGACTTCTTAGGTAGGTTCCAGCGTGAGAAGGTAGCCGCCCACAGAGGCAAGGATTTATTTTGTCTTTTATTTTATTTTGGCTGTTTTGATGCTTGCAATTGTGTTAAGTAAATTGCATGAATAAATCAGTCTTGTTTTCAACCTCTAATCGGCTATCTCTCTGTGAAAACGCACCCCCAAAGGGGTCATCCACGCCTACCACCGAGCTAATCCCTCACAATATATATATATATATATATGTGTGTATATATATATGTAAATGTATATATATATACACACACACACACACATATATATGTATATATATATATATATATATATATATATATATATATATATATATACATATATTTATATTTATATATATATATATATATATATATATATATATATATACATACACATACATATACACACACACACACACACACACATATATATATATACCCCTATACTGAAAGGAGGGTAACACCATCCCTGCGCTACTGAAATTCTAAGATAAATGATCTGTTTTTTTTTCTGGTTCTTGACATGCTACAGAGCTGAAACTTCACAGGTACACTTTTAGACCCCCCAGACACTAAATCCAAAGAAATCTCATTTTTTTTTTTTTTAATAATTTTTTCAATAATTGGCTCTCTATCAAAAACGACAATTTTTAAGAACTTTTTTTTGCCTGATTTCATAGAACCCTAGGCATTTTTTAGGGGCATTTATTGGGTTTTAGGGCTTCAAAATTGTGTTTTTTGATTCCAGAAGTTCGGGTCCCATTGATTTCAATGGTGTTCTGGAATGCGAACCGAACTTTCGGGAAATTCGGGTGTTCTGGTCGAACCGAACTTTTCAAAAGTTCGATCATCCCTAGTGAGAAGTAGCTGTTATGGAATCTGGACAATAAGGACACCCGCTTTACTTCTTTTTCAGGGCTTTTCTTGCCTGTTTTTTATTAAAAGTTCAGCAAACACAAAACAACAGGTATTCAGCATTTTACTCTTGCCTCAAAACAAATGATCCCTCAGCCTCCAGGCTTTTACATAAAGCACTCCTGCTCTGGCCTTACCCTTTAGGCATTGTCTAGTTCCCCCAGACTGAATGCTCACCTACTCTGTGCAAACAGCTAGCAGCCTCTTGCTGCACTGGCTCCCACCTCTCTCCTAGGTGGAGGTCTCCTGACACCTCCCTACTAAAACCCAAGCACACACCTGACCAATTAGTAAGCTGGCTGTTCTGAATACCTGGACCCAGAATTGGCGATTTCATCTCACCTGGATCAGTTTGAAATCTCCAGGCTCCAGGTCCCAAAATTTACATTACCAAGCACTTAGGACTTGATAAAACACAGTGGACCAACAGCAGAAGATGACATGGCTCCCCAAACTATCATGGACTGTGGAAAATTTTGCATTTCATTTGTAAATCAAGGTCCCAGAGTCTGGAGGAAGAGTGGAGAGACAAAGAATCCAAATTGCATGAGGTCCAGTGTGAAGTTCCCACAGTCAGTGAGGATTTGGGGAGCCATGTCATCTGCTGCTGTTGGTCCACTGTGTTTTATCACAAAGTCCAAAGTCAGCCCAGCCCTCTACCAGGAAATTCTAGAGCACTTCATGCTGACCAGCTTTATGGAGATGCTGTTTTAATTTTCCAGCAGGACTTGGCACCTGCCCACACTGCCAAAAGTACCAATACCTGATTTAATGATCATGGTATCACGGTGAACCAACACCAGAAGATTACATGGCTCCCCAAAACATCACTTACTGTGGAAACTTTACACTATACCTCATGCAACACGCATTGATGCAGTAAATCATGCAAAAGGACCCCTGACCAAATATTGAGTGCATACTATACTGTACATGGAAATACTTTTCATTAAGCCAACATGTCTGTGTAAAAAATCCTTTTTTTTTTTATTGGTCTTATGTAATATTCTATATTTCTGAGATACTGAATTTTGGGTTATCATCAAAATGAAAAGAAAGGGGGGCGTGGGGACAACGATCGTGGATGGCCGCATTGTAGAGAGCTCCGGCTGACCCTGAGGCAATCCACCCCCATCCATACAGCCCTTCGACCCAGGACCGAGCATCCTGCTCCCCACAGCCTCTTACACCTCTCCAGCAATGCCTAAAGGCAATATTTGGACCCCGGCACTGCAAAAAATGGACAATTTCTTTAAACAGCTAGGCCACGGTCTCCAACAAAATGGCGGCGGCCGTTAGCCGCGACCTGCATCAGACACACTGATGGACTGGACCATGGAACCCAGGGGACCTACTTCTATCCCTGAAGCCCTCCAGGCGTATAGCGAGGACTCCTCCAGGAGCTCATCACCATCCCTCAGGAGCCCTGTCAAGTCTAAGCCCCACACAGACTTACCGGTGAAGCATACCCTGCTAATGGAGGTGAGTGCTCCTGACATGTCACAGGCCTCTATGGGTACACCAGCTGTAGATCCCTTTCTAGATTTCCCCACACAGGACCAATCGGTGTCCGATACAACTTTAAAGAGGATGCTCCTGTCCTTCCAAGCATCCCTGCAGAGTGACATTCTGAACTATGTTCACCAGTGTAAATTGGACATAATACATCTGGGGGACAGAGTAGATAGAGTAGAAGACTATATCAGCAATTGTATAACCTCCTTTAACACCATGATTGACACCCAGGCAGCCCATAAAGATGAAATATCATGGCTGAAAGACAAAGTGGCCGATTTAGAGGACCATTCTAGAAGGAACAATATAAAAATCCGGGGCATCCCTGAAACATTCCTGCAGTCACAGCTACCCTGCTACGTACAGGACTTATTTCTGGCACTTGCACATGACCTATCAGCCCTGGACTTAGCCATTGACAGAATCCACAGGCTACCCAGACCGTTCTTCCTCTCGTCTGACACCCCCAGAGATGTACTACTCAGGGTGCACTTCTATCAAACCAAAGAGAAGGTAATGTCACTATTCCGCCAAGCAACACAAACCCCAGAACAGTACGCTAAGCTGCAGCTACTCCCAGACCTGTTGCACTACACTTTACAGAGGAGAAGAAACCTGGCAACAATTATCAAGACCTTATGAAACCATAATATCATCCACAAGTGGAAATACCCGGCCACGTTGTCGATCACTTTCAATGGGGCTCCATTCCCTATCCACACCCTGGCAGAGGGCATCTCTCTCCTACGCCAATGGGGCATAATCCTGAAGGCGCCCCCACAATCCACAAGACCTCAGGCTCCTAGCTAGAGGGAGCAAGAATGGCAGCTGGTATCCAGAAAAATGTCCTCAAAAAAGCAAACGCATCCACCGGATGTCACGGACCATCCTATATATACACGTAACTAGCCTCAGGATCCCGCAAGGAATCTCCTACTTGTGAACCCCCGTACTGATGCACTTTACACAGTACTGCTGTGCATTTCTCTCTTTAGAGAGACCTATTTTTACCCCGTTTGTTTATCCCCTTCCTATGGACATGGATATGCACATAGCCTACGCTCCAGAAAACCTAGTTTGGGACACAGATGCTGAGAATCTCAAGACTCCAAATTTCCCCAGCGACTCCACGTACAAGCTTCACACTCCAGTATGGTGGCCCCATCCGTGGCCTCGCATCACCCCTTTCCACATGCTACCACCCAGCACTCCACCTGACCACCACCATGACAATGAAATGCCTATCTCTCAATGCCAAGGGGCTCAACCACCCTGCGAATCGCTTCTTGTTATGGAAAACAGCAAGTGCCGCACAAGCTGACATACTTTGCGTACAAGAGACTAATTTTCATAGACATGCAATGCCCAAGTGTACTCACCGTGGCAACCCACAAATATTCTTGGCCAATGCACCTCTGAAGAAAAGAGGGGTAATGATAGCCATCAATCGTTCTAATGACTTCCACTTAAAGAATTCCTACATCAACGAAGATGGCCGATACATCATCCTCACTGGAGACTGGAATAAGTCTCCCTACACAATTGCTACGCTGTATGCACCAAACTCTCATCAACTCCGCTTTGTGAAGAAACTTTTCAAACTCCTCGGTCAGGTCAAGTATGGTAAACTTTTACTTTGTGGGGACTTCAACTTAACTGTTGATCCCACCCTCGACATTAAATCCAGGTCTCCTAGGAGACACAACTTTTTGGGACCGGTGCACCATGCGGAGGGTATGTACGATGTCTGGCGGTGCCAACACACCACAGAAAGGGACTATACTTTCTTTTCACCCAGACATCTTGTATACTCCCGTATTTATCTCTTTGGTTGTTACAATCAGTTTCCTCGTCCTCTATTCAGGACATCACCTGGTCTGACCTCGCTGCAATAGCCATAACCATAGAGGAGGGGGAAACACCTAGAAGGCCTGTGGTTTTGGAGATGCAATGTACGGCTACTGCAGGACAAGGGCTCATCTGGGGTTATATCTTAACATCTCAGCAAATTTTTCACACACAATCAAATCTCAGTGCACAATGCTTTCTCACTCTGGAAGGCCCATAAAGCGTAAATGATAGGCATTTGCATTCAACAAGGAGCCAGGCTCCGTAAATCTTATAACCAAAAATTGGATAAATTGCTCTCTGATATACATCTGCTAGAAAGCCAGAATAAACTCAACCCTTCATCAACTATTTCTTCCTCCCTCGGATCCCTTAGGGACAAGCTCAGGCTACATCTCCTGACAAAATACGATCACCATATTAGGCGTTTTAAAACAGCTCACTAGGCGGGACCTAACAGGACAGGGAAATGTCTAGCGAGGCAGCTTAAAGCCATCCAAGCTAAGACTAGGATATCTCACCTTCTCCACCCCACTCTCAAACACTGCAATACCAACCCAAAAGACATAGCGGATGAATTTGCCAGTTTCTATGAATCCCTGTACAACCTGAAAGAGGACACGCCTCAAACCTCTCAAACTAACATCCAACAATTTTTATCCTCTTTACATCTACCCCAGTTAACTGCTGAACAACTAGACTACTTAAACGCACCAATTTCTTCCTTGGATGTGACACGATCTATCCAATCCCTACCACACAGTAAATCGCCAGGCCTAGACGGTCTACCTAATGAATATTACAAAATTCATAGCGCTAAACTATCCAAATTTCGAGGTATTCAACAAAGCAATATAAGAATCAACCTTCCCCCTGAGATGTTGAGAGCCCTTGTGGTCACCCTGCCTAAACCAGGCAAAGACCCCGTATACCCAGCAAACTTTCGCCCAATTTCCCTGCTTAACTCTTATGTGAAGATTTATGCAAAGATTTTGGCTTTGCGCCTGATGACGGTTCTCCCCTCACTGGTCAAGATGGACCAAACTGGTTTTATGGCAGGGAGACAATGATCAGATACAACTACAAGGGTTTTGAATATCCTCCATCATGCAAAATCCACGCAAACGCCTTCTCTGCTGCTAACCCTTGAGGCAGAGAAGGCGTTCGATAGAGTAAACTAGATGTATATGGAACTGACTCTACAGAAATTTGGCATGCAGGGACCGATATTGTCAGCTATTATGGCCCTCTACTCTAATCCCACTGCCCACCCAGGTCAACACTTCGGGTATGCTATCTAGAAAATTTAAAATTACGAACAGGACGCGTCAGGGCTGCCCGTTATCACCTGCCATATTCAACTTATTGATTGAACCTCTGGCAGAGGCGATTAGATCAAACAAAGACATTCAGGGATTCCAGATACAGAATACATACCACAAAATTAAATTGTTTGCGGACGACATCATCCTGTTCCTATCTAATCCACGGTCCTCTCTCCCCGCAGCATACCGCACACTAACTGACTTCGGGAACGTATCCTTCTATAAAGTTAACGCCTCGAAATCTCTAATCTTAGACTTGGGTTTGGACAAAGGCACTAAACAAACTCTCCAAAAACTCTTGCCCTTCACCCAGAAAGATGACGGGGTTCCTTATTTGGGTATAACCCTAACACCTTCTATATCATCTCTTATCCCGACAAACATAAAATCCCTCCACTTCAAAATACTGAAAGATCTAAATTACATATCGAAGCACAAAATATCTTGGTCCCGCAGAATTGCCGCAACCAAGATGTTCATAATACCTCAAATACTGTATCTCTTCAGATCCCTACCTTTGCCTGTTGCTAAACACCATGTCCACCTGCTAATGAAGACCATCAAACCATACACATGGAAAGGAAAGAGAGCTTGTTGCCCCTATTCTACTCTCATGCAAAGCACACATCTAGGGGGTGCAGGCTTTCCGGATATAATAAACTACTACTGGGCCACCCAAATGGATCAAATCAAACACTGGCTCCCGAGAACAGAAACCCACAGATGGGTGGACCTCGAAAGGGCCATGTTAGGGAATAGGGAATCTATTCTCTCTACTTCTGGCAGATATGTGGCAAGAGATCCCCTTGAAACAACTGCCGCCCACCACAAGAGCATCATTATTAGCCTGGAGACACTTCCGGGCACACACCTCTGTCCCTCTTATACCGTGCCCAATACTAAGGAAGATAGACATGTTCCAACGCCTAATCCCCAACCTATCCATTACACCATATAAAAGCCAGGGCATTGACCATTTAGAGGACATCCTCGTAGACAATGCACCTATGTCGTTGGAGGCCATGAAAACCAAATACTCTCTACCTCCCCAGGCCCAATTCACAGGCATGAGAATCTTGCACTTTATCAAAACCCATGGTACACCCAACATGCACTCCACACCAATCTATGGGCCTTTCTAACGTCCAATCAACCCAAACGTAAAAACTATTTCTCTGCTATACAACATTTTAAATGGAAAAACCCAGTTCACTAAAACCAAGGCCATGACCAAATGGGAACGGAAACCTTAACAAGACGTTCACCCACCAAAATTGTCAATCAGCCCTGAAACTAGTAGATCGAACCTCCCAGTGCACTAGTCACAAAGTATCGTTCATAAAAATCACAACACAATGGTACTATACCCCATACTGGCTATCCAAAATCTCCCCCTCTTACTCCCCCCTATGCTTGCGGGGGTGTGGACAGGTAAGAACACTTTACCAATTTTTTTGGAGATGCACCTGTACTTCTCACCAAAGTGTTCATTGTCTGAACAGTTGCTGGTTGCTATGCTGTCCCTGACTATTTTAATGAAGTTCTTCTTTAAGGTAGGTTTAGAAAAAGCAATCAAAGTATATTTTTTAGATACATTGAAGCACAAGTTTCGGTTAACCATGCCCTCTAAGCCACTCCCACTGTTAAGAGTTTGGTCACACCCACATTTAGCCGCAGCACTTCCTTCCTCAAGTGACCTTCATTCTGAAGTTCAAACGTTGGTAAGTATGCTATAGGTGCTATATAAGCCAGCAAAGGAGTCCCAGTGATGCCAATACTCCTGAAACAAAGCATGCTGTGACCTTATTTAAAATAGAGTAGCTTTAATTTTCTTTATGCAAAGGTATTCTTCTCCGGTGTAGTTTTTCAAATGCCAGAAAACATTCCGGGTTAAAAAAAAAAAAAAAAACAAATACAGCAGGATGGCCATTGGTCTCTGTAGAGCATTGCAGTGCCTGTACAGACAAGTGAGCAAAACAAGTAACTAAAACCAAGCTAGACCAAAACCTAAGCATACTCTCTAAATAAGGTACCGATAATGTACCTGCACATACATTAAAGCTGCACTTAGCCCTTGTGGACCTCCATTGATTTTCTAACTCATGCATGACAGGTAAATGCCAAAAGGAGAAGGCTCACTTATCAAAGATATCACAGTTGAATAGCTCTGTGCACAGTAGTCACTAATGCATAAAAGTGCTTGTTTTTTCTCAGTTTCCAGCTCCTATACAGCTCAGTTACCACAAGTGTTTTTTAGATTTGTCATATTTACTTTCAAATAGTAAGCCATATATGGGTACCCTAAGGCTTGTGTTATATTTTTTTTGGAATAAGCTGCTTTAATACTTTCATTTGATAAATCTACCATGGAACTGTGATTTTTTAAAATGTATTCTATGGGCCTCTTATAGGTTTTTCTAGAATTTGTGAAAATGTAACATTTTATTTCTACACATTTAAATTAAATAAAATTCGAAGAAAAGTGTAATAAGGAAATTTAAAATCAAAATCCATATTGTGGAAGAGCCTTGTCATCACATATTGTGCTGGGTTTTTTTTTTTTTTTTTACCAGAAAATGAATTAACAAGATACAGGGAAAAAAAAAAAAAAGAGTACACATGTCGAACTCCTCACTTTAAGCCTTCATACTCTTTTCTTTGCTATTATTGTGCCAAATTATTTAATTGGGTCTCTCCAGTTGTGCAAAGACACAGAAAAAAGACAGCCTATTGTAAGAAGCCTTGCAAGTATAATGCAGTATCAAATTCAATCCCATCAACAGTGCTTGCTGCTAAAAGCTTGTACTGTGGCTGCAGATTAATGAAGATCTGCATTGAGCAAAGTGGTGGTCGCAGAGACATCATTTTTCTCCAATAGAAGGCTCATTCTTGAAGAACAATAGAAGTATAGAAAAGTGCTAGTCTGTTTATGGATGGAAATAAATCAAAATGAATAAGAGCCCTGATGGAAACAGTCTGAAAGCAACAGAGTGGAATTCAGAAAACACTTTGTTTTCTGATGACTCTCTTTCCCATAATCCTTCTAAAGACTACTTGACAGGCGTTCTGGAACACTGAAGTGAAGGACGTATCTAAAAAAAAAGAACAAGTTTTAAGCAATCACTTTCTAAGTATGAATGGTCATACCAATCAAAGGAAGCTTAACCTTACAGGACAAAGGTTTTATAAGACAACAAAAGCTAGAATGTTAGAATTCTATGTAAAATATGCTGGAATAGTTTATAAAAATACTTATAACAGAGTGAAATTGTACTGTAAAATCTGTATGAAAAAGGTTTGAAACCCTTGTTCATCCTGTTTCTTGTCCTTCAACCTAACTATCCCTTGCATTTGTTTTGATGACAGTAGTAAAACCTAAATCAAATAAAGGGAGATATAGAAGACTGATGGAAAAAAAAAGACCGTTTGGTTCTTAGAGTCTCCTGTCAAATGTTTCTCCTAAGAATTTTTAAACTTACTTCCCCTTGATAACTCAGCTGAAAGTCCATTCTAAACATCCATTACTCTATCCACTTGAAGACTAGGTCTTTTCTGGTCTTCAAAACCCCCATCCAATTCGCATATGTATAAATCCAGCCTATAAGATCTTTCCTCCACCCCCTGAAAGCATCAGATCAATAAAAAAAAACATCACTCTGATGCTTTCCCCCCTAAAAAATGTCAATGCTGCCACCTGTCCTTAATCTGGAAGTAAAATCATGTCGTTGCTTCTGGTCTCCTAGAACATAGAGGTGAACAGAAACATTCTGGTCTCTGTTCACCTCTATGGCCAGCCACACAAACTGCTGGATCAGATCCAGGGCCTCCCAGTGAGACAAGTGAGCCCGAGAAACACCTGAGAGCATCTGGGGGGAAGGGGGGAATGACCTCATCCAGCTGCCTCTAAAAGCGATCCAGCGGCTAATCAGCCACTCAGGTTACTTTTATCAGAAAGATAAATGCTGGCTGAAAAAAAACAATACCTTGGTTATGGCTGACAGCTGCAGCCATGGCCCAGTAAACCAATTCAAAACCACAAGGTATATATATATATATACTATATATATATATATATATATATATATATGTATTGTGGTCCTAAAGTGCCTATTGGTAAAGTGATAATTTCTAACATTACTGTTCAATATTCGAGTGTGAAAAATAGATAGATGAATACTGTAGATAGATAGATAGATAGATAGATAGATAGATAGATAGATAGATAGATAGATAGATAGATAGATAGATAGATAGATAGATAGATAGATAGATAGATAGATAGATAGATAGATAGATAGATAGATAGATAGATAGATAGATAGATAGATAGATAGATAGATACTGTGTTTCCCCAGAAATAAGACCGGGTCTTATATTAATTTTGGCTACAAAAAACACACTAGGGCTTATTTTTAGGGCATGTCTTACCTACACTACTGTTCAAAAGTTTGGGGTCACTTTGAAATGTCCTTATTTTTGAAAGAAAAGAGCACTGTTTTTTTCAATGAAGATAACATTAAATTAATCAGAAATACAGTCTAGACATTGTTAATGTGGTAAATGACTATTCTAGCTGGAAACAGCTGATTTTTAATGGAAAATCTACATAGGTGTACAGAGGCACATTTCCAGCAACCATCACTCCTGTGTTCTAATGGTACATTGTGTTAGCTAATTGTGTTAAAAGGCTCAGTGGATGCCCGATTAGGCAGGAAACGCGTCAGGGAGGAGGCGCTGCGTCATCACAGTCATTTCCGCGGTCTGCACTGCAGGCAGCCATGGACACCTAGAATACCAAGGCAGCATTTTCGCGGTGATCTTGTAAGTGCTCCTAACTTTTATTTAATAAAATTTATTGGGGATAACGCACTTTTGGCTGCCTTTCTGTTTCATATGTGAGAAATATTGGGAACCAGAATAGCGTAAGACCACAGGAGATCTCCAGCATACTCACCCCAGAGGCAACCTGGAGTGGAGGAAGGAGAGAGTCCCAATAGGGAATATATACAGGCCTAAGATTCTCCGTTATCTGGTAAGAGGTCCACTTACCCCCTTTAGGAGGTGTGGGAAGACATATACATCTCTCTTTCTGACACGAGGAGTCTACTCTTGAGGTGGCTGTCTTTACACCCTAACTATCTATCTGCTGGTAAGAAGCAAACTTGAACAGATGGTGGGACATCAGACAATCAGATCTGTCCCTTGGTTGTCACCTGAAGCATCACTTCCATTTTATCTACACTTATCATTTGGATTTTCACGAGCATTTGTCCCCTGTGTTTCTTTTGGACTGTAGATATTTACACCTGTAACGTTTGCACATTTTGGTTTGCCTTGCACATAATCTATTGTTGGGGGAAACTTTTGCAAGGCACTACATACACATATATTTCTATGTGGTTATTCATTGCAGATCATTGGCACTGTGTTATTTTGTTTTTTGATCTGGCTTGTTATTGTTTATCACATATTTGAGAGTGACATCTCATCATTTAGCGCACCAGAATTTATTTTTCACTATCATATTTCCAAAATTTGGATCTTTGGTTGCAGCTCACGTTCATTTATCAACGCACCCTTCACACATTCTCACATTAGAGTCTCTAGTGTCAGAAATGGACGCTTGACAGGTCCTCAACTGGCAGCTTCATTAAATGGTACCCGCAAAATGCCAGTCTCAACGTCAACAGGGAAGAGGCGACGCGGGGATGCTGGCCTTCTAGGCAAAGTGGCAAAGAAAAAGCCACATCTGAGACTGGCCAATAAAAGGAAAATATTAAGATGGGCAAAAGAAAATAGACATTGGACAGAGGAAGATTGGATAAAAAGTGTTATGGACAGACAAATCTAAGTTTGAGGTGTTTCGATCACACAGAAGAACATTTGTGAGATGCAGAACAAGTGAACAGATGCTGGAGGAGTGACTGATGCCATCTGTCAAGCATGGTGGAGGTAATGTGATGGTCTGGGGCTGCTTTGGTGCTGGTTAAAGGGGAGATTTGTACAAGGTAAAAGGGATTTTGAATAAGGAAGGCTATCACTCCATTTTGCAACGCCATGCAAGACCCTGTGGACAGCGCTTGATTGGAGCCAATTCCCTCCTACAACAGGACAATGACCCAAAGTACACGTCCAAACTATGCAAGAACTATTTAGGGAAGAAGTAGTCAGCTGGTATTCTGTCTGTAATGGAGTGGCCAGTGCAGTCACCAGATCTCAACCCTATTGAGCTGTTGTGGGAGCAGCTCGACCATATGGTACATAAGAAGTGCCCATCAAGCCAATCCAACTTATGAGGGGTTCTTCAGGAAGCGTGGGGTGAAATTTCTTCAGATTACGACAACAAATTGACAGTTAGAATGTCAAAGTATTGCAAGGCTGTAATTGCTACAAATGGCAAATTCTTTGATGAAAACAAAGTTTGAATGACAAAATTATTATTTCAAATAAAAATCATTATTTCTATATTTCTAGCCTCGTCAATGTCTTCACTATATTTTCTATTCATTTTGCAACTCATTTGATGATTAAAAGTGTGAGTTGGATAATGGATAACATGAAATTGTCTGGATGACCCCAAACTTTTGAACGGTAGTGTATGTCCCCTGTCTTCTCCCCCCCCCCCCCCTCTCCCTGTCAGCTCAGGAGTCATCATTATGACATCTTTATTCCCAAAATAAACCTTAGAGGGAGGAGGGGAGAAGATCTCCTGCAGGTCACGTGAGCGCCCAGTGGCACTGTAAATAAGGTATTTTTGACAATAAAGTTAGAAAGGAGACACACTGGACATTATATAATCTTTTTACAAAACGGATTATATATTTCTGCAAGGACTATATTAGTGCTTTTTTTCAGGGTAGGGCTTATATTGTAGCCCTCCCAGAAAATAAGACCTAGCGTGATTTTCGGGGAAACACGGTAGATAGATAGATAGATAGATAGATAGATAGATAGATAGATAGATAGATAGATAGATAGATAGATAGATAGATAGATAGATAGATAGATAGATAGATAGATAGATAGATAGATAGATAGATAGATAGATAGATAGATAGATAGATAGATAGATAATATATTATCCAGTTTGAAACCACTTCAAATCACCCCACACCCCATTGCATGTTCCATTATTTTAAAGTTGTCTACATGTTAAAATCTCACATACAGGTTTAGTTCTCTTTTTCCCTCTAATAATGCTTCCCATGTTTTATCTGTACAATTGATACACTTGTGTTACTACTTGCTTAGCCTCCTCCCTTGTTGCTTCCTTCAGTATGCTTGAACAAATATTTTATGTAAATGGATATTCTGTTTCCTAAGGATTAAAAAAAATTGGATTTTTGTATTACCGTAAAATCCTTTTCTTTGAAGTTCATTGACGGACGCAGTCTCTGTTCTTCATAACAGTAGGGTTATACAACCCCCTTAAGGAGTAGGACAGAGTAGGCAGAAAAAAAGTTCTGGCTACACCTATGGGCAGTCCCAGGGGGTATACCCTCTCTCCCTGCTATAGGATGTCAGTTTTGTATCAAAGTAGTGTCAGAGAAAACAATACCAACCCAACTCAAAATACAGGGGCAGGTACTGCGTCCGTCAATGAACTTCAGAGAAAAGGATGTTACGGTAAGACAAAAACACAAAGATCCAATTTTCCCTATCATTCATTGACGGACGCATTCTCTGTTCTTCATAACAGTAGGGACGTCCCAAAGCAGTGCCATAAAACATTAGGGGTGGGAACAGCAGAAAATAATTCCCCAAGGCTGAACCACAGCCAGCAAGGCAACATAGAGCTCATCAGAACTACAAGATGAGACCCTCCTGACAAAAACATTAAACACCCTTAAGGGAGACTGAAAACACCCTTAAACAGCAGCCTGCAAAAACTTTGCAGGCCAAAGAAGGCATCTGCAGATGCCAGCACATCCACCTTATAAAACTTTGTAAAGGTATGAACAGATGACCAGGTAGCCGCCTTGCAAACCTGAAACACAGATGCCTGATGGCGAAAGGCCTGAGTAGAATGCACCTTAACAGGGAAAGGTGGAACCTGACCCTTAATTGAATAAGCCTGCACAATGGTCTGTCTGATCCAGCAGCAGACGCAGGTAGCCCTTTCTCTGGCCCATCTGTGAGTACAAAGAGAGTCTCGACTTCCGAAAATATTCAGTGGTCGCCAAGTACACCCTGATTGCCCGAACTACATCCAAAGTATGTAGTGCAAATTCCTTGGGATGTTGAGGCTTAGGACACAAGGAGGGCAACACAATGTCCTCATTTAGGTGGAAACTGGAAACCACCTTCGGAAGGAAGGACGGATCCGGACGAAGCACCATTTTATACCCACAAGCTAGGAAGAATGACAGGACAATGCCTCCACTTCGGACACCCTGCACGCAGAAGTAATAGCCACCAAGAAGGCCACCTTCTGGGATAAGGTAAACAGGGGAATCTCCCAAATATGTTTCTGGAGAACCAACAGCACGAAATTCAGGTCCTAAGGTGGCAAGGGAGGTCGCACTGGTGGTGCCAAGTGTCGCACCCCCTGGATAAAGTTACACACCAGGGATTGGGTGGCTAATGGCCTTTGGAAGAAATTTGCCAAGGCTGAAAACGGACCCTTGATAGTACTCAAGGCTAATTTTTTATCAACTCCCCGTTGAAGGAAAGCCAGGACCTGAGCCACCGAGTAAGAGTGAGGGGGAACCCTAAGAGACTCACACCACGCAATATACGACTTCCATGTACGATGATAGATCTTTCTAAAAGTCGCTTTTCTCGCTTTAAGCAAAGTGGGAATCACTGAAGCAGACAATCCCCTGTCCTTCAGCACCTGGCTTTCAACAGCCAAGCCGTCAAAGCCAGCGACTGGAAAGCAGGATGGAAGATTGGCCCTTAAGACAGTAGAGGGACCAAGTGCTATGTTATATCTTTAAAGTCACAAAGATTTGTCTCCCGAAAGAACCATTACTTTGTCTTTTCAGCTATGATTCGTCAACAGCCAAATCCTCGTCGGGAACTACCACTCCAATTCCACAAGGGGCTCATCTGTCTCCTCATGGCTCGCAGAGCTATAATGCAATCTTGGATTCATCCTACCCCCTCAAGGTTGACTCTAGTTAAACAAGCTCTTCTGAAACTTTTTCTACTGGAAAAAATGGACTCAATTGCTCAGCGACCTGGAAACATGAAGAAACATGAAGAAATTCAAGCACGGGTGGCATCAATTCATGGATCACTCTCTTCCGTCAGAAGAGCTGCCCCTTCATACATCCTCCTTCGTGTTCAGTGACTGGTGCTCCTGGGATATACCAGGGATTACGTCTTTAACTCAATCCCCCACCTCATGGATCCCCTGATGCATTCCACTGACATTTATCACCTTACCAATTACTTCACCACTACATAATACTATCAGCTCTACTTTTGGCAGCTCATTCATGCCTAACCTGTATCCTCCCTGGCTTCCACCTTCTTTTCTCTCATGTATGCAAATGAAGACCCCCCTTTTATATTACACTGTAACCCAGATACCACATTCTTTACTTGCTAGGTTTTACTCAGTATGGTTTGTTTTGATTTATGTTTACCTCAGTATACTGATAGGCACTAGAACCCTAGGCTTAATGTACTGCTTGTATTAACCATGCTGTTTTATATCTTTTTATATCCTTTGTAAAAAGATTTCAATTTCAATCTTCATTGTTGTATGTTTTTTTTCTGCAAACCTCTCAATAAATATAGTTATAAAAAAAACAAAAAAAAAAGACAGTACATCGTCCCTGAGGGGAAGTCTCCAAGGAATGTCTGTGACTAGCCTGACCAGGTTGGCGGGTCAAGCCCAGCGAGGCCAGTGCGGAGCCACAAGGATGACCAGAATCCCTTCCGCCTTGATCCTGCAAAGAAGTTTTGGCAGCAACTTGAAAGGGGGAAAGGAATACATCAGCTAATACTGACCCCACTGAGCCACCAGCATCTGCCAGAGGGTCCCGAGAGCGGGCCACAAACCTCTGCACTTTCCTGTTGATATGAGACGCCAACAGATCTACTTCTGGAGTGCCCCAACTAAGGCACAACTGCTGGAACACCTCCGGATGTAGAGACCATTCCCCTTGATCCAAAGTCTGTCGACTGAGGTAATCTGCCTGCCAATTTTCCACTCCTGGAATGTGAACAGCAGAGAGAACTGGAACAAAGCGTTCTGCCCATCGAAGGATGTCTGCCACCTCCAAGGCCGCAAGGACACTTCTGGTGCCCCCTTGGTGATTGACATAAGCATCGGCCACAGGCATTGTCCCATTGCATGGGCACTGAACAGCCCCAAAGGTACCCCATCCAGTGTTCTAGGCAAAGCCTGATCACTCTCAGCTCCAGAACATTGATGGGTAACCTGGATTCTTCCAGCAGAAAGCTTGCTGAGAACACCTCCCCACCCAGACAGACTGGCATCCATGGTGATCACAGTCCAATATAAGGGGAGGAATGATTTTTCTTGTTTAAGTGTCGGGGACCGAAGCCACCATATTAGGGACCCCCTAGTCACCTGGCTGAGCTGGATCTGGTTGTCCAGGGAATTTGGATCTTTGTTCCATTTGAGAAGGATTTCTTTCTGGAGGAATCCTTATGTGTAATTGAGCGAAAAGGGACCGCCTCCAAAGATGACACCATCAGTCCCAGAACTCTCATACAAGTCCAAAGGCATGACCATTTGCTGGACAGCAATAGCTGAATCGCAGTCTGGAGCTTTTGAAGTTTGTCCGGAGGAAGAAACACCCTGGCTGAGGACAAATCCAAAGTCAGGCCCAGATAGTCCAGTCTCATGGAAGGAACCAGGGATGACTTCTGAAGGTTCAGAATCCACCCAAACTCCTCCAGAGTTCTCATGGTGATCTCTATGTTTGTCACCAGCACTCTGCACGGAGAAGCAGATCGTCCAGGTATCCCAGGACCGATATCCCCCGCTGGCGTAACAAAGCCGGGACTGGAGCCAACACCTTTGTGAAGACCGAGGAGCAGAGGGTAACGCCACAAACTGATAATGATACTCTTCCATGGCAAAACAGAGAAACCGTTGATGCCATGCACATATCGGGATGTCAAAGTAGACATCTTTGATGTCTATGCAGGCCTAGAAATCTCCCTGGTGTAGGGAAGCCACCATCGTGCGAACGGATTCCATCTTTAATTTTTGAACTTGAATGAAGCAATTGAGTGCCTTTAGGTCCAGAATTGGACACACCTTGCCCTCCTTCCTGGGGACCGTAAACAGGTTTGAGCAAAAGCCCTGAAAGTGTTCTGAATACGGAACTGGAACTATTACTCCTTGTTGTAACAGGTCCTGTACTGTCCCAAAGAGAGCCTGTAAGAGATCTGGGGACAGTCGCACATTGGAAGGGAAAAACCTTACCAGAGGGACAGATTGAAACTCGATCTTGTAACCAGACCGTATCACTTTGTGAACCCAGTTGTCTTGTATCCGAGATAACCACAGGTCTGGGAACCGACAAAGACGTCCCCCCACCCCAGATATGGGTGAGGGCGCACCTTCAGGCCAAAGGGGTCTTATCCGCAGGTCTGGAGAAACCTGATTTCTGTTTACCAGACCAGGGTCACTTGGAGCCACCCGAAGAGGCCTTGAAGGACTTTGATCCCTTATCACTTGTCCCAGAGAGACAAAAAAAACTTTTTGTGTGCTGAAAAGGAGGGATCCCATCTATGACGAGGGTCCTTACCCTTGTTAGCCTGTGGGAGAAAGGTACAAGTCTTACCCCCTGTAAGACTTTTGATAATGTCATCAAGGGTAGCCCCAAAGAGGCGATAACCTTGAAAAGGTAGATCAGTCAAGGCCTTCTCTGAGGTCTGATCCGCAGACCAGCATTTTAGCCAAAGTATACGCTGGAGGACACTGCCGAAACCGACACTTGGGCCAATATTGGAGCCGCATCCAGCGAGGCATCATCAACAAATTGCAGCCCCTGCACCAACTGGTCCATCAGTTCCACAAAGGCAGGGAAGAGTTGTACCCCCTCCAGGTCACAGCGTAGTAACTTAGCCCATTCAGTCAAGGTTTGTGACACAAGGGCAATAGTAAACACCGGTCTTAGTGCAGACCCCACCAGGGAGTACATATTGTGGGCCACAGACTCCACCTTGCTATCTGTCAGATACTTAAAGCAGGGGGAATCCTCCACTGGAATCATGATAGCTTTATTCAGTCTGGAGACCGAAGGGTCCATCGTAGTTGCACAGTCCACTTTTTTTATAAGGGACTCCTTAAAGGGGTAGCATCTAGCAATTCACTTAGGCACCCCAGGGGGACGTTTTGGGCGGTCCCATTCTTTTTTGACCATGTTGTCAAAATACTCGGGAAGGGGAAAAACCTTTGCTGCTTTGAATGACTTGTGAGTGCCAAACATAACCTGCGCCTCAGTCGCAGTCGCAGCTGCATCCTCCATTTTTAGGGTCTCACGCACAGATACAACCAGTGCATCCACCAGCGCCTTTTCTTGCGCAGTTGCGGAGGGAGAGGTGTCATCCTTACGATTAGAGAAGACAGGGTGCGAAGTAGTAGACCCGACAGGGAGACCCACATCTGCGGTGGCTGAATCAGATTCAGAATCTGACCCATCAGTTGAGGCAGGGGTAGGTGGGGGGCGCTTTTTGGTACTTCGCCCCTTAAAGGCCACCTCCACCCGTGACACAAAAGAATTCCAGGACCACCGACAGTGCATCTATGGATAACTGGAATCCAGAGGGCCCTGCGGCCTCCTTGAGGGGGTCAGGTGGGGAAAGGTGTTCTGCAGGGTCCATGTTGCACCAGGGGAACTTTTGCCAGGACCAGAAATCCCAGAAAGGAACTAGGTCCTTACTCCTGACTAGGCAGATTAAAACTGACATCCTATAGCAGGGAGAGAGGGTATACCCCCTGGGACTGCCCATAGGTGTAGCCAGAACTTTTTTCTGCCTAGTGTCCTACTCCTTTAGGGGGCAGTATAGTCCTATTGTTATGAAGAACAGAGACTGCGTCTGTCAATGAACGATAGAGAAATAAAGTCTAACTAAACCAAAGAATTAAAATGTAATATCTTGTATTTTCTTTATTTTCACCTGGTGATCCAACCAGCAACATTTCCTGTCCTAGAATGACAATGCTCACTCACTGGGCTGTATCTATGGAGGGTCAGTTTTGTCACCCTAGGACAGGAACAGCTTTAGGGCAACAGAATATCTTACCCTCTCCTCATACATATATAGCTGAAAAAATTCTAAAGCTTGCCATACACTACACAATCTGATTGTACGATCTTCATTAAACCTACCATAAACTATGTAAAGGCCTGCCTGATTTGATACAAATTAAATAAATGGTGTAGGTTTGTCCTAGGATTACATAGTTTGATATCTGAAGGAGATTTTACAATCAGATTGTATAGTGTATAGCCAGCCTAATTTACAGTGGGTACGGAAAGTATTCAGACCCCCTTAAATTTTTCACTCTTTGTTATATTGCAGCCATTTGCTAAAATCATTTAGGTTCATTCTTCTTCCTCATGAATGTACACATAGCACCCCATACTGACAGAAAAACACAGAATTGTTGACATTGTTGCAGATTTATTAAAAAAGAAAAATTGAAATATCACATGGTCCTAAGTATTCAGACCCTTTGCTGTGACACTCATATATTTAACTCAGGTGCTTTCCATTTCTTCTGATCATCCTTGAGATGGTTCTACACCTTCATTTGAGTCCAGCTGTGTTTGATTATACTGATTGGGCTTGATTAGGAAAGCCACACACCTGTCTATATAAGACCTTCCAGATCACAATGCATGTCAGAGCAAATGAGAATCATGAGGTCAAAGGAACTGCCTGAAGAGCTCAGATACAGAATTGTGGCAAGGCACAGATCTGGCAAAGGTTACAAAAAGATTTCTGTTGCACTTAAGGTTCCTAAGAGCACAGTGGCCTCCATAATCCTCAAATGGAAGACGTTTGGAACGACCAGAACCCTTCCTAGAGCTGGCCGTCTGGCCAAACTGAGCTATTGGGGGAGAAGAGTCTTGGTGAGAGAGGTAAAGAAGAACCCAAAGATCACTGTGGCTGAGCTCCAGAGATGCAGTCAGGAGATGGGAGAAAGTTGTAGAAAGTCAACCATCACTGCAGCCCTCCACCAGTCGGGGCTTTATGGCAGATTGGCCCGACGGAAGCCTCTCCTCAGTGTAAGACACATGAAAGCCCGCATGGAGTTTGCTAAAAAAACACCCGAAGGATTCCAAGATGGTGAGAAATAAGATTCTCTGGTCTGATGAGACCAAAATAGAACTTTTTGGCCTTAATTCTAAGCGGTATGTGTGGAGAAAACCAGGCACTGCTCATCACCTGTCCAATACAGTCCCAACAGTGAAGCATGGTGGTGGCAGCATCATGCTGTGGGGGTGTTTTTCAGCTGCAGGGACAGGACGACTGGTTGCAATCGAGGGAAAGATGAATGCGGCCAAGTACAGGGATATACTGGACAAAAACCTTCTCCAGAGTGCTCTGGACCTCAGACTGGGCCGAAGGTTTACCTTCCAACAAGACAATGACCCTAAGCACACAGCTAAAATAACGAAGGAGTGGCTTCACAACAACTCCGTGACTGTTCTTGAATGGCCCAGCCAGAGCCCTGACTTAAACCCAATTGAGCATCTCTGGAGAGACCTAAAAATGGCTGTCCACCAACGTTTACCATCCAACCTGACAGAACTGGAGAGGATCTGCAAGGAGGAATGGCAGAGGATCCCCAAATCCAGGTGTGAAAGACTTGTTGCATCTTTCCCAAAAAGACTCCTGGCTGTATTAGATCAAAAGGGGGCTTCTACTAAATACTGAGCAAAGGGTCTGAATACTTAGGACCATGTGATATTTCAGTTTTTCTTTTTTAATAAATCTGCAACAATGTCAACAATTCTGTGTTTTTCTGTCAGTATGGGGTGCTATGTGTACATTCATGAGGAAGAAGAATGAACCTAAATGATTTTAGCAAATGGCTGCAATATAACAAAGAGTGAAAAATTTAAGGGGGTCTGAATACTTTCCGTACCCACTGTATATCAGCTTATAAGGTTTTGGCAGGATCAAAAGTTTTTTTTGCACTTTTTGAACAGATGTAACAAACTGCTTACAAATGCATATTTAGCACATCAAAGGTTTATTACAGACACTGTAAGTGTCTGGTAAATGTCAGATTTTTGTCGTAGATGTAATGCCTGATATTTTTAAACATACAGTAAATGTCTCAATTAGATGAGATGCCTTTATAAATCAGAGAGCAATACACATTAACAGTAGAGTTACATAACTATTTTAGCACTTGTCTGCATGATATGCCATTATTTAATTCCACTGGATTCATGGCTGATGTTCTTCAGACCATAGCATTTCAGTTGCAAAAGCCGAGCATCTCATTATTTCTGAAATATCAAGCTTGTATCTTCTTGATAAATAATTCCCACTAGTATAATGTATCAGACTAAAACATATTTTCTGAGGCCAGTGAGGTTAAAGCGCCAATCTCACCTTTTTTAATTTTTTTGCCCCGGAGACAGAAATTTCCATATACAGAATGACCCTGGTTTGTGTAGAACATAGGCAATGTGAATGAAGCATGAAACAGCACATATTGCTGTCAGAAATGGGAAATGAGGCCTGTTAACCTGTAGCTAGCTTGACAGGACTAATCATCCCCACACATTACTAGTATTCAAGCTGCTGACTCTCCCCACAGAGCAATTTATGGGGATTAAATCATAGCAAGAGTGTTTGTGGATTGGCAGATATAATGATTTAAAAAAAACACAGACACACATACATACATACATGTTATATTTTTGCTAAATTCTGTTTTGCATTTTAAAGGCTTAACATAATCACTATGTACAGTGGGTATAGAAAATATTCACCCCCCCTTTTAAAATAATAGAATGTTGTTGCTTTGCAGACTGAAATGAAGACAGACACAGTTTTTGTTTTCACAAGCTGTATTTACTAGAGTAACTTATAACATCCTAGTGAAAGAAAAAACAGAATCACTAAGTTGAAAAAAGGATCACTCCCTTATATCAGTAGTTTGTTGAACCTATTCTACAATTAGCAAGAACCAGTCCTTCCAGCAGTGGACTTTTTCTGCCACCCACATGAGACAAAATTGTATAAAAATATCAAATTTTATTAATAATCATTTAAAAATAATGCAATTGCGTCAATGCTTAATTCTAAAATCAAAAAACATAGATTGACAAATAATACAAATGCCATACTAGGGATCAATATACTAACACCTCTTTACACAGAAAACATTCAGAATTGAGATAGAGTTGTGTGTATTCTCATCTGCTGTATGACATATTTCGCAGATTGCGTAGCTTCCTCAGGACCAACATATGATGTATCATATTCTGCTGAATATAAAAGATACCAATATTAATTATTGTACATACAGAAAGTTTTTCTAAGTATTATTAAACCTATATAATGTACTGCCTAGGCACTCACATGTAATATGATGGAAATATACCCATGTCACATACGTCTGGTGGGTGGACAAAGGGGATCAACTCAATAAACAATAGAATTGGAATTTACCAGTTCTAAAGACAACCACCTACATCCACATATGAATTGAAATAATCAAAGAAAATATTAAAAAAGGTGGAGGAAACCCTCCAAGTAGGACGCTTGTATCATATGTCAATCTATGTTTTTTCTTTTGGAATTATGCATTGTCAAAATGGCATTATTTTTAAATGATTATCAATAAAATTTGATATTTGTGGGTGCCACTGCTAGCAGGACTGGTTCTTGCTAATTGTAGAATATATTGTAAAATGTGGATGTGGCATGGGTAGTGGTCTTCCTTTCCTTTTATTTTGTTTAACCATCTTTTGCTTTAATAACAGCCTTTAGTCTGTTGGGATATGTTTGTACTAACTTTGCACATCTAGACTTTGCTATCTTTGCCAACTCTTCTTTGGAGAACTGCTCAAGTTCAGTTTAATTTGATGGTGACTGTTTGTCAACTGCAGTATTTAATTCATTCCACAGATTTTCAATGGGGTTTAAGTCTGGGCTCTGACTAATCCATGCAAGGACATTCTCCTTCAATCACTGTGTGGTCATTTTTGCTGTGCCTCCTTGTGCAGGTAAACATGGCCCTCCATGGGTGTACATTTTAGTATGTCACATGTGAACGATGCTTTAGTAGTAATTTAACAGGAACTTTGCAAGTTATGTTGTGTTTATGTGAGCTATTAATAATTTTAGAGTATTTTTTTGTGAAAATAGCGATATGATGAACATGTGCGCAATTTTTGCGGGGCCCAAAAAATCAGTAGCACTTTTTTTATTCTAAAGGTCATGTGCTTTCAGAAAATGTCTGGTTTGAGGGCTGGTTCACATTGGTGCAATGAAAGACATTGCATGCGATTCGCACCGCATTGCTGTGCAGATCACATGCAATGTCTGTGAGTTATGAATTCAACCATACAAACTATATGACTGAATTTGCATCGCATTCAAACCAAACTCGCTCAGGACCCTTTTTCCACATCAGAAAAGGATCGCATGGGTGTTTACACCCATGCAATTCAATTCCTGCCCAAAATCACAGTTCGCACTGCGATCTGCGAACCGATCTGGGGGTGTCATTAACCACTTTCAGACTGGAGGATTTGGCTGCTCAATGACCGGGCCCTATTTTGCGATTCGGCACTGCGTGATTTTAACGGAAAATTGTGCGGTCATGCGACGCTGTACCCAAACAAAATTGACATCCTTTTTTACCCACAAATAGAGCTTTCTTTTGGTGGTATTTGATCACCTGTGCAATTTTAATTTTTTTTAAAAAAAAAGAGCGACAATTTTGGAAAAAAAAAAAAATTCACATTCTTTTATATGAAATTCTCAAAAAAAAATGTAAAAATGTTTTAAAATTTTTGGTCAATTTGTTTTCTGCTACTTTTTTTGGTAAAAAAACTGCAATAAGCGTAATTTGATTGGTTTGCGCAAAAGTTATTGCGTTTACTAACTACGGGAAAGATTTATGTCATTTTTATTGTTTTTTTTACTAGTAATGGCGGCGATCTGCGATTTTTTGTGGGACTGCGACATTGCGGCGGACAGATCGGACCCCTAACTGATATTTTTGACACTTTTGGGGGTACCAGTGACATTACTACAGTAATCAGTGCTAAAAATATGCACTGTTACTGTAAAAATGACACTGGCAGGAAAGGGGTTAACAGTGCTGTTGATTAAGGGGTTAAATGTGACCCTAGGGGCATGATTCTAACTGTGGGGGGGGGGGGGCATGGCTTGTGAAGTCATCACAGAGACATGGGATCCTATATAGCTGGATCACATGACATCTTTGATCACTTCAGAGAGAAGTATGGACGGCTGTGTTTACATCAGCTGTCCGTCCTTCTCTGTCAGCGGCGGGAGATTGGGGGTGGCCGCCGGCCATCGTAGGATTTTTAGAGTAAATTGTTTTTATTTACAGTTTTGCGTGCATTCAATTTTCACCATTTCACAGAAAGGTGCAATTTAAAATGTACAAATATATGTTCAAATGCTTGTTATTTATTAACTCTTTACAGTTTTAACTTTTAGATTTAGTGGGAATTTAGTACATTTTGCCATGTATGAATCCACTATTAATGATTTTAGTGTATTTTTAGCGAAAATATTGTTTCATAAACCTTTGCGCAAATATCGAGGGTTCCTTACAAATTAGTAGCACATTCTTTTTATTCTACTGGCCATGTACTTTCAGAAAATATATGACTTGGGGAGTCTTTTATAAACTCTGAAAACTGTAAGTGAAAAGGGAAAACCTCCAGATTTTTAGAGATTTTTTTTGCGTACGTCCGATTTTCACTATTTCTCAAAAAGGCGCAATTTAAAATGCACAAATATTTATTTATTAACTCAATACAGGTTTAGCTTTTATATATAGAAGGAACTTAGCAGTGATTTTTTAAAATTTGCTGTGTTTGTATCTGCTAATTATGATTTTAGTGCATTTTTAGCAAAAATATTGTTTCAGCAAACATTTGCGCAAATATCGCAGGGCCTTAAAAATCAGTAGCACCTTCCATTTATTCTACTGGCTGGTTGCTTTCAGAAAATGTATGGTTTGAGGGGTATTTTAAAAACTCTGAAAGCTCAAAGGGAAAAATGAAAACCTCCAGATTTTTGGAGAAATATGGTTATTCAGTTTTCACCATTTCGCAAAAAGGTGCAGTTAAAAATTTACAAATATTTGCTATTTATTAACTCATCAATGAAAACCTTCAGATTTTTACAGATATTTGGTTATTTACATTTTTGCATACGTTCAATTTTCACCATTTTACAAAAAGGCGTAATTTAAAAATGATAAATATTTTTTATTTATTAACTCAATACAGGTTAATCTTTTAAAATTTAGTAGGAATTTAGCAGGAATTTTGTGAAATTTGCTGTGTTTATGTCTGCTAAAATTATTTTAGAGAATTTTTAGCGAATATATAGTTTTGATAAACATTTTGCAAATATTGCAGGACATAAAGTAGCACCTTCTTTTTATGTTACAGTTCATGTGCTTTCAGAAAATATATGGTTTGGGGGGGGGGGTCTTAAACAAACCCTGAAAGCTGTAAGGGAACAATAAAAACCTATTTCCATTTTTGCGCATGTTCGATTTTCACCATTTCGCAAAAAAAGTGCAATCTAAAATTTACAAATAGTGGTTATTTATTAACTCAAAACAGGTTCGTTTTTATATTTAGCAGGAAATTTGTAAATAGTGCTGTGTTTTTATCTGCTAAAAATTATTTTAGTGTGCTATTGATTTAAACGCCCTGCGATATTTGCACAAATATTCATCAAAACTATATATTTGCTAAAAACTCTCTAAATTCATTTTTAGCAGATATAAACAGAGCAAATTTCACAAAATTCCTGCTAAATTCCTACTAAATATAAAGGCTTAACCTGTATTGAGTTAAAAAATAACAAATATTTATATTTTTTAAATTACGCCTTTTTGTATGGTGAAAATGGTGAAAATTGAACATACGCAAAAATGTAAGGTGCTACTGATTTTTATATTATTTTGATAAACATTTGCCCAAATATCATTGGGCCCTAAAAATTAGTAGCACCTTATTTGTATTCTACTGGTCATTTGCTTTCAGAAAATATATGGTTTGGGGGGGTCTTTAACAAACTCTGAAAGCTGTAAGGGAAAAATATTAAAGCTAAGTTTAAAAGTGGAGCAGCAAAAGGGTTAAGGTGGTCAGATGAGATTAAAATAGTTTAAGGGAAATTAAGAAAAAAAAACCACAATTATTGCTAAAAAAGCAATAATTGTGTTTTTTTTTTTTTTTATTTCCCTTGCACATGACTAGATATTATAAGTGAATATTTACTTGGCTACTTAAACATTACTTAAACATTACAAAGTGTACATGCACTTTCCAAAGTGAACATTGACTACATTTGGCAGATTACTACAACAGGTTGGGTACCTGTAGTTTACCTGCAATACAGAATGGGTTTTAGGTGGAAAAAGGTAAAGGAATCTTGAGTACAACAACAATAGAGTTTGGGATATCAGATTGGTTTCTACTTGCTTAAGATGTGTTAATAGTTTCTAACAGTATCTTTGAACCAATGGCCACTACTTAGTGCTCCTTTTATTCTTCCTGCTGCCTTTGACACAACCGTTGACCAACCACTTCTCCTCATAAAAACTCCTCTACTTTGGCCTCCAAGACTCCACTCTTTCCTGGTTCTCCTCCTACCTATCTAAGTGATCATTCAGTGGCACCTAAAACTCTACCTCATTTACCTCTTTCTGTTGGGGTCCTCCAAGGCTCTGCTCTCAGACTATCTATCTATCTATCTATCTATCTATCTATCTATCTATCTATCTATCTATCTATCTATCTATCTATCTATCTATCTATCTATCTATCTATCTATCTATCTATCTATCTATCTATCTATCTATCTATCTATCTATCTATCTATCTATCTATCTATCTATCTATCTATCTATCTATCTATCTATCTATCTATCTATCTATCCCTCCTATTTCTTCTTCTACAATTCCTTTTTTT
This sequence comes from Pelophylax lessonae, assembly GCF_965119305.1. Lineage (NCBI taxonomy): Eukaryota > Metazoa > Chordata > Amphibia > Anura > Ranidae > Pelophylax > Pelophylax lessonae. Next base: position 494,037,337 of record NC_138769.1, on the reverse strand, counting down.
TTACGTTGTAATTTTATGTCACATTTTCTTTTGGGAAAATTAAGAAATTAAATAAAGTTGTCATTTTAACAAGTTATTTCCCATGCACAGCATCGGTATGCTTACAATATCACCACAAAACCCACTTTACTACTCCTTTGAGAATGGGTGTTCACTTGTGTGAGACTTTTTCATAGCCTAGCAAAATAGAGAGGCCCAAATCCAAGGAGTATCTTTTTAATAGCCTAGCGACATAAAGAGGCCCAAATCCAAGGAGAACCTTCAGGCACTTTTAGAGGCCCTAGAGCACCATGACAGTGGAATCACCCACAGGACGACCACATTCCAGAAAGAAAACACCCCAAAATCACCCCTCATTAATCCTTTATATAAAACAACACACTTTGGGAATGACTTAAAGCTGCACATGGTATTAACAAATGAAACAATTTTTACAGACAGTCTCAGCGAGAGCATACAGTGACAACATATACTGTACATAGCTCTGGAATTTTTTTTCCCCACAGTTAGCTTTGCTTACGTACAGCAGCACCCCAATCTGACTTAGTGTGAAGGTTGAAATTAAACAAATTGTAAAAAATAGTGAGTAAATCCTGCCCAGACACTTATCTAGGCTTGCAGCTTAGATGGCACAGGAAAGGTGGGGAGGTGAGTTAGTCCCTTCTTCCTGTACCAAGCCGGGCCACATGCCTTTCAACATTGGGGGTGGGATACCTTACACCTTTTCCTAGTTTCCTATGAGAAATAAGAGCCTTTTTCCCACCCCCAATGCCCCAAGAAGGAGGTGGGGTAATATGGGTGGGGGGGGACTTAGGTCATTAGTACACTTCCCAAAAATAGTTAAATGTATATAAGCACATACACCTTGAAAAAGTAATTTAATTGAAATAAAGCACAAATATAATTAAAAATGTATTATTATTATTTATTAAAGAAATACAGCAGCTATCATGGTGTCATCATTTAATTCATTTTAATCATGGTGCTCAATAGTGATGAGCCGAGAACCGGGGTTCAGTTCGCACCAGAACACCGCAGACAGTGGAAAAGTTTGTTAGAACATGCAAACTCCATTGAAGTCAATGGGACTCGAACATAAAAAATCAAAAGTCCTAATTTTAAAGGCTTAAATGCAAGTTACTGCCCAAAAAAAGGTGTATGGGGGTCTGGGTACTCCCCTGGGGGATATGTACCAATGTCAAACTTTTTATTTAAAAACGATAATTTTTACAAGAGCAGTGATTTTAATGATGCTTAACCGGTTGCCGACTGCGCACAGTATATTTACTGCGGCAGTCAGCCCCGGCCAGGCAGAGTGACGTAGATCTACGTCGCTCGCCTGTCACTGCTATTAGAGCCTCGGCTCGTTCAGGGAGGAGTGCGGGCGTGTGACCGGCGGACCCGATGTCCACCGGTCACATTACGATCGCCGGTACAGCGGGAGAAAGACAGAGCGGCTTATGTAAACAAGCCGCCTGTCATTCTCCCCTGCGTAAAAATGGAGATCAGACGGTTCTACTATGTAGAACCGTTGATCTTTGTTTTTACACCAATAGCATTATCCCACTACAGTTAGAATCATGCCCCTAGGACACACTTAACCCCTCCCTGTCTAATACAGTTAACCCCTTCCCTGCCAGTGTAATTTTTGAAGTAACAGTGCATATATATAGCACTGATTACTGCAGTAATGTCACTGGTACCCCCAAAAGTGTCAAAAATGTCAGTCAAGGGTCCGATCTGTCCGCCGCAATGTCGCAGTACCGCAAAAAAAATCGCAGATCGCCGCCATTACTCGTTAAAAAAAAAAACACCAAAAATGACAAAAATCTTTCCCTTTGTTAGTAAACGCGATAACTTTTGCGCAAACCAATCAAAATACGCTTTTTGTGATTTTTTTTACCAAACATATGTAGCATAAAACAATTTGGCTGAAAATGTTAAAAAAATTAGATTTTTACATTTTTTTATGGGGGAATTTCATATAAAAAAAAGTGAAAAATATTGTTATTTTTGCAAAAATTGCGCTCTTTTTTTGTTTATAGCGCATGATCAAAAAATCGCACAGTTGATCAAATACCACCAAAAGAAAGCTCTGTTTGTGGGAAAAAAAGGACGTGAAATTCGTTTAGGTACAGCGTCGCACAACCGCGCAATTGTCCGTTAAAGTCACACAGTAAAAAATCGCAAAAAAACCCCTGGTCAGGAAGGGGGTAAAATCTTCCGGGGCTTAAGTGGTTAAAGTGAAACAATAAAAATGAAAAATCCTTTTACATATCATGCCTGGGGGGTCCCCTTAATGTGCCTGTAAAGTGGCGCATTTGTGCGATGTATGTAGTAGAGATCGACCGATTATCGGCAACACTGATATATCGAGGGCCGATATGCACTTTCCCCGATATATTGGAATCGGCCCCTGAGGTTACCGATATTGCCTGCAGCTAGAGGCATCACCCCGGTAACGGTGTCCATAGCCGACATTCGGCTGACTTGTAATGACAACCAATGCGGCTGAGAAGCCGCTCAGCTGTCATTACAAGGAGCGGGAGGGGAAACTCTCCCCTCCTGCCACCTTCCACGGTCTCCCGTCCCACTGAGAGACCCGAGCATTCTACCTCCACCTGCCGCCGCCGAAGAGAAGACCCGGTGTAGCATGAAGATGTGTCCCCATGAAAACCGGTATCCCTGCCGCAAGTGCACATGCGCCGGTCTCTATGTCAAAAATCCGAAAGTGATGTCCTGACATCACTTCCGGGTACTCGGCGCCGAATTAAAAAAACTGACAGCATTCAAAACATCCAAACTTGGCGTTTTGAATGCTTTTCAGTGCCACTGAGGGGTTTGGGGTCTTTTAGACAAGGAGTACCTTTAGAAAAAAAAAAAACACATTTTTTTTACATGTCCGAAAATATCGGCCGTTATTCGATGACCAAAATATCAGTATCGGTATCGGCATTAAAAAAACTATATCGGTCGATCACTAGTATGTAGCCTGTTGCAGCAATACTGACATTTCTAAAGAAAAAAATTGAATTTAAACTTTCTAACGGCTGTAATGTATTGTCAGGTCTTGATAATACAGATAAAAAAACATGAAAAAAAATGCCTTTTTTTTCCAATTTTGGCACGGGGTTCCCCTTAAACTCCATAACAGACCCTTAGCCGAGCAAGTAGCCTGGCTGGACAGGATAAGGGGGGGGGACGAGCAAGCCCTTTTGGGTGCCCCCCAAAGCACCTTGTCCACATGTTGATGGGGACAAGGGTCTCTTCCCGACAACCCTGGGCTGTGGTTGTGGGGGTCTGTGGGTGGGGGGCTTCTCTGAATCTGGAAGCCCCCTTTAACAAGGGGGCCCCCAGATCCTGCCCCCCCATGTGAATGGATATCGGGTACATCGTATCCCTACACATTCACCAAAAAACTGTACAATAAAAGTTTTTGACAAAGCATGCTTTGGCCAATCATCAGACAATCAGTAATTTATTCACTGCACCAGTGCAGGGAATTATGGGGTGCTCATCAGTGGGCAAACTTTCCGCCGAGCGCCCCATTTGTTTGTGTGTTCAGGGAATACATGAATGCCCGATGTTTGAGTGGAACTTACCTTCGACTTGAACTCGAAGCTCATCTTTGGTGCTCAATGTAAATCCATGCCATTAATAATGACCAGTCACGCAATAATGTTTACATGCAGCACTTCTGTCCCTAAATGACAGATCTCAAACTGCAGTAATGTAAACAGGTCACCGTGTCGCCTTGGGGAAGAGACCCTGTGAGGCACCGAAACATCGGCTGTACCAGACTAGCATAAATCATATAGATCTCATTTTTTAATATTTTCTCATGGGCACTTTTATTCATTTCTTTGTTCACATGCAGGTGTGTTTGTTTGTCATTATTCAGGAACAGGTTGTTTTTTTCCTCCTTTCTTACATCCATAGCATGCCAAGTAGACTCTTGCATCCTTGAGTCTTGATGCGTTCATTTAGGCTCCACTATTTTTTTGCTCTGTAATGAATGTGGCTGTAGTTATAGTCACAATTTTTCTTGAAAAGTGGCCCACATGCACATATGTTCTGACATAGATCCTGAAGAAGTGAACAAATCATGAAATGCGTTGATATACAATACAATATATACAAATAGTGTGATTTACGCTAGTCTTTCAGTTTATATTAATGGATGTTCACACCTCATTTATATGTAACTTTTTTAATGTGTAATAAACTATATTAAATGAAAAAAAAAATACAGTATATATAGGAGATGGTACCCAATGTATATAGTCAATATTTACTATGAATCCTCCCTTATTCTGCACATCTGAACATTAATTCCTTCATCTCCATTCTGCCACTGTATGTGACCAGCACATTAACTCCTTCCTTTCCTTTCCACTGTATATGACCTGTACATTCAATATATGTAGTGCACCATACCATAGCACTTTGGAGTGTCTGCTTTCCAAAAATGGGTCATAGGGGATGGGAGGTTGTACTGTTCTGTCATTTTGATTTTTACAGAAAGTAAGGAAAAAGTTTTTATTTTTCAAAAAATTATATAACGTTCATAATGGTACAGTACTGCAATATGGCATAATTGTCAGTCTAACAATGATCAACTAGCACTGAAACCTAAAAAAACAGACTGGTAATGAAGGGGTATTAAAGGTTGATACTCGAATGGTTAATGAGGGAGAATTGGCCTAAATGTACTAGTGATAAAGAGCATATATGGATGTTGTACTACAAGAATTAAGAGATCAAAGGTACTAGAGATAACAAAGTCATGCTATATGTTTAGTGATCAGAAAATAAAAAATTAAAGGAACAGTGTAAAAATAAATAATAAATAAATATGAAAAAAAGATTAAAGCACCCCCTTGCCTCTGTGCTTGGGCACAGAAGGGAACACATACATAAATTGTGTATGCATATGTAAATGGTGTTTGCACCACACATGTGAGGTATCGCCATGAACGTTAGAGTGAGAAATAATTCTAGCGCTGGACCTCCTCTGTAACTCTAATCAGGAAACCTGTAAAAAATTTTAAAGCGTTGCATATTGAGATTTTTGAGTATCGTAATTTGTTGCCATTCCACGAGTGTGCACAATTTTAAAGCATGCCATGTTGAGGATCTATTTACCCCGTGTAACATAATTTATATCTTTTAATTCATTACAGTATATTTTTTCCAAAAAAAATTGCGTTTGAAAAACCGCTGCGCATTCCGTGTGACATTAAAAATTGCAATAATCGCAATTTTATTTTCTAGGGTCTCTGCTAAAAAAAAATGTTTGGGGGTTCTAAGTAACTTTCTAGCAAAAGAATACTGATTTAAACTTGGAAACAAAAAGTGCCAGAAAAGGCTTGGACTTCAAGTGGTGTGGAAGGTCGAGCCTGTGCCACTGTTTGAAATGGCATTCTGGGCCTTGTTTTCTAGGAAGTAAGCATGCTGATGATGCAGGTGTGTGCTGCATTCATGTTAGAACCAGAGTTAGAGGTCAGTAACCCCACGCTCCCAACGGGGTCAGTGTGTGAAGGGAGCTGTGAGGTGCACATCACACCATACTGTCCAGGTAAGGACAGACAATGGTCCGAGCCTGTGAGGATGTAGCAGCTGCAAAAGAAACAGTCAAACTGACAAAAGGTACAGCGTGTTTTGCACAATCACCGGGACTGTGTGTGTGACAGTCTTGAGGACCAAGGTAGGAGGCCTGAGCAGTAAAGCTGCATAACGATATCCACAAGGCTGAATTCTATGTTTTGTTGCATTGATGGTGAGAACCCCCTGTGAGGGAAACTATTCAAATGTGAACTTTTTCTTTGTTTTAACAAAAAGTGGTCAGAAAAAGCCCTGAAATGTACTTCTGGCGTGGCATAAACTCACTGTTTGGCATAAACTTACTGTTTGGCGCTACCAATGAGCTACAAATTCTTAACTTGTCACAGTGGTTAAAAGGTCAGAATCTCACAAACCACTGCTACAGCAGAGAAAGCCCTTGCGTGCATAATGGGCCACCTCCAACCAGTGATACATCCTTGACTTCCAGCCATGCTGTCCCAGCCCATGTTTGCTTGACTAGAACAGGGACAGCCTTACAATAGGAAAAAAATGATAACAATAATAAAATAGAAAAAAAAAACAGAAAAATAAAACTCATAAATAAATGTAAATCTCTAAATATTGTTAAAAAAAGCAAGAAAAAATATTGATGGTAGGTGAGAAAATGGCTGGACCTGGACCAGAGTTTGTCTCTCAGCACTATTAAAGGTCAAGTTTCTACCCTTTCTATCTTGTTTCCAATTCTTGATATCATAAGAATCAAAAGTGTCTCTCACTTCTTGATTAAGACCTAATCTGTTTTTTTTCTGCACCTCAAAAACAACCTCTTCTATTCATTAAAAACATTTATCTCTCCACTCTTACCTACATGTTGGTATTCCTTTTAGTCATCACCTCTGCATGGTGAATGTCCCTTTTTTTTAAGCAAGGCTTCCCTTCAGAGAAGAAATGGGCTTTTTGTTCAGGGTGGTGTTTTTTCAGGGTTTTCATTTATTTTCATTTGTTTAAATTATTTTATATTGATATTACCTTTATTTGAGCCTAAAATTCTTTTTTTTTTTTTTGCTGAATTACTCTGAAAAATGCTTTTTTATTTTGGGGTATTATTTTAGGGTTGCCATTTCATTTAGGTTTCTTAAATTTTCATTTTATGTTGATAGGGCCTTTATTAATTTTTGGTGTGTTCAAAATGCAGCATCCCCTTATTCCTGACTATCCTTTTTGGAGCTTCCCTTTGTTCCCAGCAAGTCAGGGGTCAGGATTAAGTAATGCACAGATTTCAGGGGTCAGGATTAAGTAACGCACAGAGTTCAGGGGTCAGGTCAGAAGCAAGTAGCTCAGCTTCCAACTCAAGTCACACTGCACAAGCACCAAAACAAGATGTTGCAGCTAAAGCAGTCTGCATGTGCATGGTAACATGAATTACGGTGCACACGCAGGTCGCTCTAGCACCACCATTTTGGTTGATGCTTGCACAGTGTGACTTGAGCTGGAGTCAGCACACTGCAATGTTTACTCAGCCAGCTCACGGGGAAGAATACGAGATGCCTGGCTCCCAGGGACAAACCCCCTTACAATGGCCGTATGTGGGTGTGGCCAAATTGCTGTAACAGCTGTGCTTATGCTGCTATGGAACAAAAGAGTGTAAAGCTTACAGTGCAGGGGTCAGGTTTAACTGCTTCCCATCCGCGCTACAGCCTATATACGGCTGCAGCGCGGACTCGAATTTTTGGGAGGCCGTTTTTAAACGGCCTCCCAGTGACACGCCCCCCGCGCGCTCCCGCGAGCGCGCAGCGGGGAGAATCTGTGTCGGCCGTGTCCCTTGGACACAGCCGATCACAGATCGTGGTGAATGGCCAATCACAGCGGCCATTCACCACGTGATCGGGCCGTCCAATGAGCGATGATCTCATATGTAAACATATGAGATCATCTCTCATCGCCGGCGCTCCTTCCTCACACAGAGCCTGCGTGTGAGGAAGGAAGGAGAGCTGCACAGCGCCGGGGACACAGAGACATGTAATCAGGGCACTGATCACCAGTGCCCTGATTACTAAAAGGTAAAAAAACACACACAGTGCCCCCCATCAGTGCCCACAGTGCCCGCCATCAGTGTCCCCCATCAATGCCCACAATCAGTGCCCATAGTGCTGCCAGTCAGTGCCCATCAGTGCCTGCTCATCTAGGCACTGATAAGCACTGACTGGCAGCACTATGGGCACTGAGTGTGGGCACTGATGGGGCTGCCCATCAGTGCCGCCCATCAGTGCTCATCAGTGCCACCCGTCAGTGTCCATCAGTGCCATCCGCCAGTGCCCATCAGTGCCGCCTCTCAGTGCCCAACAGTGCCGCCCGTCAGTGCCGCCTCTCAGTGCCCAGCAGTGCCACCTCTCAGTGCCCAGCAGTGCCACCTCTCAGTGCCCAGCAGTGCCGCCTATCAGTGCCGCCTATCAGTGCCACCTATCAATGCCGCCTATCAGTGCTCATCATTGCGGCATATTAGTACCTCCTCGTCAGTGCCCATAAGTGCCACCTCATCAGTGCCCATAAGTGCCACCTCATCAGTGCCCATCAGTGCAGCCTATCAGTGCCCATCAGTGCCGCCTCATCAGCTCACATCAGTGAAGGAGAAAAATTTATTTTCAAAATTTACTCGCAGAAAATAAGAAAAACTTTTTTTTCTTCAAAATTTTCTGTCTTTATTCTTTTTTTTTGTAAAAAATAAAAAACCCAGAGGTGATTACATACCACCAAAAGAAAGCTCTATTTGTGTGAAAAAAATGATAAAAATTTCAAATGGGTACAGTCTAGCATGACCGCGCAATTGTCAGTCAAAGTGTGACAGCGCTGAAAGCTGAAAATTGGCCTGGATGGGAAGGGTGTTTAAGTGCACAGTAGGCAAGTGGTTAAATAACACACAGGGTTCAGGAGTCAGGATTAGGTATTGCACAAAGTTCAGGAGTCAGAAACATATAACACACAGATTCAGGGGTCGGGAATAAGTAAAGTACAGAGTCCAGTTGTCAGGATCAAGTAACTCAAAGAGCTCAGGGGTCAGGACAGCTGCAATGAACTCACAGATTGCTCCTGTGTTCTAGTCATCCTCAGCTTTGACCCCGCTCTAGTGGCAACATTTTGGATTGATGCTAGTGCAGTGTGACTTGTGTTGGAGCTTGCACACTGCAAGGTTTACTGTAGGTTCCCAGCTCACAGGGACAAATCTGGAGATGCCCAAGCCCCATGGAAATGGAGAAAAATGGTAATCTTAGAATGGACCTAATAGGAAACTAGTCCCTCAGCTTTCCCCATGAGGTTCACATTTAAAAATCTGCTGCCTCCTTTGTGCAGAATCTCTGCCTATCACTATAAATCCGTCTGACCATTTTTAAGGGGATTTTCTAAATTTAGTAGCAGATCGATTACCAAAAAAATGGTTCAGAAGATAAAAGATTTTTTTTTAACCTTAATGTATTCTATACATTAAGGTAAAAGAAAAAGAAAACCTTTCACACGCTGCTCCTGCATATTCCCCCACCAACATTTAGCTGAGTCCTCCATTGATACAGCTCTGTGGCTGGCTTCAGTTGTTCTCTCCCTTATTCCTGCTAACAAAGGCTGCTCTGATAGCATTGTGAGCCATTGGCAGAGAGTGCCAACAGTTGACCCCCAAGCAGGTATGGGCCACTCTGTATAATACCAGTGCACAGAGCAGATAAGTATAAACCTCTTTTTTATTTTTGGGGATTTTACTTTTAATTTCCAACCGCTTGAGCAAAGTCACTCATTTTTATTTAAAGAGTATACTGTTTCTGATTACTGTCAAATGAATATTTGCCATTGTGGAAACTAATTAAAAGTCTCACTTTATTAAAGTTGGCCACATGCACCAATAAAGCATACATTTTTTTGGGATTCATAAGAAATTTATTTATACCTAGGAGTATTTTTTGGCACTCACAATACACGCATTTGCTGAATTATTTTTCTTTTTTGTCAATCCAAATTGCAATCAAAACTATGACTGCCCTTTCAGAGAAATTATGGCTTGATTAATTTTGATTTTTAAATGCTCTTGAAAATTGAACTGGAAAAAAAATCTTTTAGGGTCCTTTCACACGGTCAGTTCAGTTTTTTTATCCGTTCAGTCACTTTTTTTTAAACGGACACGGATGCACTTTTTTAGGGTCCGTTCTTTATGTCCGTTTTTCATGCATCCGTTACGAATGTATGTCTATGGGATTGCGAACGTTAGCAGATGACATCCGCTGACATCCGTTTTTTAAATGGAAGAAAAATAGGGTTCTCTTCCGTCTCAAAAAACGGAATTGAACGGAATGGACGCAAAACGGATGTCAGCGGATCATCAGCTAACATCCGCAATCCCATAGAAATACATGATGGTCATCCACAAATGGATGGGAGGAAAAACTGACACACGGAACGCCCATATGAAAGGACCCTTAATACTTTTTAATTAAAGTTACTCTGTGGTTTCTCCTGAAAAACGAACAATTGATCCCTGTATTGGGAGACTGTGACTACTCATCTTTCTCTGGCAAATAGTGAATCCAAACTCACAGAGCTGCAATCTTCAAGAGTGTCTTGTTCTCCATGATATGCATTATTATTTTTTACTCTGAGGCTTGTGATTCAGCAGTGATGTGGGGGCCTGGATGCAGGAACCCCAGTGTATGACAGTGGACGTGGAAGTGTCAAATGTTTCAGATTTTACCAGTGGCAGGGGGTGCTCAAAATTTTTTTTTGGGGGGGGGGCGCAAACAGAAAAATGTAATAGGCATTGCTTTGCGGCAAAAAACGTTGTAAAAAATTGCGTGACTTTGAGGTCACAAAAGTGTGAAAGGGGCCTTCAGTAATCAAGGTATAGTGTGCCCCCTTTCAATGCAGAGTGACCAGCGTGCCCCCTTTCAATGCAGAGAGACCAGCGGGTCCCCATTCAATGCAGAGTGACCAGTGTGCTCCCTTTCAATGCAGAGAGACCAGCATGCCCCCTTTCAATGCAGAAAGACCAGCGTGCTCCCATTCAATGCAGAGTGACCAGCGTGCCCCCTTTCAATGCAGAGAGACCAGTGTGTCCCCTTTCAATGCAGAATGACCAGTGTGCCCCCTTTCAATGCAGAGAGACCAGCATGCCCCCTTTCAATGCAGAATGACCAGCGTGCCCCCTTTCAATGCAGAATGACCAGCGTGCCCCCTTTCTTTGCAAAGAGACCAGTGTGCCCCCTTTCGATGCAGAATGACCAGCATGCCCCCTTTCATTGCAGAGAGACCAGCGTGCCCCCTTTCAATACAGAACGACCAGCGTGCCCCCTTTCACTGCAGAGAGACCAGCTGGCCCCCTTTCAATACAGAACGACCAGCGTGCCCGCTTTCAATGCAGAATGACCAGTGTGCCCCCTTTCAATGCCGAATGACCAGTGTGCCCCCTTTCAATGCAGAGTGACCAGCGTGCCCCCTTTAATGCAGAGAGACTAGCTTGCCCCCTTTCAATGCAGAGAGACCAGCGTCCCCCATTCAATGCAGAGTGACCATCGTGCCCCCTTTCAATGCAGAGAGACCAGTGTGTCCCCATTCAATGCAGAATGACCAGCATGCCCTCATTCAATGCAGAGTGACCAACGTGCCCCCTTTCAATGCAGAGATACCAGCGTCGCCCATTTCAATGCAGAGAGACCAACGTGCCCCCATTCAATGCAGAGTGACCAGCGTGCCCCCTTTCAAAGCAGAGACCAGTGTGCCCCCTTTCAATGCAGAATGACCAGCGTGCCCCCTTTCATTTCAAAGAGACCAGCGCGCCCCCTTTCGATGCAGAATGACCCACATGCCCCCTTTCATTGCAGAGAGATCAGTGTGCCCCTTTCAATACAGAATGACCAGCGTGCCCCCTTTCAATGCAGAATGATCAGCGTGCCCCCTTTCAATGCAGAATGACCAGCGTGCCCCCTTTCAATGCAGAATGACCAGCGTGCCCCCTTTCAATGCAGAATGACCAGTGTGCCCCCTTTCACTGCAGAGAGAGACCAGCGTGCCCCCTTTCAATGCAGAATCACCAACGTGCCCCCTTTCAATGCAGAATGACCAGCGTGCCCCCTTTCAATGCAGAATGACCAGCGTGCCCCCTTTCAATGCAGAATGACCAGCGTGCCCCCTTTCAATGCAGAATGACCAGCCTGCCCCCTTTCAATGCAGAATGACCAGCGTGCCCCCTTTCAATGTAGAATGACCAGCGTGCCCCCTTTCAATGCAGAGAGACCAGCTTGCCCCCTTTCAATGGAGAATGACCAGCGTGCCCCCTTTCAATGCAGAGAGACCAGCATGCCCCCTTTCAATGCAGAATGACCAGCATGCCCCCCTTTCAATGGAGAATGACCAGCGTGCCCCCTTTCAATGCAGAATGACCAGCGTGCCCCCTTCAATGCAGAATTACCAGCTTGCCCCCTTTCAATGCAGAATGACCAGTGTGCCCCCATTCAATGCAGACTGACCAGCGTGCCCCCTTCAATGCAGAGAGACCAGCGTGCCCCCTTCAATGCAGAGAGACCAGTGTGCCCCCATTCAATGCAGAGTGACCAGCGTGCTGTGCCCCCCTATAATGCAGAGAGATCATAGTGCCCCCTTTCAATGCAGAGTGACCAGCGTGCCCCCTTCAACGCAGAGAGACTTACCTGCAGCGGCGGCTTCTCCTCAGTTCCCCGCGCCTCCCCAAGTCCTCCTGCATCCTCCTCGGCCAATGGCAGGTGTTTGCCTTTCGGCCAATCAGGAAGCGGGTCTTGGACCCATTTCCTGATTGGCCAGGAGGAGGATCCGAGTGACAATAGTGAATTTTCATTCGCTATTGTCACACAATAGGTGGGCTCGGGGCGCACTGCTTCCCCCCCCCCCCGGGTTCACCCTTTTCTGAAGCCTATTAGAGCCTCTGGCTCTAATCAGGTGATTAAAAAAAAAACCCCATTGAACTCCATGCATATGGTGCCCCCCATGTAGATTAGGGGGCCGGACGCATGGATAGGGGGGGTGGCGCCCCTGTGCCCCCAACGCACCAGCCGCCACTGGATTTTATGATAGACTGCAGCAAAGTAGTTCAGATTCCTCCTGGGGAGGTGTGTAGTCACATTCTTCTATTGTAGGGACCAATTGTTACGTTTTGCTTTTTTCAGGGGAAGCCACAGAGTCACTCAAACAGAAATGCTCAGCCAGGCTCTGGAAAATTATCGGGCAGACAGAAATTATATATCTTTTTTTTTTTTTTGGGGGGGGGGGGGGGCTTCAGCAAACAAAACAAAATGTATTTCATAGCATATTTATCAGCTAGCCAGGAAAAAATAAATACCCCTCTCCCCCCCAAAAAAAAAAATTTAACTGTAACAGTTTGCATTACAAACAGAGGTTTTAGCTACACAACATTTGCAAATGTATGTGGAAGTCACACTTTGTCGTCACGGCTCCTCTGTATTGTTCTCATTCTATTCTGTGAGAGTCTCTATGTTGGAGCATATACTGTATATCAGTGTTTCTCAACTCCGGTCCTCAGGACCCATTAACAGGCCAAATTTTAAGTATTACCTTAGGGAGATGCAGACTAGAATACTACAATCATTGAGCAGCAAATGATATCACCTGTGATGCATTTCAGTTATCTTGCAAACCTGGCCTGTTAGTAAGTCCTGAGGACAGGAGTTGAGAATCACTGCTGTATATCAATGGAAAGATTAAGGAATATGTAAGTTCAACATTTTCTATTTCTCATATGTGCCTAGTGTACGATATGCATGTATAAAAAAGGTATCCATTTCTCTTTGTATTGCTTCCTTTGTGTGAAATCCCTGGTGTTCCTGACAGTTCCTCTGCTTTCCTAATAAAAACTGACCACACTAGGCTGGGGGGGGGGGGGGGCACAGCACGGTCAGTTCTCTAGCTGTGCAGAGAAGTCAGCCTGTTCTCCTGACTTGTCCTGACACACTCCCCCCTCCTCTCCTTTCCTGCACAGCCATTTACTGGGAAGATCAGTGTGCTGCTGATTCTCCTCTACTAGCTCTTATTCAGCTGAGATCAGAAAGTATGGTATCACTTATGAAAAAGTGGGAAAAGTTGCTTATATTTTTTTTTTTTTTATAGCTAGACACAAATGTTTTGTCTTTCATTTTTATTTTAAACGAAATGGGTAGTTTTACATGGTGGGGGTTTTCATATAATTTAAGGACAGGTTTGCCTGGAGGGAGTCTATTCTGCATTAAAGATGCATGGGCACATCAGAAGCCCAGCTTAGCACAATGGCAGCTGAAGGCATCCAATGTGTCCTGGCACCATATCCAGCAAGCTAAAAAAAACTCATGATCTCCACAATTTATAACTAGCTTTTAGAGCAAGTTGTACATGGCTAGGCATTGCACAGCAAAATGTATTTCGCATAACTTTTTCCAGATAGCCAGCCAAAAATAATAATAATGGAATTATGATGTCTAACAATTTGCATTCAAACAGAGATTTTGGTTAAATATTAGTGGAAGTCCCCCACCCCTATGTACATGCGCATACAAACATAGTATTAAAAACGAATTAAAACTTGATTGTGCCACATATATTAGGTATCAGGTATCACTGCACTCACTGGAGTGAGACCAATAATTCTGGGGCCAACATTCATTGTTAACAATGAATTGTTAATAAGATGTAAAGGCTTATAAAGCATCACCTATGGACGATTTGGGGTACTGTCGTTTTCATGGATGTGGACAACTTTCAGGCTTGACATATTTGGTATATATTTACTTAACGCAACCTAATCTTTTATATTTTAATAAAAAATGAGTATTGTATTGTATTATATTGTATTGTATTGTATTATATTGTGTAAGCATTAATATACTGTGAGTGAATTTTTTTTACCTAAAATGAAGAGTTGATTAACAGTAGCACAATTTTGGGACATAAAAAAATTGCAACTGCCATCATTTTATTCTACAGGTTCTCTACTTTCAAAAAATATATAATGTTTTGGAGGTTTTAAGTAATCTTCATGCCAAAAATTTGCATTTTATTAAGTGTTAAAAAAAAAAGACTCAGACAGCAAAAGGGTAAATAATTTGTGAATGTTCAATGATGCCCTTAACCACCTCCCACCCACTGTATAGACAAATGATGGCAGGGGGGATGCTCTCTTGTTCTGGGACTACGTCAAATGAAGGCGCCAAGCTTCACCGGGGGCACGCGACGATGATGTGGCTCTTTACCCATGTGATCAGCTGTGTCTAATCACATGGACACAAGTAATCAAGGAAATGCAGTTTATTAGCTCTTCTAGCCTCACACTGATAGAGTACGAGGAGAGGAGAGCAGATCAGCGGCCTCCATTCACAGAGGAGACCTGTACAAATAATAAGTGCAGCCCCAGCAGTGCCTAGCAGTGATGCCAGTCTTTGTCCATCTGTGATGCCAATATGTGCCCATCAGTGATGCCAATCAGTGCTGCCTTTCAGTGCCCATCAGTGCCACCCATCAGTGCCACTCATCAGTGCTGACTATCTGTGCCACCTATCATTGCCCATAAGTTCCACCTATCAGTGTCCATTAGAGCCACCTATCATGGCCCATCAGTGCAACCTATCAGTGCCCATCAGTGCCCCCTAGCAGTGCTCATAAGTTCCACCTATCAGTGCCCATCAGTGCGTCATATAAGTGCCTCCTCATCAGTGCCACCTCATTTGTGCCCTTCAGTGCCGACTCATCAGTGCCACCCTATCAGTGCTCCTCAGTGCAGCCTATTAGTGCCCATGAGTGCAGCCTCATCAGCGGACATCAGTGAAGGAGATAAATTACTTATTTACAAAATTTTCTGACAAACTCTTTTTTTTGTTTTTTTTAGAAAAAAAAACAGCAGTAAATAAATACCAAAAATCTCTATTTGTGTAAAAAAAATAATAAAAAAATCATCAATTGTCATTCAAATTGTGACAGCGCTGAAAGCTAAAAATTTGCCTGGACAGAAAGGGGGTAAAAGTGCCCTGTAGGCAAATGGTTAAAGACCTTTTACCTTAACATATTCTTTGCATTAAGGTGAATAAAAATGTTTAGGCATCAGTATTCCCCCTCACTCTTCCTTTTAGAGGGACCCAAGAAGAGGAGGTTTGGGGCCTTTCTGTGCAATAGAATTGGTGATAAGTATAAACCTGGTTATTTAAAAAAAAAAAGAAAAGCATTTGCAATCACTTTAAAGCCCAATGAAAATCCATCTTCCTGCTGAACATTTTTTTTTATGTTCTCATTGTTACATGTCAAATATGACAGTGTCTGGCTTTCCATGCTTTTTGTTTAAAAATAGCTTGCTTATTAGTCCTACAAATAGAGCCAATCGAATAACAGGATTCAACTCCCATAGACATTAACTACTTCAAAACCGGACAATTTCACTCCCTTCCATTTTCCAGATTTCAGTATGGTCACACTTTGAATATAAACACTATACCCAAATTAATTATCATTTTTTGAGACAAATAGAGCTTCCTTTTGGTGGTATTTAATCACCAAAAGAATTGGTACCAAAAGAATAGGTTGATCAACCCCAATGTACTGACTGCCTATCTCATTTCTAGGGCCCAAAAATGCAAGAGAAGTACAAATTCTCCCCCCAAAATACATGTTTTTGTTACAAATTTTGGGAAAACTAGGAAATCAATTAAAATAATAAAATATTTTTTATTTGAACAAAGTTGTCATTTTAACAAGTTACTTCCCCACACAACATAGACATACTTAAAATTACACCTCAAATGCATTCTGCTACATCTCTCGAGTATGGGGATACCACATGTGTGAGACTTTTTTACAGCCTAGATGCAGAGGCCCGAAATCCAAGGAGCACCATTGGGGCTTCAGCTAGCATACATTCTGAATCAAATTTTTTGACTACCTATTATATTTCTTGAGTCCCTGAAGTTCCAGGACAGGAGAAACAACTGCAAAATTACCACATTTTGGAAAGTAAACATCCCAAGATATTTTCTGAAAGACATAGTGAGCATACGTATGGTTTAACCCTGCCTCCTCTCCTACCCTATAGGACCCCACTCCCATAAATCTTTGCTCTAAAGTTCCTACCTTGGATGCTCACGATTAGGGCCTAGCAAGCGGCAAGTGATTAACTTAGAGATGGGTCACAAAATCCCAGTAAGCCCAAGCTATTAGCAGGGTATGGGAAGAGCTGTTTTGGCCCTAGCAGGCAGCAGCCTTTGGCATTGTGCCCAGCTATTAGCGGGCCGCCTTGTATTGCCCCAGATTGGTGTATTGCTATGATTCAGGCAAGGTCGCGGCAGGTGATAAAAATGCTCCTTTTTTGGCAGCAGTTTTTGTTGTTCTTTGTGTTGTCCTTGTGTTCTTCCCTTTTTCTTCCTTGGTGTCTAGGGCTCCCGGCCAAGGCAAATGGACGCTTCTGAGTTCCAGATTGCTGCCTTGTTTCTAGCCGTTTCCCTAGCTGGATCTGCGCATGCACGTGGGGCAAGATTGAGACTTGGTTTGCGCGTGCACAGCACAGTCAAAATGGCGGATATCATGCATGTGCGCAAACGGCGCGAGATGGCACTAGCAGTGATACCAATCAATGAGGGGAAGTTTAAAAGCAGCCAGAAGCTTCACAGCCCTTGGGAACGTTCATGGGTAGGGAGGCGACTTCCCCATTCTCTTAGGTGTCCTGGTGGAGGTAGGCTCAAGAGACACTTTTGTTTTATCTGTACATGCCTCTTTGTGTGTATGTCCGCCTGATGACCCTGGCCCATTTGCTTTTCAGTCTTCCCCCCCTCAGAATTGGTACCTTAACTATGGATGCATCACCACCTCCTTGTGGCCAGCCCTCTCGCAGCAGGTACATACAGCTATAGGTGTAAGAGGGGAAGCATAGGTATGGTCGCTTACTGATTACTTTCCTTCTTTCTTCCTTTTTTTTTTTTTTTTTTTTGTGTCCAGCCCTTCTAGGTTGAATCTGCATCACAGTGTATGCAAAGAAGGAGATCCCCTGAAGTCCACAGCATCAATATTCCTCTTCTAGATCTGAACGCCACAAGTCACCTTCCAGATCTAGGCGCCACAGTAGAGAATCAGGGTCTTCACACAGGTCCTCACAGCCGCTTGGGCAGAAGAGCCTGCTGGGGTTGTGGTTGCCAGGTTCCCAATGGGAAATCTCTCTGTGAGCCATGCTTTGTCAAATTTGTAGATGAAAAAGGCAACAAAGACCAGCAAATGGAATCTCTCATCAGGCGGGTTCTTAAAGAGTCCCCATGAGAAATGGGCACCAGTCACTCTTGCAGCCCCCTTATTGGGCCTACACACTTCCCCTCCAGGGATATCAAGGGGCAAGACATGCCAGGAGTGTCTCAGCCAAGCCGCCCATCAGGTGAAGTTTCTGACAGTAAATCAGAAGTGGAGGATCCCTGTGTGGGCTTCGGTTTGCCCTAGCCCCCCCCCCCCCCCTGGTAAGGGCAGTCCAAGAAGCTCTGAACTGGGAGGAACCAGAAGCATCCCCCCAAAGCAGAGAAAATTCTTTAGGCAGCTGAATAAGGAACGCTTGAATTTTCCATTCCTAGGAGAGCTAGGGGAAACCATCATGAGCAAATGGAGTAAAGTCGAGAAAAAAAACTCAATGCTATCCAAAATGGCAGAGCTTTACCCCTTCAAGAGTGAGGAGGTTAAACATCTAGAGTCTGCCCCTCTAGTAAATGCAGCTGTGATGAGGCTGGTGAAGCATGTGACCCTTCCACTAGAAGACACAGTGTCCTTCAACGGTGGTCTAAAAAGGCAGATTTCAATCTCAAACGGATCTACCTAATGGCAGGCATGGCCTGCAAGCTGGCTCTGGGTCTAGCCGTATTGTCCAAAGCAATTGAGATTTTGATGGATGATGTTGATGAGTCCCTGGAGAGTGTCTCCGAAGAGTTGACCAGTGGTTCGGCTATTCAAAAGCTGAAGCTAGCATCGGCCTTCCTGGGGGAGGCCTCCATTGACATTATCTGCCTGGTGTCTGGGGTTATGTTCTCCTCGGTCACTGCCAAACGTGCCCTGTGGCTACGTTCTGGTTAGCTGACCCTGCCTCCAAGCAGGTGTGGTGCAGAATCCCCTTCGAGGGCTGCTCACTCTTTGGCAATAAATTGCATGATGCCATAGCCCTGGCTTTTCTTCCCCAGGACAGACACCTGATGAAGCAGAAGAAGTCTCAGCCCAGGAGGCAAAATTTAGATCTTGCTAGGGACGCATGCAGCTAAAGGCCTGGGTGTGAATTGGGAAGAAACTGGAAGACAATGCAGTCATCGTTTCAGAAGTCTTCTAAGGGCAGTTCAGCTACCGACTATGAGGCCACTAAGTCTTTTTGAGATTGGGCCTGCTCAGGCATGTTGGGTGGGGGCTTGTCTCCTCCTCTTTCGTCATGTCTGGGCGGCCTCAATGTGGGACATTTGGACCATCAAAACAGTCTCCTCGGGCAATGGTTGGATTTTCAGCAGCGCCCCCAAGTTCAGGTTCGTGTCCACGTCCTTACCACATTCAGAAGAGAAGAGGCAAACACTCCTTTCTTATGTAGACTCTCTGCTAGCCCTAGGCACTGTTGTCCCTGTTCCAGACAATGAAAGAAGCCAAGGGGTTTATTCGCCCCTTTTCATGGTTCACAAGAAGATTGGCACATGGAGGCCTGTCATAGATCTCACTTATCTGAACCTCTTTATCAAGAAAAGGTTCAAAATGGAGACACTATCCACAATCCAGCAGTCGGTTCAGGTAGGCGACTGACTTGTGTCCATCGATTTAAAGGATGCCTGTTTCCATGTTCCCGTGGCAGAAGACTTCTGAAAGTTTCTCCGATTCGCCAAAGGTCAGACACACCTCCAATTTACCTGTCTCCCGTTCAGGCTTTCGACATCTCTACAGGTATTTTCAAAGGTCCTATTGGCTGTCATTGCCCTGATAAGAACCAGAGGTATTTGTCTGCATCACTATCTAGACAACCTTCTGGTGCTCTCTTGAGACAGAGGTCAGCTACTGGAACACAGGGATCAAGTTATCTCCACGCTTCAGGTGTTCAGATGGCTGTTGAACTTTGAGAAGAGTCACCTGGTGCCCACGCAGTCCAATGTGTTCCTTGGGGCCCAATTCAACACAATAGAAGGTACCATTTCTCTTCCCTTGGAGAAAATCCCTGTGATCTGGGACAGAGTTCGGCCAGCTCTCTCTTCTTTTCGTCTCCAAGCCCTACAGTGTTTAAGGCTCTCTATGCAGAGGTATTCCAGTGGGTCCTGACCCTAGGGATCATTCCGGAAGTTAATCTATTTGCCTCCCCATGCAACAACCAGTTGGAGAGATACTATTTGGGATTACGAGATCCCCAGGCCTATGGGGTAGACGCCCTTATGAATTGGTGGAGGTTTCGCAGGGCCTATGCATTTCCTCTATGTACCGATCATCCTCCAATTCCTGTGGAGACTCAGCATGGAAGAAGTGAAGCTGGTGGCAATAATCCTGTATTGGCCGAACAGGCCCTAGTTTTCCCTCTTGACACAGTTCAGTTCCTCTGCTGCTCAGGCCGGACCTCTTGACTCATCTGCAGTTGAGGGCCTGGTTCTTGAGGGGGGAAGGCTGGAGGCCATAGGTTGCTCTGGGAGTGTCATCTCTACACTCTTAGATGCCAGAAGAGGAAGCACAAACAAAGTCTACGAGAGGATTTGGGCCAGATTTACGGAGCATACATCCCCCAGAGCGAGCTCTTGCAGCATCCCAACAGTCCAGGATATTCAGAGTTTCCTACAGTCAGGTCAAGACTTGCCCCTGTCAGTTAGCTCCCTCCGGGTTAAGGTATCAGCCATATCGGCCTTCACAGGGGTGTGATGGGCTAGACATCTGCTTGTCCAGCAGTTCTTTAAAGAAGCAGTGAGGCTTAGGCCACAGAAGAGAGCAAGATTCCCCAAGTGGGACATCCAGCTTGTCCTAAACTTCATCTCAAGTTTCGGGTCAGAACATGAGAAGCAGCTACCTGTTAAGGAGCTTTCCCTCAAATCTGATTTCCTAGCGGCTGTCACATCAGCGAAGAGGGAAGAACCATTTCTAACCTTTTTTGCAGACCGTGTGGTCTTAATCCCTATGTTAGGGGAAAACCCTAAGGTTACTTCTGTCTTTCACGAAATTCACGAGGCTGTTCTGCCGACCTTCAGGTCGACTGATGATTCTGACATCCATCCGCTAGATTCGTCAGTCTGATTATCTGTTTGTTCTTTTCCATGGGAAAAACAGGGGGATGCATGCCTCTTATAGATCTATTGCTGCATGGATCGTCCAGTCCATCCAACGGGCCTAATATGGTGAAGGGCTTGGAGCCTCCGGAGACAGTGACCGCACACTTGACAAGGAGTGTCTCAACATCATGGGCAGCCTCGCGGCATGTTGCCCCCAAAGTGATTTGCAAGGCAGCCTCGTGGTCTTCAATAAATAGGTTTTATGACCCACTACTGTGTTGAGCCAGCCTCATTATCTTCAGTTAATTTCGGTTTACAGATTCTGTCAGTTGATAGTGTTAATTAAACTTTTCTTTGCTCAGCATTTCCGACCCGGGTGTGTATGCCGAGTTATTTCCCATATGTATGCTGCCATGGAGTCTGTTAGGAAAACTGAAAATTTCCTAACAAATACTTACTATAATAATTTTCCTTTCCTGATGAACTCCATGGCAGCAGGAGTCCCCTCCCTGTGTCTTGAGGAGGCTAGTTACGGAACAAGGGCTCTGGCCCAGAACAAAGATTTTTTGGAGTGGGGTCCTATAGGGTAGGAATCGATGCGGAGTTAACGTACGTATGCTGCCATGGAGTCCATCAGGAAGGGAATATTATGGTAAGTATTTGATAGGAAATTTTTTGTTTTTTTGTGACAAGTTTTTATAAAATGAAGGGAAAAAAATGAAAATGTAATTTTTTACACAATGTTGTCAATTAATAAGATATTGCTAAAATGCATCATAAGCATACTTAAAATTACTTAGCCAAATACATCCTGAATTTGGAAATACCACATGTGACATTTCACAGCCTAGCATTATAGAGAGACTCAAAATCCAAAGAGCAAACACCCCACAGTATTTTTCAAGATGCATGGGGAGTCTTTTGAATTTGACCCCAAAAAACATTCTGCGACTCCTACCGAGTACTTTTTCAGGATTTGGAGCAGACAGCGGGGTTTATTTACTAACCTGGACTAAATCTGGTGCAGCTCTGCATAGAAACCAATCAGCATCCAGGTTTTTTTGCGCAAGTTTAGTTGAGCAAGCTGAAATTAGAAGCTGATTGGCCACCATGCACAACTGCACCAGATTCTGAGCGCACCAGTTTTAGTAAATCTACCTCATTGTATCTTGTATTTCACAAAAATCAACCAACACTGGAAAAGAATGTACTGTAATGGCCACCTCTATACGAGTGCTCAGGGAATATAGCTTAGTGTAGTGTCACTTGTAGCAGTATCTGGCAGCCCGCAGGAATGCCACATTCTCCAGCCAGGAAGTACAGGATGCTGTAGAAAGGGAAAAAAAAACATTCCTGTGGTTCCAAGAGTGCAGTTATCTGCAGGGAATGGCTGGGACTGGTGTCCGCCAGTAGGTAATGCAGCTGGTTCGATTTAAGCGTCAGGTAGAGACACAGTCAGCAATCAGGCAAAGGATCAGTCCAGGCAGCAGGCAGAAACAAGGTCAATAAACAGGCCAGGGGCAGTGCAGGCAGGAGGCAGAGACAACCCTGTACTTGTGTGGCAGTGATCAGGAACACTGTTGCACTTGTCTCGTTACACAGGGCCTTGTGTAGCAGTGATCAGGAACACTGTTGCTGGCTTACACTGGTCTGATGACACTGGGGAGTGGTGTGGCAGCAATCAGGAACACTGTTAGTGACTTACACTGGTCTGGGGACACTGGGATTAGTTCGGCTACAATCAGGGACACCGTTGCTGGCTTACACTGATGTGGTGACACTACAACTAATGTGGTGGTAATAAGAAACACTGTTGCTGGCATACACTGGTCTAGGGACGCTCAGACTGGGGTGCACTGATTCTAGCTATACTAGTCTGTTGACTGTTCATAACCTTCTATATCCAGTACAACATCACAACTTTCGTGCTGTCATATCTCCTCTTTATTGCACTTTATCTATAAACACAGAAGAATTTGAAGAAGAATATCTCTCCAAATCTGAGTGTTTACACATTTACTAAGTTTGAGATCCAAAGCACATCTTTTCTAGTCAATATCATGTCCAAAAATTATAGGAAAAGCAAACAACACATGTTTTTTACATGAGTTATTGGCAGATTTGTCCATAATTATAGTAAAAATGAGCTGCTCACTGATATCTTTGATCAAAAAGCAAAGACAGAGGAGCTTAGATTAATTGACTTAATTAACAACAGCATTAGAAATGCATATGTAAGTACATGATGTCTAATTCAAATGTATCTCATGTAAACTGTAGACTTTAGCATCCAAGCCATAGCAGTCCAATTACATTGCATTACATTCTCAAAAGGTGTAATCACAATATCATTTTCAAACACAATTGTTTCCAACTAAAAGCAATCTTTAGTTTTGTTGATAAAAAAAATAATCTTTCCCAAATCAACCATTTATACTGAAAGGCTTATACAGTATACAGCAGTGTTAGTTTTGACGTTGAATATCAATTTACCGTAGTTTTATTCATAGACTTTTGACTAAAATGCCATTAAACTTTTAGTCGTATTTTAGACTTTTGACTAAAATGCCATTTTAGTTTTAGTTGTACTTTAGTCATCTGAATTGCTTTAGTTTTAGTCATATTTTAATCAACTAAAATCTCCAGTATGTTTTAGTCTACTAAAATCTAATGGGTTTAGTTAACCACTTAAGGACCGGAAATTTTTCCCCCCTTAATGACCAGGCCATTTTTAGCGAAACGGCTGCACTGTGTTACTTTAACTTTACTTTATTTGGGTACAGCGGTTGTGCGATGCTGTACCCAAATAAAATTTATGTTTTTTTTTTTCCCCCACAAATAGAGCTTTCTTTTGGTATTTGGTATTTGATGACCTCTGTGGTTTTTATTTTTTGCTATAAACAAAAAAATAGCGACAATTCTAAAAAAAAAAAATATTTTTTACTTTCTGCTGTAAAACATTCCCGATAAAAAAAAATAAATAAAAAAATCTATTTTCTATATCAATTTAGGCCAATATGTTTTCTGCTATGTTTTTTGGTAAAAAAAAATTCCCATAAGTTGTATATTGATTGGTTTGTGCAAACTTTATTGTGTCTACAAACTAGGGGAAAGATTTATGTCACTTTTATTTATTTTTGAATAGTAATGGTGGCGATCAGCCATTTTTAGCGGGACTGCCACATTGCGACGGACAGATTGGACACTTAACTGACACTTTTGACACCATTGGGGGGACCAGTGACATTACTACAGTAATCAGTGCTAAAAATATGCACTGTTACTGTACTAATGAGACTGACAGGGAAGGGGTTAACAGCAGGGGGCGATCAAAGAGTTAAATGTGTCCCTAGGGGGTGCTTTCTAACTGTGTGGGTGATGGACTTGCTGGAGGAACACAGAGACCTGTGTTACTAGGAACACAGGATCTTTATGTTCATCACTGACAGAACAGTAGTGTGCCGTGTTTACTTTGGCAGACAGCCATTTTGTCTCTATGGGGAGCGATCGCAGGTGCTCAGCAGACATCGTGTCTGCTGGACCCGCAGATTGGCTCCCCCCTCTAGCCAATCAGCGTGTACCTCCGGCAGGGCGCACACCCCCACTAACTGTTACACCAAAGATGTATGGGTATGTCGTTCCGCGTAACAGAGTCGACCTGCTGACAAACAAAAAAACTGTAAACTCTATTGGCTGTAATGCCATTGCACATATTACCTGAATAAATACTAGGAAAAAAAGGAAAAGCCTTTTTAATTTTTTTTCTTTCAGCAGTCTAATAGATGCCCCCTACTTATTCTTATGTGGTAGAGCAGTGGTAATTTTTGACGTCAAATTTTGATTTAGTTTTTAGTGACAATGCAGGTGGGTACATTTCTATCCAAGTTCTTTCACGCAATTTTGTTCCTGTGGCCATCTATAGAATATATATCTACCTTATAGGGTCTACATGGTCTTTTCATGTTCCCATATTTATCCACCTGCATTGTCATCTGGTATTACTTAGTTCCTAAAAAAGCGTGCTGCTGGGCAAAACTAGTCAAGCAGATATTGAGCTAATTTTGAGATCAGTTGATACACCCTGAGTTTGGTTTTTGCTCCCCAAACCAATTTTCTTTCTATATGACTTTAATTAGGACATGGCATAGTAAAAATGTATTTTTGGTTGTCCACAGTACCACCCTGTGATGACATCATTGTTTTTTTTTTTATCATTGTTTTAGTTATAGTTGTATTTTAGTCGACTAAAATATTGTTATTTTAGTTGACGCTTATTTTTTAACACTGCTACAGAGGACACTTTAGCAGTTTGGGGCAGTTGTATTCATTTTTGTAACTGTACACATTTTTAAATTATCTATTTTTTTATCCAAAGTATCAGCTTTTGAAAAACATTTCAATAAAATCTGTGTTGAGATAAAAGAATGGACTGCTGTCCTGCTTCTAAAAAAGCTGTTTAAAGGGCTGTCAAATGCATAAAGATTCACTCATAAATTATTGCTACCCTCCAAGGTCTTCTACTCACCTGTCCCTAAGCCTGGCAGATAGGTCCATGGTACAGGAAACTCTCTCATCAGATGGGAGGTTGAGGGAAGGAGCCATTTAAAGAGTAAAATTATTACAAATAAGATATTATTTAAAAATTGTCCAGTAAAAAACATGTAAATGAGAAAGTTAGAGGGAATTAAGATCTCTTAATTCTTATACCTGCTCCAGATTAGTGAGATGGGGTGTTGAAGTCAATAGATCATTATAGCAGCCAGGCACCTAGCATTCTAATGGTTCTCTGTTTCTAAATAAAGCTTCAGTCAAAGTTCACTAAAAAAAACAGCAGGAAGAAACAGAAGTAAGATAGATGTCTGCTCCTAGGGCCATGTCACACTAGCAATTCTTGCACTGGTGGCAACCTGAAAGTGACAACATCCCTATGAAAGCAAAGAAAGGACAACCTGATCCTACTTCATTTCTCCTCTGCTGGCTGTACCAGTAAGGTATGGCTACATGGCCTTATTAGAACAATGATATCAACAGCATCCCCGCCACATTGTTACATGCAGCTGCGGGGCAAGAAATTCCACGACTAAAACTGGTAGGGAGAGCAGCCCGCTGTCATGTGACAGTTTCCCATGGGTTGGGATGGCCCTTAGTTCATTCTTACTAGCGAGCAATAGTCAGAACTCTTTCACAAACCTGATGCTGGAGAGTTGCCAGCAGGATCACTAATGTGGCAGGGCTCTTATTAATTTACTTTTACTTGTAAGATTCAGCTTGAGCTACTAAGTTCTGTAAACCATTGATAGGCATCTTTTGCAAAGCACAATCATAACAAACACTGCACAACTAGCATATCTTTGGATCATATTTTTTAGGAAGATGATGCTCCAGGTCCTATAAATCAATGGACATTCCTGGGAAAGCCATATTCCATGGCAAAGCTTATTATATGTAGCAAAACTCTGAAGACACAAAAAACCTGGCTGCAACTACTAAACCTCACCTAGCATGTGAAATTAAAACCATAGATAACACCCCAAGATAGCTATAAACATATATGCAAAAGTAATATTTATTAGCTCATATTAAGACAAAAAGAAAAAGAAAAAAACAGAATGGAGAATGTTTAAAATTCTTGGTTAAGGGTAATACCACTACATCTGGTGAGCATGTATGCCCCTAAAATAAACATCAAATAACATTCAAACATTGGCCACAGCCCGCAAAGTCCAAAAAGGTTTTTGCACATTATATTCAAGAAAAGTTTTTAAAGCTTAATCATCTCTTATGTTGTGCGGGCTGGACAGCCAGTAAGACCACCAACAAACATGACCCATACTGCATATGGGTAAAAGCTGCTCATGAGTCCTCAGATGGCATTATTAAATATCTAGATATATCCAATGTAAGACTCATGATTGCAGTTCCATATACGTTGTAGTAAGGATGGAAAAAAAACACTTTATTACCGTGCCTTCTCACTGTGCCTGAACCCAGCTGTATACATGTAAGATGAATAAAACATGGGGTCTTCACACATCTATGTTGTCCAGTGTACTGGCCACAATTCCACTCTATAGCAAGACTGGCTCTGCATCCGGACCAATCTTCATACAACTTGCCTTGCATATCAAGATAGGCAGTAAACAGTCCCAACCATTATGATCATATGTGAATCAGGCAAACATATACAGTGGGGAAAAACATTATTTGATTCCCTGCAGATTTTGTAAGTTTGCCCACTTACAAAGTAATGAAGGGTCTATAATTTTTTTTATCATAGGTGTATTTTAAATGATAGAAACAGAATATAAACCAAAAATCCAGAAAGAACACATAAAACAAATGTGATGAATTGAGTTGCAGTTCAGTGAGTAAAATAAGTATTTGATCCCCAAGCAAAACATGGCTTAGTACTTGGTGGAGAAATCCTTGTTGGCAAGCACAGAGGTAAGACGTTTCTTGTAGTTGGTTACCAGGTTTGCACACATCTCAGGAGGGATTTTGGTCCACTCTTAATTTACATATCTTAAATCCTTAAGGTTTCTTGGCTGTCGCTTGGCAACTCAAAGTTTCAGCTCCTTCCAGAAATTTTCTATAGGATTAAGGTCTGGAGACTGGCTAGGCTACTCCATTACCTTAATGTACTTCTTCTTCATTCCTTTCTTGCCTTGGCGGTATGTTTTGGGTCATTGTCGTGCTGTAAGACCCGTTCATGACCCATCTTCAGAGTTCTGGTTGAGGGAAGAAGGTTCTCATCCAAGATTTTACAATACATGGCCCTGTCCATTGGCCTTTCAATGCAGCAAAGTCGGCCTCTGTACCTTTAACAGAAAAACTGCCCCAAAGCATAATGTTTCCAACTCTGTGCTTGACTGTAAGGATGGTGTTCTTAGGGCCATAGTCAGCATTTTTCTTCCTTCAAACATGCACAGTCTAGTTAATGCCAAATAGCTTAATTTTGGTCTCATCTGACCAAAGCACTTTCTCCCATTCCTTCTCTGAATCATTTAGATGTTCATTGGCAAACCTGAGATGGGACTGTACATGTGCCTTCTTGAGGAGGGGGACTTTGCGAGAGCTGCAGAATTTCAATCCATGGTGGCGTATTGTGTTACCAATGGTTTGTTCGGTGACCGTGGTTCCAACTGCTTTGAGAGCATTCACAAGCTCCTCCCGTGTAGTTCTGGGTTAATCCCTCACTTTTCTCATGATCATCCTTACTCCATGAGGCAAAATATTGCATGGAGCTCCAGACCGAGGGCGATTGATGGTTTATTTGTATTTCTTCCATTTGCGAACAATCACTCCAACAGTTGTCTCTTTCTCACCAAGCTCCTTGCTGATGGTCTTGTAGTCCATTCCAGCCTTGTGCAGGTCTACAGTCTTGTCCCTGGCGTCCTTTGAAAGCTCTTTGGTCTTGCCCATGATAGTGAGGTTTGATTGGGCAGGTGTCTTTTATACACATAACGAGTAGGGTTGAGCGGACACCTAGATGTCCGTGTTCGACGGGTTCGGCCGAACTTTAAAAAAAAGTCCGGGTCCGTGTCCCGGACTTTTACCGAACTTTTCCCGGACACCGAACCCCATTGAAGTCAATGGGGACCCGAACTTTAAGGCACTAAAATGGCTCTAAAACACCAAAGGAAAGGGCTAGAGTGCTGCAAATGGCAGCAAAACGTAATTAAGAGCATGGCAAGTGCTCTGCAAACAAATGTGGATAGGGAAATAACTTAAAACAACAAAAAAAAACAGAAAAATAAAACAATGTTCTTCTTCATCTCTGAAGGACGAGGCCCATATGGAGTAGGAGGGAGGTTGAGGTGGTGGTGGATGTGGCGGTGACATAGGCGTGCGCACAGGGTGTGCTGGGTGTGCCTGGGCACACCCTAATCACCTAGGGCACATAGCATTGCCAGTGAGGAGATGGGAAAGATCTCCCTGGGACCTGCTCTGCTCTATTTCTCCTTGCCTACAGGTACATGGCCCCGATACATTACTCTCCCTGCTGGCAAACACATGCATGTGTATTTCAACTTTGGGGTGCACACCTTAATGCAATAGGCTGCGCACACCTATGGGCGGTGTAGGTGGAAGCGGCGGTGGAGGAGGACCAGGGCCGGATTAACAGCATCATGGGCTTGGTGCTGAGGATTTTGAAGGGCCTTAGGGCCGTGCCTTGCCATGCACCCAGAGGAGGAAGGGTGCAGCCATGCATGCCTAATTCAACATGGGATGCTGTCTCTGAAGCCCATAAACACATCCATGCATCGCCAACTGTCCCTCCTTGTCCGGCCTTCACGCTGTGTGGGGAGGTTCTGAGGGTGCTGCCTGGGGAAGCGAGCATAGAAGCCAGACTTCTGTGTTTACAAGTGACAGAAGAGCGGTAACAGTGAATATGGCCAACCCGGGGCCTATATAAAAGGTAGGGGCCTGGAGCTGCAGCTCCAATAGCCCCTACATTAATCTGGCCCTGAGGAGGAGGACGAGGTAGCCAACACTGCTTCTTTTCACAAATTTTAAATGAGGGTACACCCCAAAAGAGTGAGAAAGAGCAAAAATGGAACAATGGGTGGGTAAGGTCGGTATCCATTGCTATTCTGCATAAGGTACGGAAAAGTCCCGTGGGATCCATGCCTGGTTCATTTTAATGAACGTGAGCTTGTCCACATTGTCTCTGGACAGGCGGCTGCGCTTGTCTGTTATAACGCCCCCAGCCGTGCTAAATACCCGTTCAGATAATACACTGGCTGCAGGGCACGCCAGCACCTCCAAGGCGTAAAGGGCAAGCTCAGGCCATGTGCCCAATTTGGAGACCCAGAAGTTGAAGGGGGCAGACCCGTCATTCACTACATGTAGGCGTGTGCACACATACTGCTCCACCATGTTGGTAAAATGCTGCCTCCTGCTAAGACGTTCCATCTGAGCTGCTGGTGCTGCTGTTTGTTGTGGCGTGCTGACAAAGCTTTTCCACATTTCGGCCATGCTAACCCTGCCTTCTGAGGTGCTGGCGGTGCCCTGGTTGCGTTGGCGACCTCCTCCTCCTCCTCCTCTGCCTTGTGCTTCCACTGTGGCCCCGCTGTCAGATGGGAATGCCAGCAGCATGGCGTCTACCAGCGTGCGCTTGTACTCGCGCATCTTGCGATCGCGCTCCAGTGAGTGAATTAAGGACGGTACGTTGTCCTTGTAACGGGGATCCAGCAGCGTGGCCACCCAGTAATCAGCACAAGTTAGAATGTGGGCAACTCGGCGGTCGTTGTGGAGACACTGCAGCATGTAATCGCTCATGTGTGCCAGGCTGCCCAGAGGCAACGAAAGGCTGTCCTCTGTGGGAGGTGTATGGTCCGTGTCCTCTGTATCCCCCCAGCCACGCACCAGTGATGGCCATGAGCTGGCCTGGGTGCCACCCTGCTGTGAACATGGTTCCATCTCCTCCTCCAGCTCCTCCTCCTCCTCATCCTCCTCATCCTCCAGAACTGTGCCCCTGCTGGACAATTGCGTCCCTGGCGTTTGCGTGTGCAGGAACCCACCCTCGGAGCCCCTTGCGAATGACTGCCCTGAAAGCCTTGGAAATGTTACCTCTTCATCCTCCTCCTCCTCCTCATCCTGTGCCACATCCTCTTCCATCATCGCCCGAATTGTTTTTTCAAGGAGGCATAGAAGTGGGATAGTTAAGCTGAGAACGGCGTCATTGCCACTGGCCATGTTGGTGGAGTACTCAAAACAGCGCAACAAGGCACACAGGTCTCGCATGGAGGCCCAGTTATTGGTGGTGAAGTGGTGCTGTTCCGCAGAGCGACTCACGCGTGCGTGCTGCAGCTGAAACTCCACTATGGCCTGCTGCTGCTCGCACAGTCTTTCCAGCATGTGCAAGGTGGAGTTCCACCTTGTGGGCACGTCACATATGAGGCGGTGAGCGGGAAGGCCGAAGTTACGCTGCAGCGCTGCCAGGCGAGCAGCAGCAGGGTGAGAACGCCGAAAGTGCGCACAAACGGCCCGCACTTTCTGCAGCAGCTCTGACATATCGGGGTAGTTTTTAAGGAACCTCTGCACCACCAAATTCAGCACATGCGCCAGGCAAGGGATGTGCGTCAAACCGGCTAGGCCCAGAGCTGCTATGAGATTTCGCCCGTTATCGCACACCACCAGGCCGGGCTTGAGGCTCGCTGGCAGCAACCACTCATTTGTCTGCTGTTCCATGCTCCTCCACAACTCCTGCGCGGTGTGTGGTTTGTCCCCCAAACAGGCAAGTTTTAAAACTGCCTGCTGTCGTTTACCCCTGGCCGTGCTGAAGTTGGTGGTGAAGGTGTTACGCTGTCCGGATGAGGAGGCGGTAGAGGATGAGGAAGCGGAGTAGGAGGAGTTAGGAACAGGAGGCAAACTGAAGCGCCCTGCAATCCTCGGTGGTGGAAGGACATGCGCCAAATTGCTATCCGCCTCAGGCCCATCCGCCACTGCATTTACCCAGTGTGCCGTTAGGGAGATATAACGCCCCTGACCGTGCTTACTGGTCCACGTATCCGTAGTTAGGTGGACCTTGGCACAGATGGCGTTGCGCAGTGCACACCTGATTTTTTCCCCCACTTGGTTGTGCAGGGAAGGGATGGCTTGCCTGGAAAAGTAGTGGCGGCTGGGCACGACGTACTGTGGGACAGCCACCGACATAAGGTTTTTAAAACTGTGCGTCTCCACCAGACGGAATGACAGCATTTCAAAGGCCAATAATTTTGAAATGCTGGCATTCAGGGCCAGGGATCGCGGGTGGGTAGGGGGGTACTTCCTCTTCCTCTCAAGTGTTTGGGAGATGGAAAGCTGAACGCTTCCACGGGACATTGTGGAGATGGTTGTTGGTGACCCAGGTGGTGGTGTTGCTGACAGATCGTCTGTTTGCGGGGTGGCAGGTGCCGGTATCACTACAGATGTGGCTGGAGCGGCCGAGACTGCAGCAGAAGAGGAAGCAGGATGAGCCAGAGACGTTTCTTGGTTTTGAAGGTGTGTACTCCACTGCAGCTCGTGCTTTGCACTTAGATGCCTGATCATGCAGGTTGTGCTCAGGTTGAGAAGGTTCATGCCTCGCTTCAAGCTCTGATTGCACAGGGTGCAAACCACTCGTGTCCTGTCATCAGCACATTTTCTAAAGAACTTCCACGCTAGAGAACTCCTTTGAGCTGACTTTGGTGCGCTCGTTCCCTTGCTGCGTTGGGCAGTAGCGGGCGTAGTGTCTAGGGCACGGCCGCTCCGCTTCTGCACCCTGCTCCCTCTTCTGCTGTGCTGGTGGCTCTGTGCGACCACCGCCTCTTCCTCCAAACTACTCAGTTCACCTGCATGACGTTCATTCCATGTGGGGTCGAGGACCTCATCGTCCTCCACATCATCTTCCACCCAGTCTTCACCCCTGCCCTCCTTGTCGGTCTCCACAATGCTGAACGCCGCAGCAGTTGGCACCTGCGTTTCGTCATCATCGGAGACGTGCTGCGATGATCCTTGCATGTACTCATCTTGAGAAATAAGTGGTTGGGCATCGCTGCACTCAATCTCTTCCACTTCTGGGGCAGGGCTAGGTGGATGGCCCTGGGAAACCCTGCTGACAGAGTCCTCAAAAAGAATAAGAGACTGCTGTATGGCTTGGGGCTCAGACTGCTGGCCTGATTTGCAAGGGGGTGAGGTGAAAGACGGTTGGACATTGGCTGCAGGTGCCAACTCTGACCTTTCTGCAGTAGACTGGGTGGGAGACAATGTGAAGGAACTGGAGGCACTGTCAGCAGCAAACCAATCTACTATCGCCTCAACTTGTTCTGGCCTCATCACTTCTAGGGGCGTTTGATGCCCTACCAAATACTGATGCAGGTTCTGTCGCCTACTCACACTTGAGGAAGGTGTTTCACTTGTGCGTGTAGCTGGCACAGATCGACCATGTCCTCTCCTTGCAACAGGAGCTCTACCAGCAGCACCACGACCCAGGCCACGGCCCTTATTTGACGGTCTCCTCATATTTCTGTAATTTAAGATCTTGCCCTAGAAAGGTTTTTATTGAATAGCGGAATAGAAAATATGATCCAAAAAAAGTGTATGTATATCACACGTACACAACCACACTAGGCCCCAATTACTATTGTTTGTACCCCTAAAAGGCTAGATGAGGAGTAGGGGGAGTATGGAACAGGCAGCACCCTCAAACCTTCAGAAGTATGAGATGAACCCCAACAACTTGGAAAGGTGGATCTCTCTCACACGTACCGACACAGACTATCCCGCAATTCAATTGATCCTCAAAGGTTTTTATTGAATAGCGGAATAGGAAATATGATCAAAAAAAGTGTATGTATCTCGCACGTACACAACCACACTAGGCCCCAATTACTATTGTTTGTACCCCTAAAAGGCTAGATGAGGAGTAGGGGGGGTATGGAACAGGCAGCACCCTCAAACCTTCAGAAGTATGAGATGAACCCCAACAACTTGAAAAGGTGGATCTCTCTCACACGTACCGACACAGACTATCCCGCAATTCAATTGATCCTCAAAGGTTTTTATTGAATAGCGGAATAGGAAATATGATCAAAAAAAGTGTATGTATCTCGCACGTACACAACCACACTAGGCCCCAATTACTATTGTTTGTACCCCTAAAAGGCTAGATGAGGAGTAGGGGGGGTATGGAACAGGCAGCACCCTCAAACCTTCAGAAGTATGAGATGAACCCCAACAACTTGGAAAGGTGGATCTCTCTCACACGTACCGACACAGACTATCCCGCAATTCAATTGATCCTCAAAGGTTTTTATTGAATAGCGGAATAGGAAATATGATCAAAAAAAGTGTATGTATCTCGCACGTACACAACCACACTAGGCCCCAATTACTATTGTTTGTACCCCTAAAAGGCTAGATGAGGAGTAGGGGGGGTATGGAACAGGCAGCACCCTCAAACCTTCAGAAGTATGAGATGAACCCCAACAACTTGGAAAGGTGGATCTCTCTCACACGTACCGACACAGACTATCCCGCAATTCAATTGATCCTCAAAGGTTTTTATTGAATAGCGGAATAGGAAATATGATCAAAAAAAGTGTATGTATCTCGCACGTACACAACCACACTAGGCCCCAATTACTATTGTTTGTACCCCTAAAAGGCTAGATGAGGAGTAGGGGGGGTATGGAACAGGCAGCACCCTCAAACCTTCAGAAGTATGAGATGAACCCCAACAACTTGGAAAGGTGGATCTCTCTCACACGTACCGACACAGACTATCCCGCAATTCAATTGATCCTCAAAGGTTTTTATTGAATAGCGGAATAGGAAATATGATCAAAAAAAGTGTATGTATCTCGCACGTACACAACCACACTAGGCCCCAATTACTATTGTTTGTACCCCTAAAAGGCTAGATGAGGAGTAGGGGGGGTATGGAACAGGCAGCACCCTCAAACCTTCAGAAGTATGAGATGAACCCCAACAACTTGGAAAGGTGGATCTCTCTCACACGTACCGACACAGACTATCCCGCAATTCAATTGATCCTCAAAGGTTTTTATTGAATAGCGGAATAGGAAATATGATCAAAAAAAGTGTATGTATCTCGCACGTACACAACCACACTAGGCCCCAATTACTATTGTTTGTACCCCTAAAAGGCTAGATGAGGAGTAGGGGGGGTATGGAACAGGCAGCACCCTCAAACCTTCAGAAGTATGAGATGAACCCCAACAACTTGGAAAGGTGGATCTCTCTCACACGTACCGACACAGACTATCCCGCAATTCAATTGATCCTCAAAGGTTTTTATTGAATAGCGGAATAGGAAATATGATCAAAAAAAGTGTATGTATCTCGCACGTACACAACCACACTAGGCCCCAATTACTATTGTTTGTACCCCTAAAAGGCTAGATGAGGAGTAGGGGGGGTATGGAACAGGCAGCACCCTCAAACCTTCAGAAGTATGAGATGAACCCCAACAACTTGGAAAGGTGGATCTCTCTCACACGTACCGACACAGACTATCCCGCAATTCAATTGATCCTCAAAGGTTTTTATTGAATAGCGGAATAGGAAATATGATCAAAAAAAGTGTATGTATCTCGCACGTACACAACCACACTAGGCCCCAATTACTATTGTTTGTACCCCTAAAAGGCTAGATGAGGAGTAGGGGGGGTATGGAACAGGCAGCACCCTCAAACCTTCAGAAGTATGAGATGAACCCCAACAACTTGGAAAGGTGGATCTCTCTCACACGTACCGACACAGACTATCCCGCAAATAAATTGATCCTCAAAGGTTTTTATTGAATAGCGGAATAGGAAATATGATCAAAAAAAGTGTATGTATCTCGCACGTACACAACCACACTAGGCCCCAATTACTATTGTTTGTACCCCTAAAAGGCTAGATGAGGAGTAGGGGGGGTATGGAACAGGCAGCACCCTCAAACCTTCAGAAGTATGAGATGAACCCCAACAACTTGGAAAGGTGGATCTCTCTCACACGTACCGACACAGACTATCCCGCAATTCAATTGATCCTCAAAGGTTTTTATTGAATAGCGGAATAGGAAATATGATCAAAAAAAGTGTATGTATCTCGCACGTACACAACCACACTAGGCCCCAATTACTATTGTTTGTACCCCTAAAAGGCTAGATGAGGAGTAGGGGGGGTATGGAACAGGCAGCACCCTCAAACCTTCAGAAGTATGAGATGAACCCCAACAACTTGGAAAGGTGGATCTCTCTCACACGTACCGACACAGACTATCCCGCAATTCAATTGATCCTCAAAGGTTTTTATTGAATAGCGGAATAGGAAATATGATCAAAAAAAGTGTATGTATCTCGCACGTACACAACCACACTAGGCCCCAATTACTATTGTTTGTACCCCTAAAAGGCTAGATGAGGAGTAGGGGGGGTATGGAACAGGCAGCACCCTCAAACCTTCAGAAGTATGAGATGAACCCCAACAACTTGGAAAGGTGGATCTCTCTCACACGTACCGACACAGACTATCCCGCAATTCAATTGATCCTCAAAGGTTTTTATTGAATAGCGGAATAGGAAATATGATCAAAAAAAGTGTATGTATCTCGCACGTACACAACCACACTAGGCCCCAATTACTATTGTTTGTACCCCTAAAAGGCTAGATGAGGAGTAGGGGGGGTATGGAACAGGCAGCACCCTCAAACCTTCAGAAGTATGAGATGAACCCCAACAACTTGGAAAGGTGGATCTCTCTCACACGTACCGACACAGACTATCCCGCAATTCAATTGATCCTCAAAGGTTTTTATTGAATAGCGGAATAGGAAATATGATCAAAAAAAGTGTATGTATCTCGCACGTACACAACCACACTAGGCCCCAATTACTATTGTTTGTACCCCTAAAAGGCTAGATGAGGAGTAGGGGGGGTATGGAACAGGCAGCACCCTCAAACCTTCAGAAGTATGAGATGAACCCCAACAACTTGGAAAGGTGGATCTCTCTCACACGTACCAACACAGACTATCCCCCAATTTAACTGATCCCCAAAGGTTTTTGATTAAATAGCGGAATAGAAAATATGATCCCAAAAAAGTGTATGTATATCACACGTACACAACCACACTAGGCCCCAATTACTATTGTTTGTACCCCTAAAAGGCTAGGAGTAGGGGGAGTATGGAACAGGCAGCACCCTCAAACCTTCAGAAGTATGAGATGAACCCCAACAACTTGGAAAGGTGGATCTCTCTCACACGTACCAACACAGACTATCCCCCAATTTAACTGATCCCCAAAGGTTTTTGATTAAATAGCGGAATAGAAAATATGATCCCAAAAAAGTGTATGTATATCACACGTACACAACCACACTAGGCCCCAATTACTATTGTTTGTACCCCTAAAAGGCTAGGAGTAGGGGGAGTATGGAACAGGCAGCACCCTCAAACCTTCAGAAGTATGAGATGAACCTCAACAACTTGGAAAGGTGGATCTCTCTCACACGTACCAACACAGACTATCCCCCAATTTAACTGATCCCCAAAGGTTTTTGATTAAATAGCGGAATAGAAAATATGATCCCAAAAAAGTGTATGTATATCACACGTACACAACCACACTAGGCCCCAATTACTATTGTTTGTACCCCTAAAAGGCTAGGAGTAGGGGGAGTATGGAACAGGCAGCACCCTCAAACCTTCAGAAGTATGAGATGAACCCCAACAACTTGGAAAGGTGGATCTCTCTCACACGTACCAACACAGACTATCCCCCAATTTAACTGATCCCCAAAGGTTTTTGATTAAATAGCGGAATAGAAAATATGATCCCAAAAAAGTGTATGTATATCACACGTACACAACCACACTAGGCCCCAATTACTATTGTTTGTACCCCTAAAAGGCTAGGAGTAGGGGGAGTATGGAACAGGCAGCACCCTCAAACCTTCAGAAGTATGAGATGAACCTCAACAACTTGGAAAGGTGGATCTCTCTCACACGTACCAACACAGACTATCCCCCAATTTAACTGATCCCCAAAGGTTTTTGATTAAATAGCGGAATAGAAAATATGATCCCAAAAAAGTGTATGTATATCACACGTACACAACCACACTAGGCCCCAATTACTATTGTTTGTACCCCTAAAAGGCTAGGAGTAGGGGGAGTATGGAACAGGCAGCACCCTCAAACCTTCAGAAGTATGAGATGAACCCCAACAACTTGGAAAGGTGGATCTCTCTCACACGTACCAACACAGACTATCCCCCAATTTAACTGATCCCCAAAGGTTTTTGATTAAATAGCGGAATAGAAAATATGATCCCAAAAAAGTGTATGTATATCACACGTACACAACCACACTAGGCCCCAATTACTATTGTTTGTACCCCTAAAAGGCTAGGAGTAGGGGGAGTATGGAACAGGCAGCACCCTCAAACCTTCAGAAGTATGAGATGAACCCCAACAACTTGGAAAGGTGGATCTCTCTCACACGTACCAACACAGACTATCCCCCAATTTAACTGATCCCCAAAGGTTTTTGATTAAATAGCGGAATAGAAAATATGATCCCAAAAAAGTGTATGTATATCACACGTACACAACCACACTAGGCCCCAATTACTATTGTTTGTACCCCTAAAAGGCTAGGAGTAGGGGGAGTATGGAACAGGCAGCACCCTCAAACCTTCAGAAGTATGAGATGAACCCCAACAACTTGGAAAGGTGGATCTCTCTCACACGTACCAACACAGACTATCCCCCAATTTAACTGATCCCCAAAGGTTTTTGATTAAATAGCGGAATAGAAAATATGATCCCAAAAAAGTGTATGTATATCACACGTACACAACCACACTAGGCCCCAATTACTATTGTTTGTACCCCTAAAAGGCTAGGAGTAGGGGGAGTATGGAACAGGCAGCACCCTCAAACCTTCAGAAGTATGAGATGAACCCCAACAACTTGGAAAGGTGGATCTCTCTCACACGTACCAACACAGACTATCCCCCAATTTAACTGATCCCCAAAGGTTTTTGATTAAATAGCGGAATAGAAAATATGATCCCAAAAAAGTGTATGTATATCACACGTACACAACCACACTAGGCCCCAATTACTATTGTTTGTACCCCTAAAAGGCTAGGAGTAGGGGGAGTATGGAACAGGCAGCACCCTCAAACCTTCAGAAGTATGAGATGAACCTCAACAACTTGGAAAGGTGGATCTCTCTCACACGTACCAACACAGACTATCCCCCAATTTAACTGATCCCCAAAGGTTTTTGATTAAATAGCGGAATAGAAAATATGATCCCAAAAAAGTGTATGTATATCACACGTACACAACCACACTAGGCCCCAATTACTATTGTTTGTACCCCTAAAAGGCTAG
The DNA here is from genome assembly GCF_965119305.1 of Pelophylax lessonae. NCBI lineage: Eukaryota > Metazoa > Chordata > Amphibia > Anura > Ranidae > Pelophylax > Pelophylax lessonae. Next base: position 493,998,673 of record NC_138769.1, on the reverse strand, counting down.
GAGTAGGGGGAGTATGGAACAGGCAGCACCCTCAAACCTTCAGAAGTATGGGATGAACCCCAACAACTTGGAAAGGTGGATCTCTCTCACACGTACCAACACAGACTATCCCCCAATTTAACTGATCCCCAAAGGTTTTTGATTAAATAGCGGAATAGAAAATATGATCCCAAAAAAGTGTATGTATATCACACGTACACAACCACACTAGGCCCCAATTACTATTGTTTGTACCCCTAAAAGGCTAGGAGTAGGGGGAGTATGGAACAGGCAGCACCCTCAAACCTTCAGAAGTATGAGATGAACCTCAACAACTTGGAAAGGTGGATCTCTCTCACACGTACCAACACAGACTATCCCCCAATTTAACTGATCCCCAAAGGTTTTTGATTAAATAGCGGAATAGAAAATATGATCCCAAAAAAGTGTATGTATATCACACGTACACAACCACACTAGGCCCCAATTACTATTGTTTGTACCCCTAAAAGGCTAGGAGTAGGGGGAGTATGGAACAGGCAGCACCCTCAAACCTTCAGAAGTATGAGATGAACCCCAACAACTTGGAAAGGTGGATCTCTCTCACACGTACCAACACAGACTATCCCCCAATTTAACTGATCCCCAAAGGTTTTTGATTAAATAGCGGAATAGAAAATATGATCCCAAAAAAGTGTATGTATATCACACGTACACAACCACACTAGGCCCCAATTACTATTGTTTGTACCCCTAAAAGGCTAGGAGTAGGGGGAGTATGGAACAGGCAGCACCCTCAAACCTTCAGAAGTATGAGATGAACCCCAACAACTTGGAAAGGTGGATCTCTCTCACACGTACCAACACAGACTATCCCCCAATTTAACTGATCCCCAAAGGTTTTTGATTAAATAGCGGAATAGAAAATATGATCCCAAAAAAGTGTATGTATATCACACGTACACAACCACACTAGGCCCCAATTACTATTGTTTGTACCCCTAAAAGGCTAGGAGTAGGGGGAGTATGGAACAGGCAGCACCCTCAAACCTTCAGAAGTATGAGATGAACCCCAACAACTTGGAAAGGTGGATCTCTCTCACACGTACCAACACAGACTATCCCCCAATTTAACTGATCCCCAAAGGTTTTTGATTAAATAGCGGAATAGAAAATATGATCCCAAAAAAGTGTATGTATATCACACGTACACAACCACACTAGGCCCCAATTACTATTGTTTGTACCCCTAAAAGGCTAGGAGTAGGGGGAGTATGGAACAGGCAGCACCCTCAAACCTTCAGAAGTATGAGATGAACCCCAACAACTTGGAAAGGTGGATCTCTCTCACACGTACCAACACAGACTATCCCCCAATTTAACTGATCCCCAAAGGTTTTTGATTAAATAGCGGAATAGAAAATATGATCCCAAAAAAGTGTATGTATATCACACGTACACAACCACACTAGGCCCCAATTACTATTGTTTGTACCCCTAAAAGGCTAGATGAGGAGTAGGGGGAGTATGGAACAGGCAGCACCCTCAAACCTTCAGTATGAGATTGTGTTCACTGTACCCCACAAAGATTGAGTTCACTGCACCCCACAATGATTGTGTTCACTGCACCCCACAAAGATTGTGTTCACTGCACCTCACAAAGATTGTGTTCACTGTACCCCCCAAAGATTGTGTTCACTGCACCCCACAAAGATTCTGTTCACTGTACCCCACAAAGATTGTGTTCACTGCACCCCAAAAAGATTGTGTTCACTGCACCCCAAAAAGGATGTTGTTCACTGCACCCCAAAAAGGATGTTGTTCACTCCACCCCAAAAAGATTGTGTTCACTGCACCCCACAAAGATTGTGTTCACTGCACCCCAAAAAGATTGTGTTCACTGCACCCCAAAAATGATTTTGTTCACTGCACCCCAAAAAGGATTTTGTTCACTGCACCCCAAAAAGGATGTTGTTCACTCCACCCCAAAAAGATTGTGTTCACTGCACCCCAAAAAGATTGTGTTCACTGCACCCCACAAAGGATTTTGTTCACTGCACCCCAAAAAGATTGTGTTCACTGCACCCCAAAAAGGATGTTGTTCACTGCACCCCAAAAAGGATTTTGTTCACTGCACCCCAAAAAGATTGTGTTCACTGCACCCCACAAAGGATTTTGTTCACTGCACCCCACAAAGATTGTGTTCACTGCACACCAAAAAGGATTGTGTTCACTGCACCCCAAAAAGATTTTGTTCACTGCACCCCAAAAAGATTGTGTTCACTGCAGCCCAAAAAGATTGTGTTCACTGCAGCCCAAAAAGATTGTGTTCACTGCAGCCCAAAAAGATTGTGTTCACTGCAGCCCAAAAAGATTGTGTTCACTGCAGCCCAAAAAGATTGTGTTCACTGCAGCTCACACACAGAAAAATGGATGTGGATCACTGACACCTGCCTATCTCCAATCCCACACCACACAGCAATATCGATTGTAGTTTGTAGAACACAGTTTCCCTAAAATTCAGCAGACTCTGTCCCTAACAGGATTGAGAAGAGATCGTAGATCAGGATTGAGTGCAGACCCCACCCCCCACACAGCAATATCGATTGTAGTTTGTAGAAGACACTGACCCTATATAATTCAGCAGACTCTATCCCTAAAATGCCTACAACTCGCCCTGCCTAAACACTCCGACCTGTCCCTCAATTCTATCCGGACACAAATGGTTTTTTCCTGCCTATCTTTCCCTAATCAGCAGCCAGCACGTTGATGTGTGCTCTGTCCCTGAATCTAAGCAGCATAATGACGCCGCTGCGGCTGCCTCGAACTTATAAAGACTTGGTCACATGCTTCAGACGGCCAATCACAGCTACTGAGACATTTGCAGGCATGGCTGGGATGGCTTAAGGCACACCAGTTAAACGATTGTTGATTGGCTGTTGAAAGCCCGCCATGAAAAGAGCGCCAAAGCATGCAAAACCCGGAAATAAAACGACCGAACACGGATTTTTACCCGAACATACAGTAAAGTGTCCGTGTCCGTGTTCGGGTACAAAAAATCCAATTATTCGGTACGAACACGAATAATACAGTCCGTGTTCGCTCAACACTAATAACGAGTTGTCGTTAAGAGCACCTTCATAAATTGACAGGATTAATCTGTATACCACATGAACACATACTGTAGCCAATACTGTAGCCAGTCTTTGGGAGCCAGAATTATTGTTGGTTGGTAGTGTATCAAATACTTATTTTACTCACTGAAATACAACTCAATTTATAACATTTATATCATGTGTTTTTTCTGCGTTTTTGGTTGATATTCTGTTTCTATCATTTAAAATACACCTATGATAACAATTATAAACCCTTCATTTCTTTGCAAGTGGGCAAACTTACAAAATCTGCTGGGGATCAAATAATTATTTTTACCACTGTGCATAGAGAATTCAGGTCCTCACCATCCAATACTGTAAAGTCTAGTTATGCTTATAAGCCATGGTGAAATGGCAAAATACAAGTCTTTATCGGTCCATGTCTTCCTTGGTAAGTAGAATGGAGGCTGCAAGAGTGGTAGAGTGATAAAAGTGCCTGACCGTGGTTTTGCCAAAAGCTTCTGATGCAGCAGGTGCTTTACCTGTGAAACAGGTCAGGCACTTTCTTCACCCCACCATTCTTGAGGCCCCACTATAGCATTGTTGTTAGGAACATCCTGACAGCTGTCAAACTAATGTGAGTGCACATAAGCATGCACATGTGTATGGACATAGAAGCCTAACTTCATGTGAGTTGTTGCACACACATGCACCCACAAGCATGCATGGACATGCAGGCACATCTATTGCCACCAATGGGCTATTTAAACCTTTACGCAACTTCTCTAGTGAATGGTCTTCATTTTTGCTCCAATGTCTCTGATCCTGATACTTTTATTGCCCTGGTAATGACTAGGGATATCAAACGGTTCGGGTCGACCATCGGTTCGGCCCGAACGGTTCGGCCGAATTTAGAACTTTTTGCCCAAAAAGTTCGGAATTCGGCAACCAGAACCGACCAAAATGCAATGGGACAGGAATGGGCTTTAAAAGCCTGTATTGGACCAGAACCATTAGCAAAAGCCAATTGAGGGGGCAGGAGAATGCTAGGAATGTGATTGGAGTGACTAGGGGGTCCATAGTCCAATCATTAGTGAATACGCCCCCCAGTATATAAGATAGCCCCCGCCAAATTCCTAGCATTCTTATACGGGACATGGAAGAGAGTGGAATGCTGTTCTGTTACTTCTGTTACAAAGTGTTACAAAGTGTCATTTAGCATTTATTAGTGTGAGGAAAGGGATATCTAGGGTAGTTAGAGTGCTCTTTTACACTTTAGTTAGCTTTAATTTATTCAGTTTCTGTAGGGAAAGTGTTAAGTGTAAGGGGACCGTAGTGTAGTGTAGGGTTAACTGACAGTGACTGCTATGGCAGGGTGACAAAACCCTTCCATAGCAGGGTGACCGCTATAGAGAAAAGCTAGTTTCTCTCAAGTCACTTTCGCTTCTGTAATATGGCTTCGCCGCCGCCAGCATTCTTTTTGGCTGCAGGCGTTGCTAGTGATTTTTTGAGCACATGTTTGGAGTCAGATATGACATCTGAACATGTGTATAGGGGGTATATATACACAACCATGTCTGTATATATACACCTAGACATATATATAGGTGTGAAAGGAGCAGAAAAAACTACTTGTGCTAATGAAATAATTAACACCAATATAGTTACGCTCCTATCACACCTATATATGGCTAGGTGTGTATATACGTATAAGTATGTGTGTATATACAACACTATACACAAGATCAGATGTTTTGGCTGCCTCCAAAGAACCCCAAAAAATGCCCAAAAAAATGCTAGCGTCAAAAAAAAACGCCCAGGTGTGTTGTTGCAGGCATTTTTTGGGGGTTTTTGGAGGCAGGCAAAACATCTGAACTTGTGTATATATACCACTATACACAAGTTCAGATGTTTTGCCTGCCTCTAAAGAACCCAAAAAAATACCCAAAAAAAAGCCTGCTACTAAACTGGCAAGGTGTGAAAAGCGAGAAGCAAACAACCTGTTCTATAAGTGCACTAATACAAACAATCCTTTTTTTTATGGTTCTGGACATGCTACAGAGCTGAAACTTCACAGGTACACCTTTTAGACCCCCCAGACACAAAATCACACAAAAAAATTCTTAAAAATTGTCATTTTTGATAAAAAAAGCCAATTATTGAAAAAATTAAAAAAAAAAAGAGATTTTTTTGATTTTGACTTTGGATTTAGTATCTGGGGGGTCTAAAAGGTGTACATGTAAAGTTTCAGCTCTGTAGCATGTCCAGAACCATAAAAAAAAAGATTGTTTGTATTAGTGCAATTATAGATCTGGAATATGGCTTCTCGCTTTTCACACCTTGCCGGTTTAATAGCAGGCATTTTTTTGGGTTCTTTGGAGTCAGGAAAAACATCTGAACTTGTGTATAGTGGTACTGTACACAAGTTCAGATGTTTTGCCTGTGTGTTTTGCCTATATATATCCCACTATACAAAAGTTCAGATGTTTTGCCTGCCTCAAAAGAACCCAAAAAAATGCCCAAAAAAACGCTAGCGCCAAAAAAAAAAAACGCCCAGGTGTGTTGTTGCAGGCATTTTTGGGGGTTTTTGGAGGCAAGCAAAACATCTGAACTTGTGTACAGTACCACTATACACAAGTTCTCTCTTTTTTTTTTTTTTTTTTTTTTTTTCAATAATTGGCTTTTTTATCAAAAATGACAATTTTTAAGAACTTTTTTGTGTGATTAATAGTCAATGGGGCATGACCCAGAACCCTAGGCACTTTTTAGGGGCATTTATTGGGTTTTAGGGCTTTTAAATGGTGTTTTTTGATTACCGAAGTTCGGGTCCCATTGATTTCAATGGGGTTCTGAAATCCGGGCCGAACTTTCGGGTAGTTCGGATGTTCTGGCCGAACCGAACTTTTCAAAAGTTCGATCATCCCTAGTAATAACTTGTCTTCCACCTGTTCTGCTTTTGGATTTCTCTTGTCTGCTTATGTTCACTGCCTATTTCTGTTACCAACCTCGGCCTGGACTTCTGACCATCAACTTTGTACCTCGCTGTCTGCTTAAAGTGGTATTAAACCCAAATGCAAAAATGCCGGTTAGCGCTGTCCTGATGCCAGCTGAATGCCGACCAACGCTTCCTGGCGCTTTGGAATACTGTTCTGCTGAAAGTGCTGAAACTTCGATTTTAACTCCTTGGTTCACTCAGAAGATCCAGGACTATAATGATCCTTGACTCTTGACACTCTGTCTAGCTCAAAAGTCCTGTGTTTGACTCCCTCCAGCCCTTCACTGACTGAGGTAGTTCCTTGTGACTGCTTGTACTGCTGCAACTATTACCACTGCACACTTAACTCTTCAGGGCCCAACCGCTGGTGCCCTCTCTTCCACTTCAGGGTCCACTCACTAGGCAACCCCCTTGACACTTCAGGGTCCTTTCACTAGGCAATCTCCTTTACACTTGCAGGCTCCAGGATCCCTGGGACCTTCACCGGAGTGGTCCCCTCTACACTAGGCAGACCCCAGGGGCAGTTCACAGTACTCACGACCTTGGAAGGCTTTCCTGGAACTGAACCCCTCTTTCTCCACTGGTCCTCGGCACACCGGATCCTCTCTGCAGCTCAGCTCTCTCTTCTGGATACTCAGGAAGCCACCCAAGACACCCAATCCTTCTGACAGGTGTAGAGACAGCCGTACTCTCCCTCTTGGGACTCTGCTTCCCAGGAGAGAAGATACAGGCCTGAATGGGTCACTGATTGAGTTTCCTCCACTGCCCTATGAGAATCCTCTCATGGAGCCAGTGAGGATACTCCCCTCTCAGCAGCCACACCTGGGAGACATGACAGTCCAGCTGAAAATCATGGCCCTGCTGTTAGGCAGCCAAAGCCAATTATGCTTTTACCTAGCACCTACCTTGTAAAGGTGCTACATCCAGAACAAGCTCTCTAGCAGATGTAGCAGTTAGATGGTTGGAACAAACCATTTACCACTGAGAGGGGTGCTTACAATGGTCAGCTTTTATTTATATAAACCTTTATCCCAAGAGGAAAAAACAGTTACTGTAACTACTTAAAACATGTAAGCTGGAATTTTACTTCAATTTTGTTTAATGCATCTAAATCTGCTATTAGTCTAATGCTGGACATACACGTATAGATTTATGGACGAGAATGTTTGTACGCACATTCGTAAGCAAATTCTTTGAACATTCGAAGAATACACAAATGTCGTTCGAAAATTGTCTTTTGCTTTAAATATTTAATTTTTAAAATGAATGTAAATTCTGAGCAATAACCACATACACTGCCCAAAAATTTGTTGATCGAGAAAAGTTTTCCTTCCTGCCCCTTCGAATTTTCCCCTCACTGCAGTCGAAAACAGACATCGATTTGACCCCACTAACGATCAGAAAATCAAACAAATTTTCTTGAAACGAAAATTTCCTAACTAAAATCTTTTTGTGTATGGCCAGCATTACACTCCTCTCCCCCCAGACTGACCATGCTGCTGTCCAAGGTGTCTCTGTTGCTAGTTTCTCAAGAGTGTGGGTACTATAGGAGGTGTGTTATTAACCAGATCACCAGGTGAAAAGAGGGGGAAAAAGCCACGACATCTAAGGATTGGTAAGGTTAGGATATTACATTTTGGATTTGGGTTTAATACTGCTTTAATCCTAACTCTAATTCTGATTTGGTGCCTTTTTGCTCAGCTGTTACTGAACCTGACTTGTGACTCAATTGCATTGGCAACTGCATTTGGCATATCCATGGTATACCACCAGTTGTATCCCTGCTCATCTGGCACCAGCACTCCCAAGTTCAAGTCTCCAGTGCTTGCATCCCGACATTTGAGCACTTCCATAGCACCTGCAGAACCTGTCACCACTTCCAGGGGTACTTGGATGGAAAATTTTTAAAAGGCCATCGTCATCATTAAGGCTGCTGCTTGAAACCATACCAGCCTACCTGACAGACCCCCCCCCCCCCCCCCCCCACAAACAATATCAAAACTCTAATGTGAATGATGTCTTGGGGCTCATTCACATGGGTTCTGTGGCCCATATAGTTTGAATCTGCATTTTTATAATCTGGCTCGAGCAGGGTGCAGGCAGCTTATGCTACTCTATGGGAACGCTGCAGCAGTACAAACACAGCTGCAGGCCCTAATTTAAAAAGTATGTGGGTGTAGGTTTATGGCCCCAAACACAGGCTGCGTGCATTTAGGGGCCACTCACCTGCACCTCTAGAATCTGCGGCTGTGTTCCCACAGCTGCTGTGTCCCCCTAGAGTAACATACGGCTCCAGACGCTCAAACATACTGCTCATTCACACTGTATGGGCCATAGAACATGTCTGTGAATTAATTTTAATAATTTTTAGTTGTTTTTACAACTTTTTAACTATTTTCTGAATTTTTTTTTCACAATGCCAAGGGGAGGTTTTGGTGAAATAATAGGGCTCTAAATAGACGCCCAATGTCTCACTTTTGAAAAGAGAAAATAATTGAGGAGTTATGAATGAACGCAGGGAATGGTCGGTACCTCCTGCACCACCTTCTTCCCCCCCCCCCTCCGCTCTCCATCTTGAAATGACCCCCCAGCAGCAGATGGGAGAGAAAGGAGGGGAAGCTGGCAGCACTACGAGGAAAAAGTGCACACAAGGGAGCCAGGGCAGCATGGGGAAGTGGATTGTCGACAGGAAGGGTGATCAGTACAGAGGGGGCAATTACTGGAACCAATCCCCCTGTGGCTCCCCCTGCATCAGCTTAAAGAGGAGAATCAGCTTTCCGCTGCTACAGGGGGAGCCAAAGCCACAGCAGTATCAGTTCCAGCAATTGCCTCCCCTCCACCGCACCAATCACCCTGCCTGTCCACAATCCCCTCCCACCTGCTTGTCAACTGCCCGGGCCCCCCTGTTGAACTGATGGGGCCTGGGCCCTGTACTGGAGGGCTGGTGGTATCCCCTTATTGATGGCCCTGCTCATCATATTGAACAAGCTAAGCTGTAAGCTGATTGGTTACCATGCACAGCTGCACCAGATTTTGCACTCTCCAGTTTTAGTAAATCAACCCCATAGTCACTTTAAAACATGGAGAGTTACCATTAAATCAAATCCAATAAAATTAATTTGCAAAAAATAGCAAAGAAATGAATACGTCGTAGTTAAATACTATCAGATGCACAAATAGGGTACATTTTTAGGACATTATTCACAGTATAATGATTTTTCCTTTCGTCTTAAAATAAATTCAATTTTAAGATATTAATCTCTAAGGGAAGTTGTTGTTTACTGGGATCTTCTGATTGTTATTAAAATGTCTCTGTTTCCTGAAACATATTAACGTGACACATACTATTAACATTAGTTCCAGTTACATGGACATGGAAACAATAGTGTGCCATTATGTTATTAGAATATTTTCATAGTAAAACAATTCTAGTGTATTGTACTGGTTTAATCATGGGGAGGTAATTACAAAAGTACATTATTTGTTCCTTTTATTTAAATCTGAGACAGTAACCACAAACATATTAACTTAGGTAAATAAATTAAAATGTGTAGCAACAGAGAAACTCTTATTAGCACGAAATTGTATCCTATTTCTAAAAAATAACCTTTAATTCCTTTGTCTACGCCAGGTTTGTGCATTCGTACACATTTTAGTTTAACGCAATGTGATGACTAGCTGCACAGTATCTGGACTGTACTATACACAGGGAACCTCTCAAGGATTGTTACCTATTACAGCTGAGGTTCCAAAAAAAATATATGTATATAGTGCTTGCCCTATAGCTCAGTGTTTAGACCAGTGTCTCTCAACCTTTTTTCAGTCAAGGCACCCTTTAAAAATGTCTCGATGCACACAATTCTAAAATGTAAAAGCTGTTCTAATAGTTTTAAATAAGGCAGCAACATCCACAAGTCCAAATAGGGCACCCAACATTCAAGATGATTTATTCTTACAAAGCAAATACACTTTTGCAAACTGGTTCTGACTAGTATTCTAATGTTTCTCTTCTCCCTCAGTTTTTCTCCATGGCTCAGCTAATGTGACTCCAACGTGGATGGAGAGGGGCAGGGGAGGGTCAAACAAGGATGCTATGCAGGTGACTGACATCATTTTTATCAACCGATGATGTCATTAATTGTTAGGACACCGGCTAGAATGTTGTAATAGTGCACAATGAACACCTGTAACTTAGTATAACTAAAAAGGCAGCCTTCATCCACAAACCAGCTTGTATACAATTTTTGGGCAATTTTTAGGCATTTCGCTAAGGCATCCCTGAAGAAACCTCGCTGGATCCTGGAAGAGGTTACTTACCTTGTCCCCGGGATCCTGCGATGTATTCCTGCAGTGTATGGCGGCCGGATCTTTCGCCTGATGCTGTGTGCCCTGGCTTCTGTTCCCTGCGAGCGTCGCATCGCAGGAGGGTGGAACTCAAATTCAAAAAGTAAGACACACAAACACACTGATATATTGCAATCCTTTTGGATTACATTACTAAATAAAATAAATTGACCTTAGTTTGCCCCCCAGTGCCCTTGCTTGCAGTTTTAGTGTACTATATATATATATATATATATATATATATATATATATATATATATATATATATATATATATATATATATATATACTTTAACTTATTTTTAGTTATTTATTATATTATAATTTATGATTTTGTGTTTCAAACTTTATCATACCCGAGATGTTATAAATTAGAACGCACAGTAAAAAAAATCATATGTAAATAGTTGGTTTGGGCTGCTCGTCCTTCAAAATTACATGCAAAATAATGGTACCGCTTTCAGCACCTAAAATCTGAAATAATCCAGGGAGGTTAAATAACGTTTTTGTGGCTGGAGCTTTATGTCTCAGAACCCAACAACAAAAAGATAATACCTCAACTTTGAAGTCTGTTTAGGCACTACAACTCAATATTCAAAATGGCTGCACAGGCAGTGAACATAGTGAAATATTTTATTGAAACATACACACAACAGCCCACGTCCTCCTCTTCGCAGGTCCCCCACTGGTGCTCCTAGCCCCTCCCTCCCATCAAGTGCCCCCATAGCAAGCAGCTTTCTATGGGGGCACCTGAGCAGGCTCACTCCCCAGCTACTGCCATGTTTGTCCTTTCACCAGCGGAGCACGGTTCAGCCCTGCCCCTATTAAATCCTCGTTGGCTGACTGGCTGTGATTGACAGCTGTCTTAGCCACTGAGGAGGAAGAGACCCGGGAGAGCAGCTGCTCTCGTGCACATCGCTGGATGTAGATGAAGCTCAGGTAAGCATTAGAGGAGATTTGGGGGAGCTGCTTGCCACAGAAGGTTTTTTACCTTCATGCATAGAATGCATGAAGGTAAAAAAAAACCTTGAGCCTTTACAACCACTTTAATCTTAGGATGGTGTACTGCTGTGTCTAATTAAGCACTCTGAGAAATGGTTCTCCAGGCTGCCCCCCAAAAAGTAAAAGTCAGCAGCTACAAATACTGTTAATACTATTACTAATACAAATACTATTAATCTAAGGAATTTTACCTGTCGAGGGATCCAGTGCTGTCCTCACCCTAGCAAGTTCTTCAATCGGTTTGGGCTCCGGGAGCCGGCATCACAACTAAGGGAAACCTTACAGCTTCACAGCTGGATTCCCACTGCGCATGAGTGAGCCACACTGCACTTTGTGAATGGTTCTGCAGCTTTCTGGGATCTGTGTTGTGTTCCAGAAGACTGGAGGGGGGAGGAAGGTTGCTGATCTTCTGCTGGGATCGCCGAGGGGATCCTATTGGAAGTGGGAGCAGGCACCTGTCAAAACCAGGAACCCGCTCCCACACCCTCTCTCAAAAAATGCTAAATGTTAAAGAGGAGGGGGGAGGATGCAAATAAGTGGAACTCTCCAATTTTGGGTGAAGTTCCGCTTTAAGCTCCTTCCCCTTCAGCAGCTTATATCCTCATGATTAAGCTCTGCTGTGGGTGAAACATGGCTTTGTGTGGGAATGAGCACTGTAATGTCAGTGCAATAAACCTTGGCTGGTGTTGAATGTCTTCGGTGTGTGACCTGTTATTCAGGAGTTGAATTAGAGTGGAGCAAGAGCAGACTTCAGGACAAGGAGGTATCCTCCAGGAGGATATAAACAGCCCTGTGAGTGGTGAAAGGGGTTGGGTTCATCTGGCATTTAACTAAATCACAGGATTCTTAGGCGACCTTTAATATTCCTTTTATTTTACAAGTGAGAGTGGTTAATATTGGCTTCATCATCTAAACATAGAAAATTCAGGGTGACAATGATAGCACAAACAAATCCCTGTCTGATGAATTAACTAAAGGGGACATAGGTAAAAAGGGAGAAAATGGACTTTAAATGCTAAAGGAGCTCTTAGAGGTGTGAATGTTTACCTTGAAAACTGTATGTTCACTTTGCAACATGAACGTTAATAAAAAAAAAAAACGGTAAAACCATGTTCACATTGAATACCCAATGATGTACAAGGGGAATAAAAAAAATAGGATTTTTGCCAGCACATGATTGGTTGATGGAAGTGAACTCAGTGAAAATTTATTTTGCTAAGTGAACAGTCTTTATTCCTTTACTAAATCAACCACCATCTCTGCACTTAGCCAAACATCAGAATCTGTTTTTCAAGGTATTTATTGTACATTAACATCACTTGTGTCTGATAAACTTGTTTTGACATATGTACTCTAGATGAAAGATATTTTACAATGCTACACTGTCTAAGGTTTTATCCAAGTTGAAACCTGTTTGTGTATTTGAAAAACTACAAGTCAACTCAAAGACTAAAGATTTAAAAACGGAGAAATAAATCTACTTACCTTCATTAGCCTAACTATTATTATACACAATTCAATATGCAACTTTTTAAGGAACAAGCCTATTAAACATTTAGACAAGCACAACAAAATACAGCAGTGCATATCTCCTTTATGGAAATTGCGCATAGATGAATCTCATTTCAAAATATATTTTTACAGAACTTCCAGAAACTATAACAATTGATGAATTTGGCTTTCAGATAATAGGAAGGGCAAATTTAATTTAAACAGTAAACCAGGCAGTCTATCTATGAAAAACATGTTTTCATTATTTGCATTCTTAGATGCGGCTTGTTATGCTTTGGGCATCTTCACACATATCTTCTGCAATATTTTTTCAATACTTGCATTAATATTTAATATTCTTGAAACATTGTTCAACTTTAATGGTTGTCTAATTTTTGTTTTTCATCCACAGAGAAGCTATTAATTTATGAATATACAGGGCAGTAAGTAATAACTTGCATGAATGCCTTCAACAGATATGCTTCTATGGGCCTCCCATAAAATAGACTCTGGGAGCAGATACTATCTATTGGCCAAGCCTCAATGATCAGTAGTTTACAATAAGAAGGGGAAAAAAGTTTTTTTTTCTTTCTTAGCTTTTTTCGCCGAAGTCAACAAAGTGAAGTACTGTCAGCAAATGCAAAAATTGTGAGTTGTTTATTTCTCTGTGTAGAGGGGTAAAGCTTTTATAATTTAAATGAATCCTTACAATTTTACATTAAGTATTCATACTTGACACACCATACAGAGGTATTTTAGTGAATTGATTTGGACATTATGTGTATATTTTACCCTTCTGAACAATCTTTTTTCTCATTCATCAGAAAAAATGCTGGAATATAGAAACAATTCCAGCACTGGTGGTAGCTTGGTAGTTTCTATTCAGCCCTAAAGGAACCTCCGGACATTAACAGATGGCTGATTGGGAATAACTGAAGGAGCATCTATGCACTCAGTACATTCTGTAAAGAACAGACCTCCCATAGAAATAAAATTTCCACCCTGCTCATTTTCAAGAAAGATAACTGTCTCTGGGTGGGCGGTATCTTAATCTTCCCTGTCACAGCAGGGATGTGCACAGGCTGTGATTCAAAGTCCATACTTATTCCTATGATATGTTTGCATGGGCCACACATGGAAAGAGATTGCACCAAATGCTCCTATAGTAATCCCAATATATGTAGCATAGAAGCATTTTCACTGGAAAGACAGTGTCTATGCAACAAGATGTACAATGAGTTGAAAGAACAATTGAGTACTGTCTGTGATACTTTTTTTATTTGCACACATATCCAAATTTTCAGGACAAGCTCTTGGGGTGCGTCCCCTTCTTCAAGGTCTAAGCAGTACTCAAACACAAATTGTTAGCAGGATGTTTAAATAAAACAATCTCTAAGGGGAAAAAAAAAGGTACACAGTCATGGTAATTAAACTAGGATTGTTAATAAGAAAAGACATAGAGAGAGCTATAGACGGGGGGGGGGGGGGGGGGTGAGAATGGTCAAATGCACTGGAGGGAGGTAAGGATGGTCCTAAAACTGATGGATAATGATTTAGAAAACCCCGGTAACATTTAGTCTTCTGTGTCAAATAGAATTATCATTCTTAGTTACATAGTTAGTCAGGTTGAAAAAAGACACAAATCCATCTGGCTCAACCAGTCCAAAAGTTTCTTTTGCTAAGTAGTTTTCAAGTTTGACAAAAGGTCCCGAAGGTGTGCAGAAAACACCTTCTTTCTGTTCCTTAATCACTTGATGCTTAAGTAACACATATACAGCGCATTGCGAAAGTATTCGGCCCCCTTGAACTTTGCGACCTTTTGCCACATTTCAGGCTTCAAACATAAAGATATAAAACTGTAATTTTTTGTGAAGAATCAACAACAAGTGGGACACAATCATGAAGTGGAACAAAATTTATTGGATATTTCAAACTTTGTTAACAAATAAAAAACTGAAAAATTGGGCGTGCAAAATTATTCAGCCCCTTTACTTTCAGTGCAGCAAACTCTCTCCAGAAGTTCAGTGAGGATCTCTGAATGATCCAATGTTGACCTAAATGACTAATGATGATAAATAGAATCTCCCTGTGTGTAATCAAATCTCTGTATAAATGCACCTGCACTGTGATAGTCTCAGAGGTCCGTTTAAAGCGCAGAGAGCATCATGAAGAACAAGGAACACACCAGGCAGGTCCGAGATACTGTTGTGGAGAAGTTTAAAGCCGGATTTGGATACAAAAATATTTCCCAAGCCTTAAACATCCCAAGGAGCACTGTGCAAGCGATAATATTGAAATGGAAGGAGTATCAGACCACTGCAAATCGACGAAGACCTGGCCGTCCCTCTAAACTTTCAGCTCATACAAGGAGAAGACTGATCAGAGATGCAGCCAAGAGGCCCATGATCACTCTGGATGAACTGCAGAGATCTACAGCTGAGGTGGGAGACTCTGTCCATAGGACAACAATTGTCGTATACTGCACAAATCTGGCCTTTATGGAAGAGTGGCAAGAAGAAAGCCATTTCTTAAAGATATCCATAAAAAGTGTTGTTTAAAGTTTGCCACAAGCCACCTGGGAGACACACCAAACATGGGGAAGAAGGTGCTCTGGTCAGATGAAACCAAAATCAAACTTTTTGGCAACAATGCAAAACTTTATGTTTGGCATAAAAGCAACACAGCTCATCGCCCTGAACACACCATCCCCAATGTCAAACATGGTGGTGGCAGCATCATGGTTTTGGCCTGCTTTTCTTCAGCAGGGACAGGGAAGATGGTTAAAATTGATGGGAAGATGGATGGAGCCAAATACAGGACCATTCTGGAATAAAACCTGATGGAGTCTGCAAAAGACCTGAGACCGGGACGGAGATTTGTCTTCCATCAAGACAATGATCCAAAACATAAAGCAAAGTCTACAATGGAATGGTTCACAAATAAACATATCCAGGTGTTAGAATGACCAAGTCAAAGTCCAGACCTGAATCCAATCAAGAATCTGTGGGAAGAACTGAAAACTCCTATTCACAAACGCTCTCCATCCAACCTCACTGAGCTTGAGCTGTTTTGCAAGGAGGAATGGGCAAAAATTTCAGTCTCTCGATGTGCAAAACTGATAGAGACATACCCCAAGCGACTTACAGCTGTAATCGCAGCAAAAGGTGGCGCTACAAAGTTTTAACTTAAGGGGGCTGAATAATTTTGCACGCCCAATTTTTCAGTTTTTTATTTGTTAAAAAGTTTGAAATATCCAATAAATTTCGTTCCACTTCATGATTGTGTCCTACTTTGTGTTGATTCTTCACAAAAAATTACAGTTTTATATCTTTATGTTTGAAGCCTGAAATGTGGCAAAAAGTCGAAAAGTTCAAGGGGGCCGAATACTTTCACAAGGCACTGTATGCTGCCCCATTGCACTGGGCTTTTTTCCGTGGGGCCGTATATATGCGTATCTTTCTTTATGCTCCCTTTGCCCCAGCACAGAGACAATCGGAACCTGGAACTTCAGATTCGGGGTCACCTGATTGCTATGATAGCCTCTGATTGGTTACCACAGTGGTCAGTCACTATGAAGCCTGCCCCTGTGTTTCTCTCTCTCTGGGAATAAGGAGATAAGTAGGGTTGAGCGAACACCTAGATGTCCGTGTTCGACGGGTTCGGCCGAACTTTAAAAAAAAGTCCGGGTCCGTGTCCCGGACTTTTACCGAACTTTTCCCGGACACCGAACCCCATTGAAGTCAATGGGGACCCGAACTTTAAGGCACTAAAATGGCTCTAAAACACCAAAGGAAAGGGCTAGAGTGCTGCAAATGGCAGCAAAACGTAATTAAGAGCATGGCAAGTGCTCTGCAAACAAATGTGGATAGGGAAATAACTTAAAACAACAAAAAAAAAACAGAAAAATAAAACAATGTTCTTCTTCATCTCTGAAGGACGAGGCCCATATGGAGTAGGAGGGAGGTTGAGGTGGTGGTGGATGTGGCGGTGACATAGGCGTGCGCACAGGGTGTGCTGGGTGTGCCTGGGCACACCCTAATCACCTAGGGCACATAGCATTGCCAGTGAGGAGATGGGAAAGATCTCCCTGGGACCTGCTCTGCTCTATTTCTCCTTGCCTACAGGTACATGGCCCCGATACATTACTCTCCCTGCTGGCAAACACATGCATGTGTATTTCAACTTTGGGGTGCACACCTTAATGCAATAGGCTGCGCACACCTATGGGCGGTGTAGGTGGAAGCGGCGGTGGAGGAGGACCAGGGCCGGATTAACAGCATCATGGGCTTGGTGCTGAGGATTTTGAAGGGCCTTAAGGGCCGTGCCTTGCCATGCACCCAGAGGAGGAAGGGTGCAGCCATGCATGCCTAATTCAACATGGGATGCTGTCTCTGAAGCCCATAAACACATCCATGCATCGCCAACTGTCCCTCCTTGTCCGGCCTTCACGCTGTGTGGGGAGGTTCTGAGGGTGCTGCCTGGGGAAGCGAGCATAGAAGCCAGACTTCTGTGTTTACAAGTGACAGAAGAGCGGTAACAGTGAATATGGCCAACCCGGGGCCTATATAAAAGGTAGGGGCCTGGAGCTGCAGCTCCAATAGCCCCTACATTAATCTGGCCCTGAGGAGGAGGACGAGGTAGCCAACACTGCTTCTTTTCAAAAATTTTAAATGAGGGTACACCCCAAAAGAGTGAGAAAGAGCAAAAATGGAACAATGGGTGGGTAAGGTCGGTATCCATTGCTATTCTGCATAAGGTACGGAAAAGTCCCGTGGGATCCATGCCTGGTTCATTTTAATGAACGTGAGCTTGTCCACATTGTCTCTGGACAGGCGGCTGCGCTTGTCTGTTATAACGCCCCCAGCCGTGCTAAATACCCGTTCAGATAATACACTGGCTGCAGGGCACGCCAGCACCTCCAAGGCGTAAAGGGCAAGCTCAAGCCATGTGCCCAATTTGGAGACCCAGAAGTTGAAGGGGGCAGACCCGTCATTCACTACATGTAGGCGTGTGCACACATACTGCTCCACCATGTTGGTAAAATGCTGCCTCCTGCTAAGACGTTCCATCTGAGCTGCTGGTGCTGCTGTTTGTTGTGGCGTGCTGACAAAGCTTTTCCACATTTCGGCCATGCTAACCCTGCCTTCTGAGGTGCTGGCGGTGCCCTGGTTGCGTTGGCGACCTCCTCCTCCTCCTCCTCTGCCTTGTGCTTCCACTGTGGCCCCGCTGTCAGATGGGAATGCCAGCAGCATGGCGTCTACCAGCGTGCGCTTGTACTCGCGCATCTTGCGATCGCGCTCCAGTGAGTGAATTAAGGACGGTACGTTGTCCTTGTAACGGGGATCCAGCAGCGTGGCCACCCAGTAATCAGCACAAGTTAGAATGTGGGCAACTCGGCGGTCGTTGTGGAGACACTGCAGCATGTAATCGCTCATGTGTGCCAGGCTGCCCAGAGGCAACGAAAGGCTGTCCTCTGTGGGAGGTGTATCGTCCGTGTCCTCTGTATCCCCCCAGCCACGCACCAGTGATGGCCATGAGCTGGCCTGGGTGCCACCCTGCTGTGAACATGGTTCCATCTCCTCCTCCAGCTCCTCCTCCTCCTCATCCTCCTCATCCTCCAGAACTGTGCCCCTGCTGGACAATTGCTTCCCTGGCGTTTGCGTGTGCAGGAACCCACCCTCGGAGCCCCTTGCGAATGACTGCCCTGAAAGCCTTGGAAATGTTACCTCTTCATCCTCCTCCTCCTCCTCATCCTGTGCCACATCCTCTTCCATCATCGCCCGAATTGTTTTTTCAAGGAGGCATAGAAGTGGGATAGTTAAGCTGAGAACGGCGTCATTGCCACTGGCCATGTTGGTGGAGTACTCAAAACAGCGCAACAAGGCACACAGGTCTCGCATGGAGGCCCAGTTAAATTAAATAGCGGAATAGAAAATATGATCCAAAAAAAGTGTATGTATATCACACGTACACAACCACACTGGGCCCCAATTACTATTGTTTGTACCCCTAAAAGGCTAGATGAGGAGTAGGGGGAGTATGGAACAGGCAGCACCCTCAAACCTTCAGAAGTATGAGATGAACCCCAACAACTTGGAAAGGTGGATCTCTCTCACACGTACCGACACAGACTATCCCGCAATTCAATTGATCCTCAAAGGTTTTTATTGAATAGCGGAATAGGAAATATGATCAAAAAAAGTGTATGTATCTCGCACGTACACAACCACACTAGGCCCCAATTACTATTGTTTGTACCCCTAAAAGGCTAGATGAGGAGTAGGGGGGGTATGGAACAGGCAGCACCCTCAAACCTTCAGAAGTATGAGATGAACCCCAACAACTTGGAAAGGTGGATCTCTCTCACACGTACCGACACAGACTATCCCCCAATTTAACTGATCCCCAAAGGTTTTTGATTAAATAGCGGAATAGAAAATATGATCCAAAAAAAGTGTATGTATATCACACGTACACAACCACACTAGGCCCCAATTACTATTGTTTGTACCCCTAAAAGGCTAGATGAGGAGTAGGGGGGGTATGGAACAGGCAGCACCCTCAAACCTTCAGAAGTATGAGATGAACCCCAACAACTTGGAAAGGTGGATCTCTCTCACACGTACCGACACAGACTATCCCCCAATTTAACTGATCCCCAAAGGTTTTTGATTAAATAGCGGAATAGAAAATATGATCCAAAAAAAGTGTATGTATATCACACGTACACAACCACACTAGGCCCCAATTACTATTGTTTGTACCCCTAAAAGGCTAGATGAGGAGTAGGGGGGGTATGGAACAGGCAGCACCCTCAAACCTTCAGAAGTATGAGATGAACCCCAACAACTTGGAAAGGTGGATCTCTCTCACACGTACCGACACAGACTATCCCCCAATTTAACTGATCCCCAAAGGTTTTTGATTAAATAGCGGAATAGAAAATATGATCCCAAAAAAGTGTATGTATATCACACGTACACAACCACACTGGGCCCCAATTACTATTGTTTGTACCCCTAAAAGGCTAGATGAGGAGTAGGGGGAGTATGGAACAGGCAGCACCCTCAAACCTTCAGAAGTATGAGATGAACCCCAACAACTTGGAAAGGTGGATCTCTCTCACACGTACCAACACAGACTATCCCCCAATTTAACTGATCCCCAAAGGTTTTTGATTAAATAGCGGAATAGAAAATATGATCCAAAAAAAGTGTATGTATATCACACGTACACAACCACACTAGGCCCCAATTACTATTGTTTGTACCCCTAAAAGGCTAGATGAGGAGTAGGGGGAGTATGGAACAGGCAGCACCCTCAAACCTTCAGAAGTATGAGATGAACCCCAACAACTTGGAAAGGTGGATCTCTCTCACACGTACCGACACAGACTATCCCGCAATTCAATTGATCCTCAAAGGTTTTTATTGAATAGCGGAATAGGAAATATGATCAAAAAAAGTGTATGTATCTCGCACGTACACAACCACACTAGGCCCCAATTACTATTGTTTGTACCCCTAAAAGGCTAGATGAGGAGTAGGGGGGGTATGGAACAGGCAGCACCCTCAAACCTTCAGAAGTATGAGATGAACCCCAACAACTTGGAAAGGTGGATCTCTCTCACACGTACCGACACAGACTATCCCCCAATTTAACTGATCCCCAAAGGTTTTTGATTAAATAGCGGAATAGAAAATATGATCCCAAAAAAGTGTATGTATATCACACGTACACAACCACACTGGGCCCCAATTACTATTGTTTGTACCCCTAAAAGGCTAGATGAGGAGTAGGGGGAGTATGGAACAGGCAGCACCCTCAAACCTTCAGAAGTATGAGATGAACCCCAACAACTTGGAAAGGTGGATCTCTCTCACACGTACCAACACAGACTATCCCCCAATTTAACTGATCCCCAAAGGTTTTTGATTAAATAGCGGAATAGAAAATATGATCCAAAAAAAGTGTATGTATATCACACGTACACAACCACACTAGGCCCCAATTACTATTGTTTGTACCCCTAAAAGGCTAGATGAGGAGTAGGGGGAGTATGGAACAGGCAGCACCCTCAAACCTTCAGAAGTATGAGATGAACCCCAACAACTTGGAAAGGTGGATCTCTCTCACACGTACCGACACAGACTATCCCGCAATTCAATTGATCCTCAAAGGTTTTTATTGAATAGCGGAATAGGAAATATGATCAAAAAAAGTGTATGTATCTCGCACGTACACAACCACACTAGGCCCCAATTACTATTGTTTGTACCCCTAAAAGGCTAGATGAGGAGTAGGGGGGGTATGGAACAGGCAGCACCCTCAAACCTTCAGAAATATGAGATGAACCCCAACAACTTGGAAAGGTGGATCTCTCTCACACGTACCGACACAGACTATCCCCCAATTTAACTGATCCCCAAAGGTTTTTGATTAAATAGCGGAATAGAAAATATGATCCAAAAAAAGTGTATGTATATCACACGTACACAACCACACTGGGCCCCAATTACTATTGTTTGTACCCCTAAAAGGCTAGATGAGGAGTAGGGGGAGTATGGAACAGGCAGCACCCTCAAACCTTCAGAAGTATGAGATGAACCCCAACAACTTGGAAAGGTGGATCTCTCTCACACGTACCGACACAGACTATCCCGCAATTCAATTGATCCTCAAAGGTTTTTATTGAATAGCGGAATAGGAAATATGATCAAAAAAAGTGTATGTATCTCGCACGTACACAACCACACTAGGCCCCAATTACTATTGTTTGTACCCCTAAAAGGCTAGATGAGGAGTAGGGGGGGTATGGAACAGGCAGCACCCTCAAACCTTCAGAAGTATGAGATGAACCCCAACAACTTGGAAAGGTGGATCTCTCTCACACGTACCGACACAGACTATCCCCCAATTTAACTGATCCCCAAAGGTTTTTGATTAAATAGCGGAATAGAAAATATGATCCCAAAAAAGTGTATGTATATCACACGTACACAACCACACTGGGCCCCAATTACTATTGTTTGTACCCCTAAAAGGCTAGATGAGGAGTAGGGGGAGTATGGAACAGGCAGCACCCTCAAACCTTCAGAAGTATGAGATGAACCCCAACAACTTGGAAAGGTGGATCTCTCTCACACGTACCAACACAGACTATCCCCCAATTTAACTGATCCCCAAAGGTTTTTGATTAAATAGCGGAATAGAAAATATGATCCAAAAAAAGTGTATGTATATCACACGTACACAACCACACTAGGCCCCAATTACTATTGTTTGTACCCCTAAAAGGCTAGATGAGGAGTAGGGGGAGTATGGAACAGGCAGCACCCTCAAACCTTCAGAAGTATGAGATGAACCCCAACAACTTGGAAAGGTGGATCTCTCTCACACGTACCGACACAGACTATCCCGCAATTCAATTGATCCTCAAAGGTTTTTATTGAATAGCGGAATAGGAAATATGATCAAAAAAAGTGTATGTATCTCGCACGTACACAACCACACTAGGCCCCAATTACTATTGTTTGTACCCCTAAAAGGCTAGATGAGGAGTAGGGGGGGTATGGAACAGGCAGCACCCTCAAACCTTCAGAAGTATGAGATGAACCCCAACAACTTGGAAAGGTGGATCTCTCTCACACGTACCGACACAGACTATCCCCCAATTTAACTGATCCCCAAAGGTTTTTGATTAAATAGCGGAATAGAAAATATGATCCCAAAAAAGTGTATGTATATCACACGTACACAACCACACTGGGCCCCAATTACTATTGTTTGTACCCCTAAAAGGCTAGATGAGGAGTAGGGGGAGTATGGAACAGGCAGCACCCTCAAACCTTCAGAAGTATGAGATGAACCCCAACAACTTGGAAAGGTGGATCTCTCTCACACGTACCAACACAGACTATCCCCCAATTTAACTGATCCCCAAAGGTTTTTGATTAAATAGCGGAATAGAAAATATGATCCCAAAAAAGTGTATGTATATCACACGTACACAACCACACTAGGCCCCAATTACTATTGTTTGTACCCCTAAAAGGCTAGGAGTAGGGGGAGTATGGAACAGGCAGCACCCTCAAACCTTCAGAAGTATGAGATGAACCCAAACAACTTGGAAAGGTGGATCTCTCTCACACGTACCAACACAGACTATCCCCCAATTTAACTGATCCCCAAAGGTTTTTGATTAAATAGCGGAATAGAAAATATGATCCCAAAAAAGTGTATGTATATCACACGTACACAACCACACTAGGCCCCAATTACTATTGTTTGTACCCCTAAAAGGCTAGGAGTAGGGGGAGTATGGAACAGGCAGCACCCTCAAACCTTCAGAAGTATGAGATGAACCCCAACAACTTGGAAAGGTGGATCTCTCTCACACGTACCAACACAGACTATCCCCCAATTTAACTGATCCCCAAAGGTTTTTGATTAAATAGCGGAATAGAAAATATGATCCAAAAAAAGTGTATGTATATCACACGTACACAACCACACTAGGCCCCAATTACTATTGTTTGTACCCCTAAAAGGCTAGGAGTAGGGGGAGTATGGAACAGGCAGCACCCTCAAACCTTCAGAAGTATGAGATGAACCCCAACAACTTGGAAAGGTGGATCTCTCTCACACGTACCAACACAGACTATCCCCCAATTTAACTGATCCCCAAAGGTTTTTGATTAAATAGCGGAATAGAAAATATGATCCCAAAAAAGTGTATGTATATCACACGTACACAACCACACTAGGCCCCAATTACTATTGTTTGTACCCCTAAAAGGCTAGGAGTAGGGGGAGTATGGAACAGGCAGCACCCTCAAACCTTCAGAAGTATGAGATGAACCCCAACAACTTGGAAAGGTGGATCTCTCTCACACGTACCAACACAGACTATCCCCCAATTTAACTGATCCCCAAAGGTTTTTGATTAAATAGCGGAATAGAAAATATGATCCCAAAAAAGTGTATGTATATCACACGTACACAACCACACTAGGCCCCAATTACTATTGTTTGTACCCCTAAAAGGCTAGGAGTAGGGGGAGTATGGAACAGGCAGCACCCTCAAACCTTCAGAAGTATGAGATGAACCCCAACAACTTGGAAAGGTGGATCTCTCTCACACGTACCAACACAGACTATCCCCCAATTTAACTGATCCCCAAAGGTTTTTGATTAAATAGCGGAATAGAAAATATGATCCCAAAAAAGTGTATGTATATCACACGTACACAACCACACTAGGCCCCAATTACTATTGTTTGTACCCCTAAAAGGCTAGGAGTAGGGGGAGTATGGAACAGGCAGCACCCTCAAACCTTCAGAAGTATGAGATGAACCCCAACAACTTGGAAAGGTGGATCTCTCTCACACGTACCAACACAGACTATCCCCCAATTTAACTGATCCCCAAAGGTTTTTGATTAAATAGCGGAATAGAAAATATGATCCCAAAAAAGTGTATGTATATCACACGTACACAACCACACTAGGCCCCAATTACTATTGTTTGTACCCCTAAAAGGCTAGGAGTAGGGGGAGTATGGAACAGGCAGCACCCTCAAACCTTCAGAAGTATGAGATGAACCCCAACAACTTGGAAAGGTGGATCTCTCTCACACGTACCAACACAGACTATCCCCCAATTTAACTGATCCCCAAAGGTTTTTGATTAAATAGCGGAATAGAAAATATGATCCCAAAAAAGTGTATGTATATCACACGTACACAACCACACTAGGCCCCAATTACTATTGTTTGTACCCCTAAAAGGCTAGGAGTAGGGGGGAGTATGGAACAGGCAGCACCCTCAAACCTTCAGAAGTATGAGATGAACCCCAACAACTTGGAAAGGTGGATCTCTCTCACACGTACCAACACAGACTATCCCCCAATTTAACTGATCCCCAAAGGTTTTTGATTAAATAGCGGAATAGAAAATATGATCCCAAAAAAGTGTATGTATATCACACGTACACAACCACACTAGGCCCCAATTACTATTGTTTGTACCCCTAAAAGGCTAGGAGTAGGGGGAGTATGGAACAGGCAGCACCCTCAAACCTTCAGAAGTATGAGATGAACCCCAACAACTTGGAAAGGTGGATCTCTCTCACACGTACCAACACAGACTATCCCCCAATTTAACTGATCCCCAAAGGTTTTTGATTAAATAGCGGAATAGAAAATATGATCCCAAAAAAGTGTATGTATATCACACGTACACAACCACACTAGGCCCCAATTACTATTGTTTGTACCCCTAAAAGGCTAGGAGTAGGGGGAGTATGGAACAGGCAGCACCCTCAAACCTTCAGAAGTATGAGATGAACCCCAACAACTTGGAAAGGTGGATCTCTCTCACACGTACCAACACAGACTATCCCCCAATTTAACTGATCCCCAAAGGTTTTTGATTAAATAGCGGAATAGAAAATATGATCCCAAAAAAGTGTATGTATATCACACGTACACAACCACACTAGGCCCCAATTACTATTGTTTGTACCCCTAAAAGGCTAGATGAGGAGTAGGGGGAGTATGGAACAGGCAGCACCCTCAAACCTTCAGAAGTATGAGATTGTGTTCACTGTACCCCACAAAGATTGAGTTCACTGCACCCCACAATGATTGTGTTCACTGCACCCCACAAAGATTGTGTTCACTGCACCTCACAAAGATTGTGTTCACTGTACCCCCCAAAGATTGTGTTCACTGCACCCCACAAAGATTCTGTTCACTGTACCCCACAAAGATTGTGTTCACTGCACCCCAAAAAGATTGTGTTCACTGCACCCCAAAAAGGATGTTGTTCACTGCACCCCAAAAAGGATGTTGTTCACTCCACCCCAAAAAGATTGTGTTCACTGCACCCCACAAAGATTGTGTTCACTGCACCCCAAAAAGATTGTGTTCACTGCACCCCAAAAATGATTTTGTTCACTGCACCCCAAAAAGGATTTTGTTCACTGCACCCCAAAAAGGATGTTGTTCACTCCACCCCAAAAAGATTGTGTTCACTGCACCCCACAAAGGATTTTGTTCACTGCACCCCAAAAAGATTGTGTTCACTGCACCCCAAAAAGGATGTTGTTCACTGCACCCCAAAAAGGATTTTGTTCACTGCACCCCAAAAAGATTGTGTTCACTGCACCCCACAAAGGATTTTGTTCACTGCACCCCACAAAGATTGTGTTCACTGCACACCAAAAAGGATTGTGTTCACTGCACCCCAAAAAGATTTTGTTCACTGCACCCCAAAAAGATTGTGTTCACTGCAGCCCAAAAAGATTGTGTTCACTGCAGCCCAAAAAGATTGTGTTCACTGCAGCCCAAAAAGATTGTGTTCACTGCAGCCCAAAAAGATTGTGTTCACTGCAGCCCAAAAAGATTGTGTTCACTGCAGCTCACACACAGAAAAATGGATGTGGATCACTGACACCTGCCTATCTCCAATCCCACACCACACAGCAATATCGATTGTAGTTTGTAGAACACAGTTTCCCTAAAATTCAGCAGACTCTGTCCCTAACAGGATTGAGAAGAGATCGTAGATCAGGATTGAGTGCAGATTCACCCCACCCCCCACACAGCAATATCGATTGTAGTTTGTAGAAGACACTGACCCTATAATTCAGCAGACTCTATCCCTAAAATGCCTACAACTCGCCCTGCCTAAACACTCCGACCTGTCCCTCAATTCTATCCGGACACAAATGGTTTTTTCCTGCCTATCTTTCCCTAATCAGCAGCCAGCACGTTGATGTGTGCTCTGTCCCTGAATCTAAGCAGCATAATGACGCCGCTGCGGCTGCCTCGAACTTATAAAGACTTGGTCACATGCTTCAGACGGCCAATCACAGCTACTGAGACATTTGCAGGCATGGCTGGGATGGCTTAAGGCACACCAGTTAAACGATTGTTGATTGGCTGTTGAAAGCCCGCCATGAAAAGAGCGCCAAAGCATGCAAAACCCGGAAATAAAACGACCGAACACGGATTTTTACCCGAACATACAGTAAAGTGTCCGTGTCCGTGTTCGGGTACAAAAAATCCAATTATTCGGTACGAACACGAATAATACAGTCCGTGTTCGCTCAACACTAGAGATAAGATAAAATGTATCCCTCTCTCTCCTTGTACTAGGTAGTACTGATGCGATCATCAGCAGCAAGAGAATTTATTTTGGTTTGTTCTTTGGTGGTAGCTTCAGGTAGTTACAAGAAATGTACAGCTAAATTTAAAAAATATATATTTTTTTTACTATTTTGGGCCAGTTTTCCTTTGATAATGAACAAAAAGCAGGAGATAACCATAATCATTCACTATCAAATGAAAGCAAAATTTGTGCTAAAAAAACAAGGTAAAATCCACCTGAATACACAAAGTAGTTGTGATGATATGTACAGTTTTACTAACACATGTCAAAATTGCAAAATGGTGCTTAGGCATTAAGAGTTGGTCTACCCTTAGGCGTGAAGGGGTTAATGGTTTGTCTGTGCAATTTTTTTTTTATTCATTACTGGTGGTATAGCTGTATGATCCAGTGATAGTGAAGGTCCCTTTTGTGTGTGTGTGCCAATTTTTGATAGATTGATTTGGTTGCGCAGTTTGAAGTGTTTTAGTTGCAGGGCTTGGTTCCTTTATTTGTGACAAGATGAATCTCATTTCCTTCTAATTTGTTTATGTCTGAGGTTTGGTGGTTGCCTGAAAGCCAGTATTGGGGGTTGTTGGAATATTTCTTTCAGAGTATCATCCTCTGTTATCATCGGTTGTAAATCTTTGATTACCTTTCCTATCCCTAGTGCTTGATTGTATGATATTATTAGAGGTACCTGGTTATTTTGTTCTATTTTTCCTCCTTGTATTGGAGTAAATTTTCTTTTTGGGTTTTCAAGGCCATGTTTATACTAGCATTGATGGTTTTGTCCTCTGTCTTCTTATGGAAGGATTCTGCTAGAATTCTGAGATGTTTACTTCTGTCTTCTGGGTCTGAGTATATTGGGTGGTATCTGATGGCCTATTTATGATGGCCCATTTGGTGTATTGGAGGTAGACTTTTGCATCTGACAGTAGGTTTCCTATATATGGAGGTATGCAGCTTGCCATTCCTGATGTATACTGTGGTTTCTAGGGAGTAGGGATGATCGAACGGTTCGGGTCGACCATCGGTTCGACCCGAACATTGACTGTTCGAAATTCAGCCGAATTCCGAACTTTGTGCGGAAAAAGTTCGGAATTTGGCAACCAGAACCGACCAAAATGCAATGGGACAGGAACTGGGCTTTAAAAGCCCGTGATTGGACCAGAACCATCAGTAAAAGCCAATTGAGGGGGCAGGAGAATGCTAGGAATGTGATTGGAATGACTAGGGGGTCCAGAGGCCAATCATTAGTGAATACGCCCCCCAGTATATAAGATAGCCTAGCATTTTAATACAGGGCTGTGGAAGAGAGTGGAAGCAGTTCTGTTACTTCTGCTCTCAAAGTGTCATTTAGCAATTATTAGTGTGAGGAAAGGGATATCTAGTATAGTTAGGGTACTATTTTCCACTATAGTTAGATTTAATAATCTAGTTTCTGTAGGGAAAGTGTTAAGTGCCAGGGTGACCGTAGTGTAGTGTAGGGTTAACTGACTCTGACTGCTATGGCAGGGTGACAAAACCCTTCCATGTCAGGATGACCGCTATAGAGAAAAGATCGTTTCTATTAGAACACTTACAGAACAGGATGGTGGCTTCTCCCCTGTCACCTAGCTTTTTGTTGCAGGCTTTTATAGGGCTTTTTTGAAGACATGTTTGGAGTCTGGCATGACATCTGAACTTCTGTGTATGGGGTATATATACACACACACATGTATGTATATATACACATACACATATATAGGTGTGAAAATAGCAGAAACCTATGCTAATTAACAGGCATATGTCTCCGCTCCTATAACACCTATATATGTGTATGTGTATAAATACATATAAGTGTGTGTGTATATATACCCCTATACAGAATTTCAGATGTTTTGCCTGCCTCAAAAGACCCCCCAAAAATACCCAAAAAAAATGCCTGCTGCAAAAACACACCTGGGCGTTTTTGTAGCTGGCGTTTTTTTGGGCATTTTTTGGGCGTCTTTGGAGGCAGGCATAACATCAGATCTTCTGTGTAGGGGTATATATACACACACACATGTATGTATATATACACATACACATATATAGGTGGGAAAGTAGCAAAAACCTATGCTTGAGCTAATGAAATAATTAACAGGCATATGGCTTCTCTGCTATAACATCTACAGTGGGTACGGAAAGTATTCAGACCCCCTTAAATTTTTCACTCTTTGTTATATTGCAGCCATTTGCTAAAATCATTTAAGTTCATTCTTCTTCCTCATGAATGTACACATAGCACCCCATACTGACAGAAAAACACAGGATTGTTGACATTGTTGCAGATTTATTAAAAAAGAAAAACTGAAATATCACATGGTCCTAAGTATTCAGACCCTTTGCTGTGACACTCATATATTTAACTCAGGTGCTTTCCATTTCTTCTGATCATTCTTGAGATGGTTCTACACCTTCATTTGAGTCCAGCTGTGTTTGATTATACTGATTGGACTTGATTAGGAAAGCCACACACCTGTCTATATAAGACCTTCCAGATCACAATGCATGTCAGAGCAAATGAGAATCATGAGGTCAAAGGAACTGCCTGAAGAGCTCAGAGACAGAATTGTGGCAAGGCACAGATCTGGCCAAGGTTACAAAAAGATTTCTGCTGCACTTAAGGTTCCTAAGAGCACAGTGGCCTCCATAATCCTCAAATGGAAGACGTTTGGGATGACCAGAACCCTTCCTAGAGCTGGCCATCTGGCCAAACTGAGCTATCGGGGGAGAAGAGCCTTGGTGAGAGAGGTAAAGAAGAACCCAAAGATCACTGTGGCTGAGCTCCAGAGATGCAGTCAGGAGATGGGAGAAAGTTGTAGAAAGTCAACCATCACTGCAGCCCTCCACCAGTCGGGGCTTTATGGCAGAGTGGCCCGACGGAAGCCTCTCCTCAGTGTAAGACACATGAAAGCCCGCATGGAGTTTGCTAAAAAACACCTGAAGGACTCCAAGATGGTGAGAAATAAGATTCTCTGGTCTGATGAGACCAAAATAGAACTTTTTGGCCTTAATTCTAAGCGGTATGTGTGGAGAAAACCAGGCACTGCTCATCACCTGTCCAATACAGTCCCAACAGTGAAGCATGGTGGTGGCAGCATCATGCTGTGGGGGTGTTTTTCAGCTGCAGGGACAGGACGACTGGTTGCAATCGAGGGAAAGAGGAATGCGGCCAAGTACAGGGATATCCTGGACAAAAACCTTCTCCAGAGTGCTCTGGACCTCAGACTGGGCCGAAGGTTTACCTTCCAACAAGACAATGACCCTAAGCACACAGCTAAAATAACGAAGGAGTGGCTTCACAACAACTCCGTGACTGTTCTTGAATGGCCCAGCCAGAGCCCTGACTTAA
Organism: Pelophylax lessonae; assembly: GCF_965119305.1. Taxonomy (NCBI): domain Eukaryota; kingdom Metazoa; phylum Chordata; class Amphibia; order Anura; family Ranidae; genus Pelophylax; species Pelophylax lessonae. The sequence goes on along the minus strand of NC_138769.1, from coordinate 493,968,236 downwards.
ACCCAATTGAGCATCTCTGGAGAGACCTAAAAATGGCTGTCCACCAACGTTTACCATCCAACCTGACAGAACTGGAGAGGATCTGCAAGGAGGAATGGCAGAGGATCCCCAAATCCAGGTGTGAAAGACTTGTTGCATCTTTCCCAAAAAGACTCCTGGCTGTATTAGATCAAAAGGGGGCTTCTACTAAATACTGAGCAAAGGGTCTGAATACTTAGGATCATGTGATATTTCAGTTTTTCTTTTTTAATAAATCTGCAACAATGTCAACAATTCTGTGTTTTTCTGTCAGTATGGGGTGCTATGTGTACATTCATGAGGAAGAAGAATGAACCTTAATGATTTTAGCAAATGGCTGCAATATAACAAAGAGTGAAAAATTTAAGGGGGTCTGAATACTTTCCGTACCCACTGTATATATGTGTATGTGTATAAATACATATAAGTGTGTGTGTATATATACCCCTATACCGAATTTCAGATGTTTTGCCTGCCTCCAAAGACCCCCAAAAAATGCCCAAAAAAAAACGCCTGCAACAACACACCTGGGCATTTTTTTTTTGGCGCAGGCGTTTTTTTGGGCATTTTTTGGGCGTCTTTGGAGGCAGGCATAACATCTGAACTTCTGTATAGGGGTATATATACACACACACTTATATGTATTTATACACATACGCACATATAGGTGTGATAGGAGCGGAGACATATGCCTGTTAATTATTTCATTAGCGCAAGCATAGGTTTCTGCTACTTTCACACCTATTGTGTTTGTGTACATTATGTGTATGTGTATATATACATACATGTGTGTGTGTGTGTGTATATACCCCTACACAGAAGTTCTGATGTTATGCCTGCCTCCAAAGACGCCCAAAAAATGCCCAAAAAACGCCTGCTACAAAAACGGCCAGGTGTGTTTTTGCAGCAGGAGTTTTTTTGGGCATTTTTTTGGGGGTCTTTGGAGGCAGGCATAACATCTGAACTTCTATATAGGGGTATATATACACACACACTTATACACACATATACTGTAGGTGTTATAGCAGAGAAGCCATATGCATTTTAATTATTTCATTAGCGCAGGCATAGGTTTCTGCTACTTTCACACCTATATATGTGTATGTGTATATATACATACATGTGTGTGTGTATATATACCCCTACACAGAAGTTCTGATGTCATGCCTGACTCCAAACATGTCCTCAAAAAAGCCCAATAAAACGCCTGCAACAAAAAGCCGGGTGTAAAAGTAGCAAAGCTACTAACCTGTTCTATATTAATTCTAATACAAACAAACTTTTTTTTTCTGGTTCTGGACATGCTACAGAGCTGAAACTTCACAGGTACACTTTTTAGACCCCCCAGACACTAAATCCAAAGAAATCTCTTTTTTTTTCAATAATTTTTTCAATAATTGTCTCTCTATCAAAAATGACAATTTTTAAGAACTTTTTTTTGTGTGATTAATAGTCCTGGGGCATGACCCAGAACCCTAGGCACTTTTTAGGGGCATTCATTGGGTTTTAGGGCTTCAAAATGGTGTTTTTTGATTACCGAAGTTCGGGTCCCATTGATTTCAATGGGGTTCTGAAATCCGGGCCGAACTTTTGGTGAAGTTCGGGTGTTCTGGTCGAACCGAACATTTGAAAAGTTCGATCATCCCTACTAGGGAATTGACATGTGTTTGAATAGACCATTTGCAGTTTGATTGATGAGTGAAAGGTGTTAAGCAATGAGTAGTATTAGTATAGATTTTATTCTGTCAATATGTTGAAAATGTCATCAATATAACAATAGAATCTATATAGCTTTTTTTGTCTGCTTTTCAGGAATCTGTCCTCTGGTACCATAAATAGTTTTGCATATTGGGGTGCCATTTTATTTCCCATAGCGGTACCCATACACTGAAGACAGATGTCATTATTAAAAGTTAGGTAGTAGTGTGTAAGAATGGGATAAGAAAGATAATTAAAGATTTACAACCCATCATAGCAGAAGATGAAATTCTGAAACAAATATTTCAAAAATCCTCAATACTGGCTTTCAGGCAACCACCCAACCTCAGACATAAACAAATCAACAGGAAACTTTATTCCGGTTATTAAGTCACAAACAATGGAAGCAAACCCTGCAACAAGAAATGCTGCAAACTGTGCAACCAAATCAATTAAAAAGTGTCACACACACAAATGGGACCTTCAATATTACAGGATCATACAGCTGTACATAAAATCTAGCTTTGCATAGAAACCAATCAGCTTTCAGTTTTTTTTTTTTGTCAAAGCTTAAATCAACATTGACTATTTTTAATCCTTATGCTGCTACATTTCTTCAGTTACTTCCTATTTTCCATGCCTAGGCAAATAACGTCATACATCCCAGGAGTCTTCAGTAGGGAAGGAGGGGCTTTCTCAGCTAAGCACACCCTCTCCTGCTTGCATGCCTGAGCTAAGGGCAGGTGGATTCCAGAAAGTAAATGCTACATAAATCATTTATCCTTACTCAAGATGGCTACAGTCATAAATGCTAGGGGGTGTTTTTCAAAGTGATTCTCAACAAAATAAATCATGGAGAAATGGATGGGTGAGGGAATTTGCTATGAATTATAAAAAAAATATTAAATAGCATCTTTGGTTTGTGGTGTTCAGTGAAGTGAAGTGGAAGTGTAGTTCTGCTTTATTTGAACAAGCTGAAGTTAGAAGCTGATTGGCTATCATGCACAGCTGCACCAGATTTTGCACTCCCTAGTTTTAGTAAATCAACCTCTTTGTGTATTAGTACTGCTTGGGCCTTGAAGAAGAGGACACACCCTGAACGCTTGTCTTGAAAATTTGGATGTGTGTGCAAACAAAAAAAAGTATCATGGACAGTACTCAATTGTTATTTTTGAAATTGCACTAATACAGGTGCAATACCCTCAAACAGTGGGCTTGATTTACTAAAATCTGGTGCAGCTCTGCATAGAAACCAGTCAGCTTAATTGAACAAGCTGAAGTTTGAAGCTGATTGGCTACCATGTACAGTTGCACCATATGTTGTACCCTCCAGTTTTAGTAAGTGTATCTTTTTCTGCTGATAAGTCATAGATGAAACCAGATATATGTGATGCCACCACATAGGCAGTAATAGAGAAGTGTCCTAGACACATTTATGTACTATGGGATAGCACTGTCTTCTGATGATACTACTTTTTAACTGTCATATATCTGCTAGATCAGAAAAGAAAAGTTACATATCTTTTACTGATCATATTAGGGCTGATTTACTAAAAGTAAATACACTGTGCAGTAAAGGAACCCACCCACATGGGTGAAAGAATGCTGCTAGCCCCAAAATGTTATAACAAAACCAGAAAAGTGCTACTAAGGGCTTTTAGGCAGCAAAAAAGTCAATCTAAACCCTAAACTGATAAAAAAAACGTACATATACACTTCGCAAAATCGACTGTTCATTAACCATAAGAATCATACCTTATATAGAAAGGTTACATACAGCCAGAGTGAACTAAAAACACCAAAACTGGGTGGTCACCCACCAAGGAGCTGCAGAAGGTCCAAAACAAGCCTACGGGAGATCACACATACTGGATGTGAGGGACGCGAGGTGCACATGCGCATCTACAACGTAAATCGTCAATTGAGTATGATATAACCAAATTCAAGTATGCTGCAAATATTGTGTGTCTGTATGATCATAACTTACCCACTATGGGTCCCTTTCCAAGGAAATTATAAAGAATTATGCAGTAGTTGGTATGATGAATGTATTCTGAAAAAATATATACACACACATATATATATATATATATATATATATATATATATATATATATATATATATATACAGTGCCTTGCGAAAGTATTCAGCCCTCTTGAACTTTGCGACCTTTTGCCACATTTCAGGCTTCAAACATAAAGATATAAAACTATAATTTTTTGTGAATAATCAACAACAAGTGGGACACAATCATGAAGTGGAACGAAATTTATTGGAGACTTGATTACACACAGGTGGATTCTATTTATCATCATTAGTCATTTAGGTCAACATTGGATCATTCAGAGATCCTCACTGAACTTCTGGAGAGAGTTTGCTGCACTGAAAGTAAAGAGGCTGAATAATTTTGCACGCCAAATTTTTCAGTTTTGTATTTGTTAGCAGTTTGAAATATCCAATAAATTTCGTTCCACTTCATGATTGTGTCCCACTTGTTGTTGATTCTTCACAAAAAAAATTACAGTTTTATATCTTTATGTTTGAAGCCTGAAATGTGGCAAAAGGTTGCAAAGTTCAAGGTGGCCGAATACTTTCGCAAGGCACTGTATATATATATATATATATGTAAGGTTATCATTAAGTGGAACTTTTTTACTGGTCATTTTTAGTCATAATTGTATAAACACCATTTTAACTCTGCACAAAACTATATTTAAACATGTAGCTTGACTCGGTGATGAAATAGATTCCAGTACAAGATATTTTGTAATACGGAATTTACTATATGCAATGACATATAAAAAAGTTTTCAACTGTGGAGGGGGGTCAGAAAGCCTCTTTTTAGATTTGCAGAGTAAGCTGCACAGAAAAAACACAATGGAAGATTTAAATGAATAATGGCCCAGTCTGTAATTAAAAAAAAAGGCTCACATATTGCAAATGAAAGTCTTAGTAATCTCAAATGGATACTCGCTAAATGTGTCACTGTCAAGAAAATAGTTCCTCACTCAAAAAGATGTAGTGTGTCAGCACCAAGCTGTTATGGTGAATGATAGGTGAGTATATAAGTGCTTCTAATTAGATTCAGACTAAAAACACCTGTGTGCCTCTGCGGATAGTTGCTGATGCATAGGCACCCCCCCCCCCCATTGTCCCTCCCCCATAAGCCTTGCTGCAAAGCATCGAATGGCAACAAATGTCTGGTTTCCCCGGCGTCCTGGGAGAACAACCCGGTGCAGCCGCCAACTTCATGGCAATACGTGCATGCAGGCCATCATCACACATGGCAGCATGCGCATGCACATCGGCCATGGAACGCTGCTGACGTACCCCCAGTGGACACTGAGGGATGTAGTGGAAGGGATATAGATGACCCTATCTGGACCTCCCCTGCCTTACTGCGTCAGGAGGAAAGGAGAGGACCCATGCACATCTCTCCAAGCAAGGGGCAATCCAGAAAGCCCTTTATGGTGGAAAGAGATAATCAGTAATAACAATTAGCATGTATATATATATATATATATATATATATATATATATATATATATATATATATATATATATATATATATATATATATTGTTTAAAAATAATAAGGGGATGCTTTTTAATCAGAGTATAGCATCAAGTAAATTAAACTCCTGGGATATTGATCTGGTCAGTTAAGTAGCAGAGGGGGTTGTTAATTAGTATCAGCTGCTTCGGTGTTAATGGAATTAACAACAGGAGCACTAGAACGGCAACAATGAGACAACCTCCAAAACAGGAATGGTTTTACAGGTGGAGGCCATTGACATTGTTTTCCCCTACTTATCTTTTCTGACTGTTTTTCACTAGTTTTGCATTTGGCTAGGGTCAGTGTCACTACTGGTAGCATGAGGCGATACCTGGATCCTATAGAGGTTGCACAGGAGGTTTAACTCCTCAGGATAGCACATCAATATGTGCCATTGCCAAAGGTTTGCTGTGTCTCCCAGCACAGTCTCAAGAGCATGGAGGAGATTCAAGGAGACAGATAGTTACTCTAGGAGAGCTGGACAGGGCCAAAGAAGGTCTTTAACCCATCAGCAGGACCGGTATCTGCTCCTTTGTGCAAGGAGGAAGGGTGAGCACTGCCAGAGCCCTACAAAATGACATTCAGTAGGCCACTGGTGTGAATGTCTCTGACCAAACAATCAGAAAAAGACTTCATGAGGGTGGCCTGAGGGCCCTGTACCGTGGAGCTTGATTGGCATTTTCCATTGAACACCAGAATTGGAAGGTCTGCCACTGGCGCCCTGTGCTTTTTGCAGATGAGAGCAGGTTCACCCTGACCACATGTGACAGACGTAAAGGGTTTGGGGTAGCCATGGAGAATGTTATGCTGCCTGTAAGATCATTCTGCATGACCGGTTTGGTGGTGGGTCAGTGATGGTCTGGGGAGGCATATCCATGGAGGGATGCACAGACCTCTATAGGCTGGACAATGGCACCCTGACTGTCATTAGGCATTGGGATGAAATATTTGGACCCATTGTCAGACCCTACGCTGGTGCAGGGGGTCCTAAGTTCCTTCTGGTGCATGACAATATGTGGCCTCATGTGACGAGAGTATGCAGCCAGTTCCTGGAGGATGAAGGAATTGATACCATTAAATAGCCCCCACACTTACCTGATCTAATCCAAAAGAACATTGGGACATTATGTTTCGGTCCATCCGATGCCGGTAGGTTGTACCTCACTGTGTTCAGGAGCTCAGTGATGCCCTGGTCCAGATCTGGGAGGAAATACCTAAGGACATCATCCGTCATCTCATTAGGAGCATGCCCCGATGTTGTCAGGCATGCATACAAGCACGTGGGGGCCATACAAACTACTGAGTACCATTTTGAGTTGCTGCAATGACATTTAAGCAAATGGTTCAGCCTGCTGCATCATTTTTTCACTTTAATTTTTGGGGTGTCTTTGAATTCAGCCCTCTGTAGGTTGATAGTTTTTGCTTCCATCAAATCATGTGGCATCCTTTCATTCCTAACATATTACCCAGTCCATATCAGTATAGATCTCCAACATGATATTTTTCCCCAGTGAGATCTGATGTGTTTTCAAAGTGTTCCTTTCATTTTTTTGAGCAGTGTATATATATATATATATATATATGTTGGTCATACACTGCTAAATTAACAGTGACATTTTCACATACATTTTCACATACATTTACAGAATTAAATACAGTATATGTTTTCTATTTATATGAGCTGCTTGGAGTTTTTCCCCCCTAAATGCGGATTATGCCACCGACCATTTAAGTGTGGATATACCGTATATACTCGAGTATAAGCCGAGTTTTTCAGCACATTTTCTTATGCTGAAAACATCCCCCTCGGCTTATACTTGAGTCATAAAAAAAAGAAAGTCCCCGGCCGGCCCGACGTGCTCCTATACGCCTTAGATTTAAAAATGGAGCCGCCCGGCGCCAACATGTCACTGCGCATGCGCCGCCGCCACTCGGGAAAGGCTGTGCATGTTCGGCTATTCCCGGGAATGCGCAGTGACATGTTGGCGCCGGGCGGTGCCATTTTTAAATCTAAGGCACCTCAGGAACAGGTAAGTGAGACTTCTGCAGCTCACTGATTCTCAGATGGCAGATGTGGCCAGGTTCTGTAACCGCTATCCTTATATTGAGCTGTCTTATGAGGTAGCCGAGAAAGACTCTATTAGAAGTGGTGGTGCTGTTGTTGTGCTTGTGCAACTGGAACGAGAGGAAGAAGTTACAGGTCCTGTAATTAATCCCTTATTCCCATACCATGTACCATGCCCGCATCACTGCAGCACTGCATCTTCTGTAGTATGCCCGCAGCCCCTCATTCTCTTGTACCATGCCCGCGGCACGGCATTCTTCTGTACCATGCCCACAGCCCTGCATCTGCTGTACCATGCCCACAGCCCTGCATTCTCCTGTACCATGCCTGTAGCCCTGCATTCTCCTGTACCATGCCCGCAGCCCTTGTTTTGGGTCTCGTGGTGGTCCAGTTGGGTCCAGTAGCTGCTGCATTTCCCACCCTAGGCTTATACTCTAGTCAATCATTTTTCCCATTTTTTTGTGGTAAAATTAGGGGCCTCGGCTTATATTTGGGTCGGCTTATACTCGAGTATATACGGTAATATAAAAATTATTGTTGTCCATTCTGATGATGCAGAAAGATATATACAGTTCATTCCGCAAAGCAAGTACATATCATTAAGTATACATCAGCAGATAAAACAAACCACATTTGTACATGGCAAAAATAAAGGGTATCACAGAAAAAAGTAATGGTCTGCTGACCGGGATAATCTGTACAAAGATACATAAACCATCATATAAAATACTGACAAATGCATAAAAACATAACATGAGAGAAAGAAAAAAAAAAAAAAAAACACTTAAAACTGAACAGAACCAAACCCTCAGAGACCTGAGAGATAGGTAAAAACAAGTATGACCTACCAGGTCAAGGATATTATGGGGCACCAATACCAATACAGAATCTTACAAGAAAATGTACCAGATTTTTAAACGCGGTCTACCACTGAAATTGTCTGTTCCTAATCAGCTGATGGGGTGCAAGGCCAGGAACATCCAGCCATGGCTGCCACATAGAGTAGAACTTCCGAGAAAAATTTCTATGTTGATAAGTCAACTTTTCTTGAATCAGCAGTTTATTCACTTGTTCCACCCATTGCTGTCTAGTAGGCACTCTGGAAACAATCCAATATTGAGCTATCAGCTTACGGGCAGTATATAACAAACGTAAAACTGCAGTATGAGCTTGTGGAGTTATGGACTCTTCTTCCAGGGCACCCACCCAGCACTTGGGAAATTGTATTCAGGACCTCAGCCCAGTAACGAAAAAGTTTGGGGCATCTCCAAAACATGTGGACAAGATCACCCTGATCACCCTCACCTTTTGGGCATAAAGGGGAACTCCGTTTCCCCCATTTATGTAATTGTACTGGTGTTCTATATAATTCTGTGTAGTAATTATTAATGGGAGAGTTTGAGAGGCCGATACCAAAACAAATGTAGCAGAAGATAGACACAGGTCCCATGTCTTACCATCGATAGCACCTATGTCTTTTTCCCAGCCCTGCCTACAGGGTAGTTTAGTAGAGTCCTGGAGGGCATTAAGAAGGATAGCATAACTTCTGGAATCATACATTTTTTTGTCTCTCTTCAAAAGAACCTCCTGAATCAAAGGATGATCAGTTAGACAGAGCCAAGAATACCGTGATTGCGCCTGCAGGGCGTGCCTGAATTGTAAGTATCTAAAGAATTAGGTGCAGGGAAGGGCAAACTCTGCTTTTTTTTTAAATCTCTTTTTATTCAATTTTACAAACCGACAAATCATACAGAAAAAGAAAAAAAATAGATAATAATCACAATATCAAAGTCTATTATTCTATAATAGAAAAAAAAAAAGAAAGAAAAGAAAAAGAAAGAAAGAAAGAAAAGAGAAATATATAAAGTATAATTTCTCAACATCCTAGCATAGGCTGGTCCATTTAAGTGATAGTGTTAGCGCTTCACCCTTATATATGTGAATATAGAACCTAGATATGTAAAAAAATATAGATTCATTTGAGGGAAAAAGTGATAACAGTAACAGTAATCAGACCTACAAGACATCTGTTTTTAATCTACCCAAAGTTTGTGCTACTTCTGCCTTTAAATACCAATCCGTATATCTGAAGGGGTTCATAAAATGTTGAATGTCCTCATCCGTAAGTTCCTGTTCTATAAAGAGTTTCCATTTGTCAAATAACTTTTTGGTAAGGATATGGTGTTGTAGGACTGTGTCCATGCGTTCTTTGTACATTAACGACCTGAGCTCCTTCTTGAGGGCAGATAAGGTAGGAGGGTAAGGTTGGATCCATGATTTTAAAATAGTTCTTTTGGCCGCCAAGAAGCATAGATGTGACCACAGAGGGACAGTGGCCAAACTCTGCTTGTATTTCCATAAAGGATTTAAGGGTCGATCCATGATATAGCTGAAAAATAGTCCCACCCTCTCCCATTCCTGGAATCCCTCCAATTTAAGGACCTCCTTATAGTTAAGGTTGCGCCACAGTGGAGTTTGAGCCAAGAAGCCCTGTATCCTTAGCATATTTTTAACGTAATACTAAGAGTTTTCAGCAGAACCACCGTCGGTGCTATAGGTTCTAAATGCATAAATCAAAATCTATGAATAGGATCCAATGGATCCATAGAACATCAGCCTCAGAGTTGCTGTAACTGAGAGGAAAGGTAATAGGCCCTAAAGTGAGGGACTGCCATGCCTCCTTGATCTTTGCCATATTGCAGAGTTGATAGGCTAATGCGGACCATTTTTTTTTCGCCATATTGACTCTCTAAATTGGAAGTCTATCCCAAGAAACCACTTCTATGGTATCCAAACTGGGGAATTATTATATATGTACAGCAATTGGGATGCCCATACCATTTTATGAGATTGATTCTTCCGACCACTGACAGCGGTAGCTTACACCAAGTGGTACATTTCTCGCAAAATTTACAAAGTAAAGGGACTAGATTTAGCTCAATGTATTGAGAAGGATGGGGGTGACCTGAATACCCAGATAGTGAAAAGAGGAGACTACTTGCACCGCCCTAGCACACTCAGGAAGGGGAGTAGGCATGACATCCAGTGGCATAAGGACCGATTAGTTCCAACTAATGGAAAAGCCTGATAGGGCAACGAACACTTAAATGAGGGACACGACAATCTTCAAAGTGACGTGTGTCCCCTAAATATAGCAGGGTATCATTAACGTACAGTGATACAATATCAGTTCCCATACTCCGCCTGAATCCAACTATATTGTCCTCCGTGCGTAGCCGTAATGCCAGGGGTTCTAAAGCCAAAGCACATAACAGGGGTAACAAAGGACACCCCTGTCAAATGCCTCTATAGAGTGTAAAAGGCTCAGATAACTCCCCATTCCCCCTAATCCTAGCTGAGGGGTTTGTGTACAGTACCCTGACCCACTTAAAAAATTGGGGCCTAGGCCCAGATGCTCCAGAACCACCCAAAGGTACGGCCATTCGACATTGTTGAAGGCTTTGGCTGCATCTAAGGAAATAAAATGACGCAGTTACTGAGGTTATCAACAGGTAGTTGCAGGTTCACAAAGAGTCTCCTAATATTCTGGGCCATAGATCTAGTGGGAATGAATCTGGACTGGTCAATAGTGCACCACTTTTGCTAATCTGGTTGCCAGCACCCGTGCCAAGAGCTTGATATTAGTAGTATCAAGGGAGATGGGTCTATACGAGTCAAGCAGATAAGCATCCTTCCCTGGTTTTAATAATACAATAATTATTGCCTCATTTATAGACGCAGGTAGAACCCCCTTGTGGAAAGCCTCATTATACACCTCTAAAAAGATAGGTAGCAGCTTGTCAGCATACTGCTTGTAAACCTCTGGTGGAAGGCCATCTGCCCCTGGAAATTTACTAATATGAGATTGTGCTAACGCCAATGGGGCAATCAGCTGTTCAGCATTCGAGGGTGACAAGCAAGACAGTACACAACCATCAAGAAAATCGTCAATTGCCAGGCCGGTGGGTTGTACTTTAGAAGAATATAAATCAACATAAAATGAATGCAATACTTTGACAATATCAGAAGTCTGGGATTGAAGGGAACCCCGACTATCAGAAATCAATGTAATAAAATAGGAAGACTGCTGGGCCCTAGCCAACATGCCCAGCATGTGCCCAGTAGTCTCCCCTTCCTCAAAATGTTTTTGCTGTAAAAAAAAATGCTTTGTCTCCACCAGCTGTAATGCTAATTGTCTGGACATGGATTGGGCCTCTAACCAAGCCCGTTTGATGTCTCCATTGGGGCTATCGATATACAGGTCTTCAGTCTTTCTAACTTCCTTACAGATAAGCATTTCCCAGGCTTTAATGTCTGATTTAATATTGGAAATTAGTTTAATAAACTGTCCTCTTAAATAGGCTTTAGCTGCATCCCACACAATACCCAGCTCCACTGAATCTAGGTTAGAATGGAAGAACGTATCTAGCAAATTATGTATTGGGTCTTGCTCAGGGAAAAGGGACAGCCAAAAAGGATTCAGCTTCCAGCCAGCATGCCTAGGGGTATTAGGTAGCAATAAGTCTACCCAAAGTGGTGGTGAATGATCAGAGATGTGTCTGCTTTCATAGTTAGATGAAACCAACAGTGAGAGTAGCATTGCATTACCTAAGCCCATGACTATCCTGGACAACTTTCCATAAGTAGCTGAATAGCAAGAGAACATTTTAGTACCTGGGTGTCTGACTCTACCCACATCTGTCAATCTGAGCTCCCCAAGTAAGCGAGCAAAAGCAGTATATCCTCCCTTAACAGAGGAAGCATGAGAAGGGTCTGGTAGTGTGCCCCATGCTGGACAAGTAATTGTTAAAATCACCTGTTGGTAACTGTGAAATATTAGAGAATTGTGCCATAAAGCTCGCCAAACATTTGAGGACCATGGATAAAAACAGCAGTGGAATGTATACACCTGCAATAATACACAATAACCCATATACATATCACATAACAGGAAAACATAGCGACCTTCTGGATCAATAGCTGATTGGGGACATGAAAATTGAATGCCTTGGCAAATGAGAATACTTACTCCTCTAGAGTACGAGGAGTAAGTAGAGTGATATTGATTACTGAACATTTGGGAGGAAAAACAGGTTACAGGGTTAGGAGGGAAAAGAGTCTCTTGAAGACAAACAAAACCAGCATCTAACTGTTTGACAGTTCTGAGAAACACCATCCTTTTCACTGTTAAGGCCCCAGACATCCCTGTTCAGGTTGCTGCAGAACATTGTGGCAAGGCTGCATGAAGTGCCCTTTCCTCGTGGTCCAACTATTGTGCAGCAGAGGGAGGATGATCAAAAAATGGACTTCTCCCTGGGCAACCACATGTAGACGAGCGGGATACAACATGGCATAGTACATACGCAAGTCTCGAAGTCTCTTCTTGACATCTGTGAATTTTGCTTGTTGCTTTTGCAGCTCAACAGAAACAAGGAAACATTAGAGTTATCAATTGCCAGGGTGCCGCCCATGGTTCTCATAGTTTTAGAAAGTATGGCATATCTGTCCTTGTAATTCAGTACCTTGAACAAGAATGGGTGCGGGTCATTGCCCGGTGGTAAAGGGCGTGTTGGAACTATGTGTGCTCAAACATGTGTGAGAAGGTATCCTTGCCAAAAACAGAAAGAAGCAACTGTTTGATGACGGTCACAGGGTTTTTATTTTAGCCTGCTCAGGGACACCTAGAGCATGCACATTTTTGTGGCATAATCTATTCTCCAAGTCATCCAAGGGGATAACATGCTGAGCTACAAGATGGCTGTTATATTTAACAACTTTTCGAAAAGGGCACCATGTCATCTTCTATAGTGCTTACTCGACCCTCCAGGGCTGCAGTGCAGTATCACAACTTTTGCATGTCTTGCCTCACAAAATAAATTTCTGTCTTGACTCCCTTAAGTTCATCTGTAAAGGCAGAGGTGGACAAGTTGCATGAGGTAACAGCAGATAATATGTCACGCAGAGTAGGGTCTGGTTAAACTGTATCCGCAGAGAGAGCAGAGGGCATGGAAAAATATCCCCAGGGGTACTTATTGTATTCCACTCGATCAGGGATACAGTTGCATCCTCAAGGGGGGCCATATAATTTGCCTCAGATTGACCCCCTGATGTATCCTCTGGGAAAGGGAAAAGTGTTGGTTGTTCTTTGGGAACTGCCTGAGTAAAGAGTTTCCGAGCAGCCTCTTTGCACTTATCTTTTGAGGGGCGCTGTGGCAGGGTGCCATCTTGCCCTATGTCCTCCATGGGAGATTGAGCTGTTCTTTTTGCCTCTTAGACATTGTGGTAGTGAAAGCTGAGTAGCAGGGACGACAGCCCAGGAGTGCGGTAAGCCTGTGATATGTTTCTGGAATCGATCGGGTACAAAAAAAGGGTGCTCAGTGGAGAGGAAGATAGAAGCGTCCAGCTACATACACTGCTCAGCCACACCCCCCAGAAAGATGTATATTACAGATATAACACAAGGGGAGACACCTATAGAAAAATTAAATAACTGACAGAAAAACAAAGACATTTTTTCTTCAGAGACTGACAAAGATTAGCTAGTTTTGCCCAAGAAATTTCCCTTAAGGAAGGGACAGTAGGAGATGGATTAATTTAAGCCAGGGGGGAGTGTGGCCTGCAAATGAAAAATCTCAACTCTGTTCTAGCTGAAGTAGCATTTTGTTCCAATGTCCTCCCCTGGCAGGCATGTGAATACGATCCAAGGCTGTGACTACAACTTTTGGAACTTTGTAGTTCTGCATTTTGACTACATGTCTGCCTATAGGGAGGTAGACATTGCCTATTTGCATACTGTACATGTGTTTTTGGATGCTTCGCCAAAGTTCTTGCTTTGTTTTGGCCACATAAAATGAGCCACATTCACACTGTAACAGATATACAATTCCTTTTGTTTGACAGTTAAAGTGTTTCAGTGTACATTTTTCCCCATTGGGTAAAAGGAATGTTTTTCTTTTATTCATTAGGGGGCAATAGAAGCAATAGATGCATGGAAAGGTACCCTTCACCGAACAATGTTTGTGTGTATTTTTTTTGTGTGTGTTTTGCGTGGAATTTTTTATTTTTGTTTGCGTGTGTTTTTAAAGTGGTGTTGAAATCTTATGCTATTTTGTACTAATAAAAAACTTTTTCATATCAATTTATAGTTTAGTTTGACTTTTTTGCTGCCTAAAAACTCTTGGGAGCACTTGGGATACCCTAAATCATGTTTAAGGAAGAAAAAAAGAAAAAACAGCATTTTTGCTTGCACATGATTGGATGATGAAAGTCAGCAAAGCATCTCCCCCCCCCCCTCCCTATTTACTAAGTTCTGGAACAAATACACTTACAAAGTTTTCTGGGTATTTTCTTTAGGGAATCAACCCCATTGCGTCCTACTAACCAACTGATTGCTAAAGGTTTAAACATCATAATAAATACATTACAGGGTGGTCTGTGCAGACTGCTAGGTTCCTATACATAAATAGCCACATTGTTCAACCATTCATGTTGTAGCCTATGATACAGAGCTCCATCCTGCCCAAACACAATTGATTGGATAATTGTTTCCAACATGTCTGATCACTTTTCGTTTAATTTAAATTTGTTTCAGCTGACTGCGTGTGGGGGTGACCCATGGGTACTAAATTGTCTCCTGATGCTGCCAAAACTGCAATTAAATGTCTATGGACACCTTACAGTCAATGAGGTTGATTTAACAAAGGCATCCCCCCCACCCGAGTGCCCCCACAGTAAGCTGCTTGCTATTGGGGCACTCATGCGTGCTCACTCCCATGCCCCACCTCTGTGTGTCCATTGACGCACAGAGTGCATCCCGGCAGCGCCCCTTGCTCCCTTCTCACTGACTGTGATTGACAGCAGTAGGAACCATGGCTCCTGCTGCTGCCTCTGAGCCAATGAAGAGAGGGAGAATACTGATTTCCGGTGAATACACGGTTAAGCCTCAAGAACACACCATGACTGGACTTCTTATGAAAGTGTATGAACTGTACTTTGCTTTTAAGGCTGGTGATGAGGACAAGGCCTGGGCTCCTTACATTTATTGTGGAAGATGCGCTATCGATCTTAGAACTTGGCTCAGAGGAACTTGGAAGTCAATGCTCTCCTGATGAAATGGCATGAACAGAATGATCACCTGACAGACTGTCAATGTCACTCATTTCTCTACTAAAAAATAGGAAATAAAATGGATACCCCAATCTGCTTTCAGCCATGAGAACAGTGCCACCAGAGAAATAGATCTTAGGCTGCAGTTTGGTAGTTCGATCCCCTATTATTTTTCAATCAGTGTTATTTATTCTATGTCAGCCCTTAAATTTTCCACTCGCCTGCTCGCATTAGTTGGATAGAAATAAGCAGAGGGGGAGTGTGGGGCTCCATCAAAGGGCAGGGTGGGTGGGTGCCTCCCAGGGCCATCTTAATGAGCGGGGGCACCCCTGAGCACTGTCCAGGGACCCCTTGCATCTTGGCAAAGTCGATCGAGTCAGCAGATGGCTCAGCGGTGGAGGGGAGGCTGCCTGTAAACACTCTCCTGTCATCCAATCAGGTTGGGATGTCCTCTGGGGATCTTCAATATCTTCTGAGGCAGCCAGAGCTGGTGGGCAGAGCCAGGGGTGTGGCTGCCTCCTCCACTCCTCCCAAAGAATTGTTCACTCAAGCTGAGAAGGAGAGACCCTCACCAGCCCCAAGAGTGTTCATATCCAGCAATGCTGTAAGTGACTGAACACATTGTCACTGCATACAGCCCTAACCTGCCACTATTCACCCTATACTATCCAAACCTGCCACTATTTCACCTTATACTATCCAAACCTGCCCCTATACTGCCCTATACTACCCAAACCTGCCACTATATTGCCCTATACTACCCAAACCTGCCACTATACTGCCCTATACTACCCAAACCTGCCACTATACTGCTCTATAATAGCAGTATAGTGGCAGTTTACTACCGCTTTAAGCCTTAAGGGTATCTTGTTACACAATGGCAAGGTACACCCATCAATACCTGTTGGCTATGCTATACACATGAAAGAAGTATAAAAAAAACATGGAAACATTAAAAAGAAATGGTTATTCTGGAAAAATCTGGTCACATGACAGAAGAACGTGGAACATGAATCATTTGTTGATTCAACAAAGATATTTCTGCCTTTTATGCTTCGCATAAAACGTGAACTGCTTAAAAATTTGGTGAAAGCTTTCAACAAGGAAGGTGAAGGTTTTTGAAATTTGAGACAGACGTTTCTAGGAATAACTTATGCCAAGATTAAGGAAGGCATTTTTTTGTTGGCCCACAGATTAGATACATCATTAATGACAATCAGTTTGCAGATCTATTAGTGGGGCCAGATAACATTTCCTGGAAAGCATTCAAGGATGTTGCTGAGAATTTTATTGCCAACTACAGACACCAATCTATATTCAGTTGATTGGCAAACTTCTAACAGCACACAAGACAGTGAACTGCAACATGTCACTGAAAATATATTTTCTACATTCACACTTGGACTTCTTTCCCAAACACCTAGGTGTAGTCAGTGAAAGTCACAGGCACAGTGGAAGGTTTCACCAGCACATTGCCACAATGGAAAAATGGTATCAGAACACCTCGTATTCAACAATACTGGTTGACTATTTTTGGACACTGTAGCAACATGCCCTAGTACAAACAAAAATCAGCAACCAAACACTTTTGGCTCTGTTGAATTCGTACAGCATGTCAAAAACAATATGCAATTAAATGCATTACAGTCATTATTCCATTCAATTAATTATTAAAACTTAATTTAATATTTCTCATGATTTCTACGTGATAGTCATCGTGAAATTATATTTGTGTTTTGTTTGAAGGGGTCTACCAAATTTACCAAAATTTTGTAGGACGCAAAACTTCCTACAGAAAAGCAAAAAAATGTGTGGTCCAGTGAATTAAATTTAGCCTATAAAAAATGTTAGCTGATATCTAAACTTCCATTAGCCTAGCTGAGCAACACTGACTTAAAACTGACCACATTGCTGACTCATTATTTATTCAAGAATAAGTGCAGGATGTATAGATGCAGCAATACATTTTTTTCCACTCTATGTTTACCAGAACTTACTAAAGCCAAGAAACACATGAAAGCTATAAGCAAAGCCCAGCTACTGGCAGATCAGTGTTAACAAATAATGCTACAGCTACCAGGTTTCTAGGCTAGAGCTGACAGGAGTATTTGTAGACAGTTACTTTCTGCCTTCGCATAGAGCTGCACGATTATTCGTAAAAAAAATCATAATCTTGTTTCAACCCCCCTCTAGATCTTAAATCAACATTTCCATGACTCATGTTAAACAAGTTCTCTGCTCAGAGCTGTCAAAAAAAAAAAGGCAAAGTTTATCACAACATTAAGAAAATAGATCTGCAGCACCACAGCTAAAACCTCCATCCCTGAAATTGTGAAAGGAAAAAGGGGGGCCAGTGGGACTTTGAATGAGGTGAAACATTAGCTGTTATTAAATCAAAAGAACAAAAGAGCAATTGGTGCCAAATGTTGATTTATTTGTCAATGGCTACATGACGGAAAAGTCAAGCAACAATTGTCATAATCAAAACATGTCGGTCAAATGAATTAATTGGGACTAAAAACAACACGAATGGATACCATGGAGAAAAATAATGAACATGCACGTGTGTAATGCATACAACATCAATGACGAATATGTAATGTATTATACTATATTAACCCATGTACATACAAAATACACGTTACATGAATGCTCTAAATCCGAGGAAAAAAAGCAAACAATCCACATAAACAAACATTTGAAAATGTTTTTTTTTTTTTTTTTTCATATACATTCCATGAATCCATATCGTGATCTGTCATTTTATAGCTCCGTGGAATTGGCATCCACTCTTCAGGAGCTTTGTACGCGTTTCGTGGAATTGGCATCCACTCTTCAGGAGCTTTGTAAAATACCTATAAGTAAAAATTAATTGGCACAGATAAATAATGATGAAAAACAAATATACCTGAAAACTCAACTTGAGAACAGCCAAAATCTGAGAAGTTTGAATACTTACAAAAACACAATTGTATTTTTTTTCCTTTATATCCTTCAAAATCCCAGAATATCCTTGGAGATTCTCTGGTTGATTAATTGATACAATCGTGTTTTTGTAAGTATTCAAACTGTATTTTGTATGTACATGGGTTAATATAGTATAATACATTACATATTCGTCATTGATGTTGTATGCATTACACACGTGCATGTTCATTATTTTTCTCCATGGTATCCATTCGTGTTGTTTTTAGTCCCAATTAATTCATTTGACCGACATGTTTTGATTATGACAATTGTTGCTTGACTTTTCCGTCATGTAGCCATTGACAAATAAATCAACATTTGGCACCAATTGCTCTTTTGTTCTTTTGATTTAATAACAGCTAATGTTTCACCTCATTCAAAGTCCCACTGGCCCCCCTTTTTCCTTTATCACAACATTGCTCAGTGCTGAGAGATAAGGAGAAACATTGTATCATTTGGTTAATTTAGATCAAAGGGATGAACTTTGGTCTGCAAATGAGGGCAGTTTAACCACTCAAAGACTAAGCCTTCTTTTAAAGTTAGAATCAGTATCTTTTGCTAGAAAATTACTTAAAACCCCCAAACATTATATAAATATATATATATATATATATATATATATATATATATATATATATATATATATATATATATATATGCCGTATCTCACAAAAGTGAGTACACCCCTCACATTTTTGTAAATATTTTATTATATCTTTTCATGTGACAACACTGAAGAAATGACACTTTGCTACAATGTAAAGTAGTGAGTGTACAACTTGTATAACAGTCTAAATTTGCTGTCCCCTCAAAATAACTCAACACACAGCCATTAATGTCTAAACCGCTGGCAACAAAAGTGAGTACTCCCCTTAGTTAAAATGTCCAAATTGTCAATATTTTGTGTGACCACCATTATTTTCCAGCACTGCCTTAACCTTGGAGTTCACCAGAGCTTCACAGGTTGCCACTGGAGTCCTCTTCCACTCCTCTATCACGACATCATGGAGCTGGTGGATGTCAGAGACCTTGCGCTGCTCCACCTTCTGTTTGAGGTTGCCCCACAAATGCTCAATAGGGTTTAGTTCTGGAGACATGCTTGGCCAGTCCATCACCTTTACCCTCAGCTTCTTTAGCAAGACAGTGGTCATCTTGGAGTTGCATGTTCTACAGGAGGAGGATGTCGTCTATATACCGCACCCAAAGGGTCAATTCTGGCCTAGCCAAAGACAACATCCTCCTCCCATTTGGCCATGAATAAATTAGCCAGGCTAGGAGCAAATTTTGCTCCCATGGCTACTCCCTTTTGAACATTATCACTTACCATCTGACCTGTGAAATACTTGCCTTTGGTAAGAGTTTTGATATACCACATATCGGGTGGAAGAGTGAAAGGTCAGGACTTTATATCTATTACACTGGCTGGTGTCATCTTCTCAAGTGTTTTAATATGTTGATTTGGTAAGGGTACTACCTCTCTTTTCTTTACACGTGGGTGCCAAGAGGGATTTGGTGTTTGCACGTCCTTTTCTTCACCTTCATTCACCATCAAGAAGATTTCAGCCTTTTTTTCATTTTGGACTTGTTTTGGACTGCTCATATTTCTATAGCACGTTTTTGTTCACATTGTGCACCATTTATAATATCTGTGTATATTTATATATTAGGTATTTTGTTCATTGAGTTTTCCCTTTTGGTTCAACACACATTGTTCACATCTAGCGCACCCATTTTTTGCACATCACACGTTTACTTTATCAAGGTTAAAGTTTCGGTTGCTGCTGGAGATTAATTTTTTGTTTGCGCACCTCATTCTTCAACATTTATATTATGTACACCTAGGAAAGAATCCAGGCCTTTTTTAAAGAAATCTAGTGAGCTAACAAGAACCACCTCTGGAGGGAGTCTATTCCACATTTTCACAGCTCTTACGATCAAGAAACCTTTTCGTATTTGGAGACAAAATCTGTTTTCCTCTAGATGTAAAGACGTTTTATTCACAAGAAGTAATGTGAATAATAAAAGTCTGTATAGTAGTGTATCACAGAAATTTCTGGAGAACAACACATGTGATAACGAGCGTCAAAGGTGATCAGTGGAAAAAGACCCAACACCAGCGTGAAAAAAATATATATATCCGCTCACCACAAAGTATGGACCCAATTGCTGTAAAGCAATTGAGTCAACCAGGCTTGATAATCCTTTATGGAATGTGAAGGTCCACTTGTAAGGAGTAGTCAATCCAAGGATATCAATGAATTCCTGGACTAAGATGGCTTATTGCCCTAGGGATGCATCCATATGAAGAAATAATCCAAATGGCAAACACATAATGTAAAACTGCTTGGGATGGAGTTTATTAAAAAAGGGTCAAACACACTTACAGACATCCATAGGAAATCAGCATGCAAATGATGGAGTGATTAAAGGTGACAAATATAACGGCCTTGACACATTTCGTCATACATGATTTATTCATAGGGTATTGCCAACAGATATGCTCACTCCGATGGTATGTATAATTTTAAAAATTGCCTTTAGGCTGTAACACCTGTTTGGAATGTTCCTAGAGCCTCACATCACCATAGTAATCAAAAAATGGCGTCGGTGTGCGGCTGAAGCCTCGACCCGGAAAGGACCAGGCCTCAATATGGAATTTCATAGACTAAACACGAAGCAAAAACCAAACAAGAAGTAAAAACAATCCACTTACATTTAAAATACAAGGTGGTCTGCAAGTATCGACTGTGTGATTAACGCCACTGCGGTGTGCGTTCCAACCACCGGATGTGACGTTGGACGCTGATTTCCCGCTTTATGCATTTCGCCCCTCCCACTGGGCGTCTTCTGAAGCTGGGAAAGAGCGTCATATGTCCGACTTATGTACCCAAATCTCCTCCCACTACAACCAATCCCTATTACTACACCCAGCTCTAAGCAGCAACCGCCAGAAAAGTCTCCTTCTACTACACCCAACGCTGTGCAGCGTTAGTTGGAATTTGTCACGGACTCCATCTTGGTACTCCCCTATTTTCTAATTCTATTTTCTAATCAGATATCCATACATGATCAAGTATGTTCACAGCGAAATGAATGTCAATGCATAAACAAATATACAACATTACCAAAATGTTTCTTTTTATCTGCATTTGCAGTATGCTCAAACATGGTATGTGATTAAACCCCTTAAAAAGAATTGGCCACAACCCCACCTAAAAGCAGGCCTTGAGTCTCTGTGTGAACAGAAGAACTTAGTGATCCACCCGATAGACAAAGGGGGTGGGATCGTAGTGCTAGATAAAGCAGATTTCTTTTTAGAAATGGACAGAATCTTGAGTGATCGAGACACATGTATAGAACTCCCTAACAATCCCACTACACAATTTAAAAAAGAGTTGGTCAAAGTGGTTGAAAAAGGTTTTAAGGACCACATACTGGATAAAAAGGAAAAACCTTATCTTGTACCAACAGCCCCTAGGATACCTGTTCTATATTATCTCCCAAAAGTACATAAGAATTCCTCTCACCCGCCAGGTCGACCAATAGTGAGTGGAATTGATTAGATCATGTCTAGAATTGGAAAATATATAGATTGATTTTTACAGCCTCTTGTTTGTAATACACCTTTTTATCTAAGGGATACCAAGGACACTATTAAAGTCCTTGAAAATATACGACTGGAGGGAGGACATCTATTGGTGACCACTGATTTTGCCTCCCTCTATACGTGTATTCCCCATTCCCTTGGTTTTCATGCTGTTGATCATTTTTTATCTACCGATGCTACTGTTCCACGCAAACAGCTGGATTTCATTCTTGATTTACTGCTGTTTGTTACGGGAAATAATTAATTTTGGTTTAACAACAAATTCTACCGCCAACAAAAGGGAGTAGCCATGGGAGCAAAATTTGCTCCTAGCCTGGCTAATTTATTCATGGCCAAATGGGAGGAGGATGTTGTCTTTGGCTAGGCCAGAATTGACCCTTTGGGTGCGGTATATAGACGACATCCTCCTCCTGTAGAAGGGAGATCTTGCATCGCTTGATGTCATCTCTTAATTCCATTGATCGAAGCATACAGTTGTCTTATGAAAGTAGTTATACAAATATTCACTTTCTAGTTCTTTAAATCTCCGTTGTTAATAATCAACTGATTACTAGCACATATTTCAAGAGTACAGACATGAATTCCTTTTTACCCATTCACAGTTGCCATCATAAAGCGTGCTTAAAATCGGGTTTTGGGGCCTTCCCTCCCAGATAGGGCCTGTGTTACTTTTAGGGGTGCTCCATCTCTTAAGGGAAGATTGGCCCCTAATGTCATCAATCCTCCATCCAAGCCTTCCTTTTTTCACAATATGGTTGAATATTACCCATGCAAGAGGTGCAATGTATGTCAATGGAATTCTGACATTAAGAGGACATTTTTAGCCTTTCAATCCACAATCACCAACTCCATATATCACATCAAATGTTTTTCTACATGTGCTACGACTGGGGTTGAGCGGACACCTAGATGTCCGTGTTCGACGGGTTCGGCCGAACTTTAAAAAAAAGTGCGGGTCCGTGTCCCGGACTTTTACCGAACTTTTCCCGGACACCGAACCCCATTGAAGTCAATGGGGACCCGAACTTTAAGGCACTAAAATGGCTCTAAAACACCAATGGAAAGGGCTAGAGTGCTGCAAATGGCAGCAAAACGTAGTTAAGAGCATGGCAAGTGCTCTGCAAACAAATGTGGATAGGGAAATAACTTAAAACAACAAAAAAAAACAGAAAAATAAAACAATGTTCTTCATCTCTGAAGGATGAGGCCCATATGGAGTAGGAGGGAGGTTGAGGTGGTGGTGGATGTGGCATGTGTCATAGGCGTGCGCACAGGGTGTGCCGGGTGTACCTGGGCACACCCTAATCACCTAGGGCACATAGCATTATCGCTCTGTTTGCCAGTGAGGAGATGGGAAAGATCTCCCTCGGACCTGCTCTGCTCTATTTCTCTTTGCCAGCAGGGAGAGTAATGTATCGGGGCCATGTACATGTAGGCAAACACATGCATGTGTATTTCAACTTTGGGGTGCACACCCTAATGCAATAGGCTGCGCACACCTATGGGCGGTGTAGGTGGAAGCGGCGGTGGAGGAGGACCAGGGCCGAATTAAGAGCATCATGGTCTTGGTGCTGAGGATTTTGAAGGGCCTTAAGGGCCGTGCCTTGGCATGCACCCAGAGGAGGAAGGGTGCAGCCATGCATGCCTAATTCAACATGGGATGCTGTCTCTGAAGCCCATAAACACATCCATGCATCGGCAACTGTCCCTCCTTGTCAGGCCTTCGCGCTGTGTGGGGAGGTTCTGAGGGTGCTGCCTGGGGAAGCGAGCATAGAAGCCAGACTTCTGTGTTTACAAGTGACAGAAGAGCGGTCACAGTGAATATGGCCAACCCGGGGCCTATATAAAAGGTAGGGGCCTGGAGCTGCAGCTCCAATAGCCCCTACGTTAATCTGGCCCTGAGGAGGAGGACGAGGTAGCCAACACTGCTTCTTTTCACAAATTTTAAATGAGGGTACACCCCAAAAGAGTGAGAAAGAGCAAAAATGGAACAATGGGTGGGTAAGGTCGGTATCCATTGCTATTCTGCACAAGGTACGGAAAAGTCCCGTGGGATCCATGCCTGGTTCATTTTAATGAACGTGAGCTTGTCCACATTGTCTCTGGACAGGCGGCTGCGCTTGTCTGTTATAACGCCCCCAGCCGTGCTAAATACCCGTTCAGATAATACACTGGCTGCAGGGCACGCCAGCACCTCCAAGGCGTAAAGGGCAAGCTCAGGCCATGTGCCCAATTTGGAGACCCAGAAGTTGAAGGGGGCAGACCCCTCATTCACTACATGTAGGCATGTGCACACATACTGCTCCACCATGTTGGTAAAATGCTGCCTCCTGCTAAGACGTTCCATCTGAGCTGCTGGTGCTGCTGTTTGTTGTGGCGTGCTGACAAAGCTTTTCCACATTTCGGCCATGCTAACCCTGCCTTCTGAGGTGCTGGCGGTGCCCTGGTTGCGTTGGCGACCTCCTCCTCCTCCTCCTCCTCTGCCTTGTGCTTCCACTGTGGCCCCGCTGTCAGATGGGAATGCCAGCAGCATCGCATCTACCAGCGTGCGCTTGTACTCGCGCATCTTGCAATCGCGCTCCAGTGAGTGAATTAAGGACGGTACGTTGTCCTTGTAACGGGGATCCAGCAGCGTGGCCACCCAGTAATCAGCACAAGTTAGAATGTGGGCAACTCGGCGGTCGTTGTGGAGACACTGCAGCATGTAATCGCTCATGTGTGCCAGGCTGCCCAGAGGCGACGAAAGGCTGTCCTCTGTGGGAGGTGTATCGTCCGTGTCCTCTGTATCCCCCCAGCCACGCACCAGTGATGGCCATGAGCTGGCCTGGGTGCCACCCTGCTGTGAACATGGTTCCATCTCCTCCTCCAGCTCCTCCTCCTCCTCATCCTCCAGAACTGTGCCCCTGCTGGACAATTGTGTCCCTGGCATTTGTGTGTGCAGGAACCCATCCTCGGAGCCCCTTGCGAATGACTGCCCTGAAAGCCTTTGAAATGTTACCTCTTCATCCTCCTCCTCCTCCTCCTCATCCTGTGCCACATCATCTTCCATCATCGCCCGAATTGTTTTTTCAAGGAGGCATAGAAGTGGGATAGTTAAGCTGAGAACGGCGTCATTGCCACTGGCCATGTTGGTGGAGTACTCAAAACAGCGCAACAAGGCACACAGGTCTCGCATGGAGGCCCAGTTATTGGTGGTGAAGTGGTGCTGTTCCGCAGAGCGACTCACGCGTGCGTGCTGCAGCTGAAACTCCACTATGGCCTGCTGCTGCTCGCACAGTCTTTGCAGCATGTGCAAGGTGGAGTTCCACCTTGTGGGCACGTCACATATGAGGCGGTGAGCGGGAAGGCCGAAGTTACGCTGCAGCGCTGCCAGGCGAGCAGCAGCAGGGTGAGAACGCCGAAAGTGCGCACAGACGGCCCGCACTTTCTGCAGCAGCTCTGACATATCGGGGTAGTTTTTAAGGAACCTCTGCACCACCAAATTCAGCACATGCGCCAGGCAAGGGATGTGCGTCAAACCGGCTAGGCCCAGAGCTGCTATGAGATTTCGCCCGTTATCGCACACCACCAGGCTGGGCTTGAGGCTCGCTGGCAGCAACCACTCATTTGTCTGCTGTTCCATGCTCCTCCACAATTCCTGCGCGGTGTGTGGTTTGTCCCCCAAACAGGCAAGTTGTAAAACTGCCTGCTGTCGTTTAGCCCTGGCCGTGCTGAAGTTGGTGGTGAAGGTATTATGCTGTCCGGATGAGGAGGCGGTAGAGGATGAGGTAGCGGAGTAGGATGAGTTAGGAACAGGAGGCAAACTGAAGCGCCCTGCAATCCTCGGTGGTGGAAGGACATGCGCCAAATTGCTATCCGCCTCAGGCCCATCCGCCACTGCATTTACCCAGTGTGCCGTTAGGGAGATATAACGCCCCTGACCGTGCTTACTGGTCCACGTATCGGTAGTTAGGTGGACCTTGGCACAGATGGCGTTGTGCAGTGCACACCTGATTTTTTCCCCCACTTGGTTGTGCAGGGAAGGGATGGCTTGCCTGGAAAAGTAGTGGCGGCTGGGCACGACGTACTGTGGGACAGCCACCGACATAAGCTTTTTAAAACTGGGCGTCTCCACCAGACGGAATGACAGCATTTCAAAGGCCAATAATTGTGAAATGCTGGCATTCAGGGCCAGGGATCGCGGGTGGGTAGGGGGGTACTTCCTCTTCCTCTCAAGTGTTTGGGAGATGGAAAGCTGAACACTTCCACGGGACATTGTGGAGATGGTTGTTGGTGACCCAGGTGGTGGTGTTGCTGACAGATCGTCTGTTTGCGGGGTGGCAGGTGCCGGTATGACTACAGAGGTGGCTGGAGCGACCGAGACTGCAGCAGAAGAGGAAGCAGGATGAGCCAGAGACGTTTCTTGGTTTTGAAGGTGTGTACTCCACTGCAGCTCGTGCTTTGCACTTAGATGCCTGATCATGCAGGTTGTGCTCAGGTTGAGAAGGTTTATGCCTCGCTTCAGGCTCTGATTGCACAGGGTGCAAACCACTCGTGTTCTGTCATCAGCACATTTTCTAAAGAACTTCCACGCTAGAGAACTCTTTTGAGCTGACTTTGGTGCGCTCGTTCCCTTGCTGCGTTGGGCAGTATCAGGCGTAGTGTCTAGGGCACGGCCGCTCCGCTTCTGCACCCTGCTCCCTCTTCTGCTGTGCTGGTGGCTCTGTGCGACCACCGCCTCTTCCTCCAAACTACTCAGGTCACCTGCATGACCTTCATTGCATGTGGGGTCGAGGACCTCATCGTCCTCCACATCATCTTCCACCCAGTCTTCACCCCTGCCCTCCCTGTCGGTCTCCACAATGCTGAACGCCGCAGCAGTTGGCCCTGCGTTTCGTCATCATCGGAGACGTGCTGTGATGGTCCTTCCATGTACTCATCTTGAGAAATAAGTGGTTGGGCATCGCTGCACTCAATCTCTTCCACTTCTGGGGCAGGGCTAGGTGGATGGCCCTGGGAAACCCTGCTGACAGAGTCCTCAAAAAGAATAAGAGACTGCTGTATGGCTTGGGGCTCAGACTGCTTGCCTGATTTGCAAGGGGGTGAGGTGAAAGACGGTTGGACATTGGCTGCAGGTGCCAACTCTGACCTTTCTGCAGTAGACTGGGTGGGAGACAATGTGAAGGAACTGGAGGCACTGTCAGCAGCAAACCAATCTACTATCGCCTCTACGTGTTCTGGCCTCATCACTTCCAGAGGCGTATGATGCCCTACCAAATACTGATGCAGGTTCTGTCGCCTACTCACACTTGAGGAAGGTGTTTCACTTGTGCGTGTAGCTGGCACAGATCGACCACGTCCTCTCCTTGCAACAGGAGCTCTAGCAGCAGCACCACGACCCAGGCCACGGCCCCTATTTGACGCTCTCCTCATATTTCTGAAATTTAAGATCTTGCCCTAGAAAGGTCTTTATTGAATAGCAGAACAAAAGAACAACAGTATCGCACGGGTATATCTCACAGTCAAATACGCAAACTATGCCGCAATTTAATGTTTTTTACACCAAAAGGGTGTGTATTGAATAGCGGAATAGGATAAAAAACTGTGTATCTCACACGTACAAACACATACTAGGCCCGATTAAATTTTTTCCTACCCTAAAGGGAGGATGAGGAAGAGGAGTATGGAACAGGCAGCACCCTCAAATCTTCAGAAGTATGAGATGAACCTCAAAAACTTGGAAAGGTGGATCTCACACGTACCGACACAGACTATTCCGCAATTTAATTGATCCCCAAAGGTTTTTATTGAATAGCGGAATAGGAAATATGATCAAAAAAAGTGTATGTATCTCACACGTACAGAAGCACACTAGGCCCCAATTACTATTGTTTGTACACCTAAAAGGAAGGATGAGGAGGAGGAGGAGTATGGAACAGGCAGCACCCTCAAAGCTTCAGAAGTATGAGATGAACCCCAAAAACTTGGAAAGGTGGATCTCACACGTACCGACACAGACTATCCCGCAATTTAATTGATCCCCAAAGGTTTTTATTGAATAGCGGAATAGGAAATATGATCAAAAAAAGTGTATGTATCTCACACGTACAGAAGCACACTAGGCCCCAATTACTATTGTTTGTACACCTAAAAGGATGGATGAGGAGGAGGAGGAGTATGGAACAGGCAGCACCCTCAAAGCTTCAGAAGTATGAGATGAACCCCAAAAACTTGGAAAGGTGGATCTCACACGTACCGACACAGACTATCCCGCAATTTAATTGATCCCCAAAGGTTTTTATTGAATAGCTGAATAGGAAATATGATCAAAAAAAGTGTATGTATCTCACACGTACAGAAGCACACTAGGCCCCAATTACTATTGTTTGTACACCTAAAAGGATGGATGAAGAGGAGGAGGAGGAGGAGTATGGAACAGGCAGCACCCTCAAAGCTTCAGAAGTATGAGATGAACCCCAAAAACTTGGAAAGGTGGATCTCACACGTACCGACACAGACTATTCCGCAATTTAATTGATCCCCAAAGGTTTTTATTGAATAGCGGAATAGGAAATATGATCAAAAAAAGTGTATGTATCTCACATGTACAGAAGCACACTAGGCCCCAATTACTATTGTTTGTACACCTAAAAGGATGGATGAGGAGGAGGAGGAGTATGGAACAGGCAGCACCCTCAAAGCTTCAGAAGTATGAGATGAACCCCAAAAACTTGGAAAGGTGGATCTCACACGTACCGACATAGACTATCCCGCAATTTAATTGATCCCCAAAGGTTTTTATTGAATAGCGGAATAGGAAATATGATCAAAAAAAGTGTATGTATCTCACACGTACAGAAGCACACTAGGCCCCAATTACTATTGTTTGTACACCTAAAAGGATGGATGAGGAGGAGGAGGAGTATGGAACAGGCAGCACCCTCAAAGCTTCAGAAGTATGAGATGAACCCCAAAAACTTGGAAAGGTGGATCTCACACGTACCGACACAGACTATCCCGCAATTTAATTGATCCCCAAAGGTTTTTATTGAATAGCGGAATAGGAAATATGATCAAAAAAAGTGTATGTATCTCACACGTACAGAAGCACACTAGGCCCCAATTACTATTGTTTGTACACCTAAAAGGATGGATGAGGAGGAGGAGGAGTATGGAACAGGCAGCACCCTCAAAGCTTCAGAAGTATGAGATGAACCCCAAAAACTTGGAAAGGTGGATCTCACACGTACCGACACAGACTATCCCGCAATTTAATTGATCCCCAAAGGTTTTTATTGAACAGCGGAATAGGAAATATGATCAAAAAAAAGTGTATGTTTTTCACACGTACAGAAGCACACTAGGCCCCAATTACTATTGTTTGTACCCCTAAAAGGATGGATGAGGAGGAGGAGGATGAAACAGGCAGCACCCTCAAATCTTCAGAAGTATGAGATTGTGTTCACTGTACCCCACAAAGATTGTGTTCACTGCACCCCAAAAGGATTGTCTTCACTGCACCCCACAAAGATTGTGTTCACTGTACCCCACAAAGATTGTGTTCACTGTACCCCACAAAGATTTTGTTCACTGCACCCCACAAAGATTGTGTTCACTGTACCCCACAAAGATTGTGTTCACTGCACCCCAAAAGGATTGTCTTCACTGCACCCCACAAAGATTGTGTTCACTGTACCCCACAAAGATTGTGTTCACTGTACCCCCCAAAGATTTTGTTCACTGCAACCCACAAAGATTGTGTTCACTGTACCCCACAAAGATTGTGTTCACTGTACCCCACAAAGATTTTGTTCACTGCACCCCACAAAGATTGTGTTCACTGCACCCCAAAAGGATTGTCTTCACTGCACCCCACAAAGATTGTGTTCACTGTACCCCACAAAGATTGTGTTCACTGTACCCCCCAAAGATTTTGTTCACTGCACCCCACAAAGATTGTGTTCACTGTACCCCACAAATATTTTGTTCACTGTACCCCACAAAGATTGTGTTCACTGCACCCCAAAAGGATTGTCTTCACTGCACCCCACAAAGATTGTGTTCACTGTACCCCACAAAGATTGTGTTCACTGTACCCCCCAAAGATTTTGTTCACTGCACCCCACAAAGATTGTGTTCACTGTACCCCACAAAGATTTTGTTCACTGCACCCCAAAAGGATTGTGTTCACTGCACCCCAAAAAGATTGTGTTCACTGCAGCCCACACACAGAAAAATGGATGTGGATCACTGACACCTGCCTATCTCCTATCCCACACCACACAGCAATATCGATTGTAGTTTGTAGAACACACTTTCTCTAAAATTCAGCAGCAGCCTCTCCCTAACAGGATCGAGAAGAGATCGTAGATCGGGATTAAGTGAAGACCCCACCCCACACAGCAATATCGATTGTAGTTTGTAGAACACACTGACCCTATAATTCAGCAGCAGCCTCTCCCTAACAGGATTGAGAAGAGATCGTAGATCAGGATTAAGTGCAGACCCCACCCCACACAGCAATATCGATTGTAGTTTGTAGAACACACTGACCCTATAATTCAGCAGACTCTATCCCTAAAATGCCTACAACTCGCCCTGCCTAAACACTCCGACCTGACCCTAAATTCTATCCGGACACCAATTTGTTTTCCCTGCCTGTCTTTCCCTAATCAGCAGCCAGCAAGTATGTGTGCTCTGTCCCTGAGCTAAGCAGCAGAATGACGCCGCTGCGGCTGCCTCGAACTTATAAAGACTTGGTCACATGCTTCAGACGGCCAATCACAGCTACTCATACATTTGCAGGCATGGCTGGGATAGCTTAAGGCACACCAGTTAAACGATTGTTGATTGGCTGTTGAAAGCCCGCCATGAAAAGAGCGCCAAAACATGCAAAACCCGGAAATAAAACGACCGAACACGGATTTTTTACCCGAACATACAGTAAAGTGTCCGTGTCCGTGTTCGGGTAACAAAAATCCAATTATTCGGTACGAACACGAATAATACAGTCCGTGTTCGCTCAACACTAGCTACGACCAATGTTGTTTATTTACTAACTTGTCCCTGCAATAAACAATACATAGATCATACAATTAGGTCACTTTCTGTTAGAGTGAATGAACACATAGCCAACATCATTAAGGTTAAAACCAATCATAGTGTCCCTAAACACTATTTGTCCCATCATCACAAAGATCCCAAAGGAACCAAATTTTAAATCATTTATTATTTTGTAGCTGCATGGAGGGGGGTCCATTAAGCACGGAGTTTCTCACCTAGAAACTTACTGGATCTACACCCTACAATCTTATACACCGTTTGGTCTCAACATAGATTGGGGCATTCATTCTTTTATTAATGCTTCATAGACCTATATGTGATGTGTTGGTGATTTTTGGGGGGTTGCCACCTCTCCACATTGTTGGGGTTTATTTTATTTATTTATTAATTTAACCATTCCATCCATATATGTTTCTTGAGTACTTTTTGATTTCATTTACTTAGTGATATTGTTTTTTCATGTTATATGCATATTTAGGTATGCTTAATTAATCATGGCAGTTATATACTCCACCTATGGTTGACCGGCCATGACTATTATTTTTGTTTTAAAAAAACTCAGGTGGTTATCTATCTATTTGATCTATTTTAATAATTTTTTATTAATGCATAAACATAGGATTTTTGTCTCTGACTCATTTATATTATTTTTTATCTAGTCACCACATATGGATGTTAGAGTTTCGTAGGTTTGGCCGATATATATACGTATATTGACCCTCTTCTAACTCATTCACATCTATTTGAGGTGATATTTAAGTGATTAGTTGCAGTTTTGTACATCACATTTAATGATTTATAACAACATCATGTATGATATATTTCTATGTCACATATACATGCCACTCGATTATGAGCTATGTCTAGACTCTTCATTCTTTGGTTTTCCAAATTAATGGACAGTCCATTTAGCCTATTAATGGCTTTTTCCGGTCTCTGTAGAAACATTATTTACAATGAGGCTTGGCTTCATTCAGACCAAGGCTTGAGCCGCGAATGGTGGGTGCGCATGGCTCCTTCTATGTTCGGTCTATGAAGTTCCATATTGCGGCTTGGTCCTTTCCGGGTTGAGGCCTGAGCCACACGCTGATGCTATTTTTTGATCACTATGGCGATGTGAGGCTCTAGGAGTGTTCCAAACAGGTATTACAGCCTAAAGGCAATTTGTATAATTATATATAACATCGGAGTGAACATATCTGTTGGCAATACCCTATGAATAAGTCATGTATGATGAAACGCGTTAGTGCCGTTATATTTGTCATCTTTAATTACTCCATCATTTGCATGCTGATTTTCTATGGATGTCTGTAAGTGTTTTTGACCCTTTTTTAATAAACTCCATTGCAAGCAGTTTTACACTATATGTTTGCCATTTGGTTTATTTCATCATATGGAGGCATTCCTGGGGCAATAAGCCATCTTAGTCCAGGAATCCATCGACGCCCTTGGATTGACTACTCCTTACATGTGGACCTTCACATTCCATGAGAATTATCAAGCCTGGTTGACTTAATTGCTATACAGCACTTGGGTCCATACTTTGTAGTGAGCGCAGCGGTCTTTCAAAAGCAATTTTTTGGGAAAAACTACACCGAAAAAAGCTAAACAGTAAAGTTAGCCCAATTTTTTGTATAATGTGAATGATAATGTTACGCCGAGAATCGTGATCTTTATTGTAAGCAAAAAAATTGTGATTCTCATTTTATTCAGAATCGTGCAGCTCCACTACCACTACTTCCATCAGAAGGTTTACTCTTATTAAGAAAGCATAAGAAACCTTTTTATAGCTTATAACAATTTTCTTGTACCTACTAACCGACATTTTTGATTCATGACTATTATTATGAGAACTATTTATAAAATACATTCCCTAAAATTGGGTGAGACATAAAACAGATCTAAAGCACACCCTTCCACTGACATGCTAACGTAAACCCTTCAGGCCTCAGTATCACAGCTTGTGTTAAATGCAACACCTAGGGTGTGTCAACAAGGTCATTATTAGCACATTTCAGTGTATTATTTCAAGCATATTTACTTACAAAATGATTAGGTCTTTTTATTGTTCTGTAGAGCAATTGGGTAGCAGGTAAGCTAACTAGTGATCTCACTGCAATTCTGTCAAGTGGATAGCCTATAGAAAAGAACAATTAGATGACCGCATATACTCAAAGAATCTCTCATAATCTTAAAATTATTTCTGTCATATATGTAACATAATTCAACATAAACCAAGATAATCTTCTTGTCATTTAAACGGCACATAATAGTAGTGCTTAGATGAAAAGAATAGTCACTGCACACTGAGTTGAAAAGTTTCCTCTTTAAAGGGAAACTGTACTGGTTTTTATTTCAATTTTTTTAAGTGTACCTGAATTTTAAAGGTGTAGAACATCTTTCTTATATGCCACATTTAGAAATGTTATTTGTGCTTAAACACTCCATGCAAAATGTACCGTTTTTTTTTTAATTTCTCTGAAAAATAGCAGTGCATTTTCTAGTATATGACAAAGCAAGGCAGCCTCTACACCTGTATAGCTGTATATCTGCAGTGTGAGATCTAACTCAATCCTGGCTCTGATTGCTAGTCTCCAAAGATTTTAAGTGAGATTGTGTGATGTCACTACTATACAGCTTACACTTCTGCTTGTTGGAGGCTCTGAGGGAAGGAGGAAGGTGTACCTTAGGACCTACAGTGCAAGAATCTCTCTTCTTCTTCTTCTTCATTCACTTTGCAGACCTGTCTTTTCTGCACTATTCTGTTTGTTTCTTGAATATTTCAATCTTCTTAAATACAAGTAGTATTTCACACTTTCAATATCAGTTAGGGGAGAACCACTTATATAAAGAAGCAAAACTCACTCAGAAACACAGTGCAGAAGGAATGTGTCAGGGCCTGGACTTAAACCTGGGACCTCGGCTGTGTCTGGCAATGACTCTTCTTCCTGAAATGCTGGACAACACCCTGTCGGATCCATTAGACAACCCTGTATTGTTCCTTGACTTCTACTGAACCTTATACTCTTTGCTCCTCCCATGAACTTCCTGATTTAAGCCATGTCTCTACACTGCCTGTTTGCCGGATTATTGTGCTCCCTTCAGTCAGTCTCTTGCTCTCATCTCCCCTGCTGCCGTCCATATTGTACTATCACTTGTTATCGACCCTTGGCTTGTTTCTCGACTACACTTCTGCCTGATCCCAACCTGCGACTACTGGTTAACGACCTTTGGCTTACCTGCTTATTTGCTACTGGACCCTGGCATACTCACCTACTGGTGGGGCTATCCTGAGGACTTTGATCTAGTACTAACATGCAACAAAATCCATCTCCACCATCAGGAGCTCTGGTGAACACTAGTTTATACTTAGACTCTGGACCTCAGGTGAGCATGCATCATCCACCAGGGTGACTGCCTTTATACCTATCCTGCTGGTCAGTGGTGGTAGCGCAACCTCTATAGCAACTGGTCTTCGAGCCTGACCCATGATTGTGACAGAATGGTAAGTTAGTCGTGGAGAAACAACAGCTGCAGAGGAACCACAGACAATACTGCTGACTAGTTTTTTTCACTCTGCTTGCCTTTTTAGGCACAGCTTCCAGAATACAGATCCGCTTTAAGCATTCAGGTTTTTTTTTTTACTTTTGTTAAGTGTGGTACCAGCTGGGAGCTTGGTGTAATGTTCTGGTACCTTTGGTACCCTAAATTACTCTTTTCACAAGTGTATGCGCCCCACCATTCTCTTTTGGAAAGGTGCGCATACACCTTTAAGACTGAAGCTGTCATCACTCAGCGCCGGACTAGATGGCTATTTAAATCGCCGGTTCTCACTCACATGTGTTCGTTCAAACACCCTTACCTGGATGCTAACTTGGCTTGAAGCTTTCGTGCTTGCAAGCATACCTCGCTGACGGAACCTCGCTGCGCTGATCCCTGCATCCCGCTTCCGGATCATCCGCTCCTCCTGAACCAACCTTCGGCTGTATTGCTATTAGTGCTATGTACCCCGCAGGGGAACCCTCTATAAACTTATACTAAGCTTACACTATCTAGCTCTGCATAGTAAAGACTATTTATCACATCTGCATATCTAGATTGCTAGCTCTTAAGACTACTGCTACTTATTCCTGCACTGGGTTGATCTCTCTTGTATGTCCACCTGCTACTCTGTCATCTGCTACCATACATGATTGCTAAACCTACCTGCATCCATCTGCTTCTGTCTTACCTTCAAGTGTCTGTCACCTACCACCTCCACTCAACCTGTCTCTTAAATCTTCATCACTGTGTTACTACATACATAAAGTCACTCTAGGAACCAGCTTGTTGAGTGTGTGTATTTACTAGCTGAATTAAGACCTTCCACACATGATGAGTCATTGAGGTTGGGAATGGTATCTCAGCATCTCTCTTACATGACTACTGAAGTGGAATATTTCTGCAGCTGAAAATCCACACCATACATGAAACGCAGGAGCGTTACAGATTGAACGAACCCACAAATGGATTCAGCAGAAATAACCACTCAGGTGACACAATTAAAACAGCAAGTAACTGCGTTAATACACGCACTTGCTGAATTAAAAGAAGACAATCAGGCTCTGTCGCAGCAGGTAATTAGACTGACACAACTTACCTCTGCTCAGTCCCCTGAACCCAAGATAAATCCCCCTTTGGTATTTACAGGCGATCGCAAAAAATTTCGCGAATTTAAAAACGCATGTGAGTTACTTTTTTTGCTAAAACCTCGTACCTACCTTACTGATCACATTAAGGTTTGTACTATTATTTCTTACCTAACAGGCGATCCTCGAGCCTGGGCAGACTCTCTTTTTGAGAAAAACGACCAGCTTCTCAACTCCTATGCCTTGTTCCTAGCAGAACTCACTAGCCTATATGATGACCCCAATAGGCAGAGTACTGCCGATCTTCAATTAAGATCCTTGAAACAAGGAAGGAGGCCTGTAGAAGACTTTGTCGCGGAATTCAAGAGATGGACCCTTGATTCAGAATGGAATGATGCATCTCTGAAAACCCAATTTAGGCTTGGCCTATCAGAAGCCGTTAAGGACGAGCTCGCCCGAGCGGATCTACCAAAAACCCTGGATGCATTAATACAACTCAGTATTACCATAGATAGAAGACTACGAGAAAGAAAGGCTGAGAAAATGGGAATGCCATTATCCGTTTCCTCTCGGATTCCGGCCGTTAACCCCGTTCCTATGGAGGTAGGAACCATACGCCCACCGCTATCAACTATGGAAAAAGCCAAAAGACGATATGAAAATCTCTGCTTGTACTGTGCATCCCCGGATCACAAGATAAATGTCTGTCCCCTAGTCAACAAAAAGAAGGGTGAGTGTTCACATGTCCTCCTAGGGGGATTGACAACTTCATTCACTAACCCTTACATTTTTGTTTGTTTGACATTACAGTGGGACCAGAACAGGATTACTACTAAGGCCATGATTGACACAGGATCTTGTGGAAATTATATTGATATATGTTTTGCTGCTTCAAATAAAATTCCTATTATTTCTAAACTTAAACCTGTCTCAGTAAGTCTTATTACCGGTGTTCCGTTATCCTCTGGTCCGATCACCGATCAGACACAAGCACTTCTAGTCACTATTAACGAGTCTCATAGGGAGACTACTACCTTCAATTTAATACCTTCACCCCACTTTCCCATTGTGTTGGGACTTCCCTGGTTACACACACACCAACCAACCATAGATTGGAAGGAACGGTCCTTGGCCTTCCTCTCTTGCTATTGCGAGGATACGTGTAACCTCCCGTCTTCCGGGAAGATTCTGTCTATGGTGACAGATGAGATTGCACCACTATGTTATCAGGATCTTTCTGAGGTTTTTCTTGAGAAAAATGCTCAAGCATTACCTCCTCATCGAGACTATGATTGTAGCATTGATCTACTCCCAAATAGCAAATTGCCGTTCGGTCATGTTTATCCTCTTTCACAGGATGAACTTTCCCATCTCAAAACCTATTTGGATGAGAATTTGGAAAAAGGTTTTATTAGACCTTCCACTTCTTCCACAGCAGCAGGACTCTTTTTTGTTCGCAATAAGGACTCAAGTCTCAGACCTATCATCGACTACAGGAAATTGAATGCTATCACAATAAAAGATCGCTATCCTCTACCGCTTATCCCTGAGCTCATTGAGCAGGTGCGTGGAGCTACCTATTTTTCAAAATTGGACCTGAAAGGAGCATACAATCTCATTCGAATCCGTGATGGACACGAGTGGAAGACTGCATTCAGAACCAGATACGGATTGTTCGAATATCTTGTGATGCCATTCGGGCTATGCAACGCCCCTGCAGTTTTCCAACGATTTATAAACGATATTTTTAAAGACTTACTAGATGTCTGTGTTGTGGTATATCTGGACGATATACTTATATATTCACGATCCCTGTCTGAACACATAAGACATGTAAGACTTGTACTATCGAGATTGCTTGCACATAACCTTTATGTGAAACTGAAGAAATGCTTGTTTCATAAAGACGAGGTACTCTTTCTAGGCTACATCATATCCAAAACAGGAATCGAGATGGACATGAGTAAAATATCCTGCATTCAGGATTGGCCTACACCAACCACACGCAAGGCGCTACAGCGATTCCTGGGATTTTCAAATTTCTACAGGAAGTTCATTAAAAACTTTTCTGCTATTGTGAGACCCCTCACACAGCTCACTAGCATAAAAAAACCATTCAAATGGTCAGAAGAAGCCAATAAAGCTTTTCACTTGTTAAAGACAAGGTTTACTTCCGCTCCCATATTACGCCATCCAGACCCATCCCTCCAATACATTCTGGAGGTAGATGCGTCAAACATGGCAGTAGGAGCAATACTCTCCCAACGACCAACCCACACTTCACCACTTCATCCAGTCGCCTTTTTTTCTAAATCCCTAAGCAGTCCCGAGATAAATTACCCCGTGGGTGAAAAGGAACTGCTTGCTATAAAATTGGCTCTGGAGAATTGGCGACATTTACTCGAAGGCACCCAATTACCAATAATTATATACACGGACCATAAAAACCTCCAATATCTTCAGACTAGCAAAACTCTCTCGCACCGACAGGTACGATGGTCACTATTCTTTCTAAGGTTTAACTTCCTAGTGACTTACACACCTGCAGATAAGAACAAAAAGGCGGATGCACTATCACGACTAACTGAAGAAAACTACTTTGAAATCCCTTCCGTTCCTATAATACCTCACAAACGCATTATTGGAGTTGTCCGTTCCTTGAAGGAAGAGGTTTTGCTTGGTAAGTTTGGATTCACCCCCACCACAACTAAATACTGATGCAGAAGGCTTCCTCTACTACAACGACAAACTTTACATACCACCTACCCTACGCACCAAGATCTTGGAATTATCTCATGATGTGCCTATGGCAGGACATATGGGTATGACAAAGACTCTTAATTTGATTTCCCGGCAATTCTGGTGGCCTGACATGAAAACATCTATACAAAAATTCGTCTCTTCATGCAATGTCTGTGCCAGGTCCAAAATTGACACTACGAGACCATCCGGTCTACTATGCAGTCTACCAATACCCCAAACTCCATGGGAAGTTTTGTCCTTGGACTTCATCGTAGAATTGCCTCTTTCCAAAGGATTTAATACCATCTTGGTGTCAGTGGACCATCTGACAAAGATGGCACATTTCATTGCTATTCGCAGACTACCTTCGTCCAAACAAACGGCAGAACTCCTGATGAAACATGTCTTTAGATTACATGGTTTACCAAAAACTCTTCTGTCTGACCGTGGATCCCAATTTATTTCTAAATTCTGGCAAGAACTATGTCACATACTACGGATCAAGCGGAAGCTCACTTCTCCTTACTATCCGCAGACCAACGGACAGACTGAAAGAGTCAACCAATGCATCGAGCAGTATTTACGTTGTTACACTTCTTACCAACAGGATGATTGGGTGGATCTTCTCCCTCTGGCAGAATTTGCCTACAACAACGCAACCCACAGTACAACCAAGCAGAGTCCGTTCTACTTGAACTATGGGTTTCATCCCTCTATTCTTCCACCACGCATCCTTCCTTCAAACAACCCAGTAGCCTCAGACTATCTTACCCAAATAAAGGATTCTCTGGGTTTATTAAATACTACCATTGCACACGCTCACAGTCAACAAAAGAAGTACTATGATCTTCGCAGAAGACCTTCTCCACAGTACACTATCGGGGACCTTGTTTGGCTCTCAACAAAAAATTTAAGACTGAAGATCCCTAGCAAAAAGCTTGGACCTCTGTTCTTGGGACCTTTCCCAATCAAAAAACTTATTGGAAAAGCTGCAGTACAGCTTACATTGCCAATAGACCTAAAAATCCATCCCATTTTCCATGTGTCGCTACTGAAGCCCCATGTTCCGGACCAAGGAATAAGGCCTAATATTCCACCTCCGCCTCCTGTACAAGTTGAAGTTGGAGAAGAATACGAGATAAAAGAGATTCTGGATTCTCGTATCTACAGAAGAAGACTTCAGTACTTGGTTAGATGGAAGAACTATGGGCCCCAAGACGACACCTGGCTAAACACCTCTGAAATACATGCCCCTAGATTAATCCGCAATTTTCATGCGAGATACCCAGACAAACCACCTCCAGAGGCCTTCAGGAGCCGGCCTTAAGGGGGGGTATTGTAATGTTCCGGTACCTTTGGTACCCTAAATTACTCTTTTCACAAGTGTATGCGCCCCACCATTCTCTTTTGGAAAGGTGCGCATACACCTTTAAGACTGAAGCTGTCATCACTCAGCGCCGGACTAGATGGCTATTTAAATCACCGGTTCTCACTCACATGTGTTCGTTCAAACACCCTTACCTGGATGCTAACTTGGCTTGAAGCTTTCGTGCTTGCAAGCATACCTCGCTGACGGAACCTCGCTGCGCTGATCCCTGCATCCCGCTTCCGGATCATCCGCTCCTCCTGAACCAACCTTCGGCTGTATTGCTATTAGTGCTAAGTACCCCGCAGGGGAACCCTCTATAAACTTATACTAAGCTTACACTATCTAGCTCTGCATAGTAAAGACTATTTATCACATCTGCATATCTAGATTGCTAGCTCTTAAGACTACTGCTACTTATTCCTGCACTGGGTTGATCTCTCTTGTATGTCCACCTGCTACTCTGTCATCTGCTACCATACATGATTGCTAAACCTACCTGCATCCATCTGCTCCTGTCTTACCTTCAAGTGTCTGTCACCTACCACATCCACTCAACCTGTCTCTTAAATCTTCATCACTGTGTTACTACATACATAAAGTCACTCTAGGAACCAGCTTGTTGAGTGTGTGTATTTACTAGCTGAATTAAGACCTTCCACACATGATGAGTCATTGAGGTTGGGAATGGTATCTCAGCATCTCTCTTACATGACTACTGAAGTGGAATATTTCTGCAGCTGAAAATCCACACCATACATGAAAAGCAGGAGCGTTACACTTGGGAGCTTCTTTAGGCTGGAACATTTCTTCCCTGTTGCACTGTTCTTTGTTTTCTTAGGAAACTGAGAAAAGGACACTGGCTGCTACCGCAGCTGAAAAGCCCCACCCTTGCAGCAGAGCAGGAGAATCTCAGATTGATCACCTCCTGGTCAGTAAGGAGGCCCACCCACTTATCTTGAACCTGAAGAGAGCAGCTGGGACCTACATTGTGAGCAGGTTTGTGCTGTGAGCACTGCTGTGAGCTGCTCATTGCTGCTGTGTGTCTGCTGTGAGTCCATGAGGATACTAGGCAGAAAAGTTGCTATGATCTGCTCTGGACATAGTGTGCCAAAAGCCCGCTGCTACCTGAGATTTCTTGGAGTCCAGGTTGATGATGCTGCTCAGAGCCACATGGCTGTTGTGCTGCATCTAAGCTGTCAAAGTGCTACAAGGCTGCGTGTGGCTGAATAGTGCTAATACTGCAATTGGTTGCTGTGCTGCTGTGTCTGGGATGTGTACTAAAGTGTCCAGGAACACATGCTGTGTGCTGTACTACAATTTCAGTACTGCTGTGGGAGGCCTCTGCACTGCCTGATGACTGAGATGCTGCGTTACTGATTCAGTGCTGCAGGCTGCCTTTTACTTGATTCCACTAAGGATCTGTGGTCTAGTTACAATCTTTCTCAATTGTGAGTATGGGAGAAGCCATCACCTTAAGGGACTCTGAGAGGGTCTAGGACTGAGATGCTTAAGCTTCCTGTGGATACAAAATATCTTTGTTGAGAGTTAAGTGTTCCATTAAGAGTTAGGGGCCACAATGCCAGTATTAATTGCTTAATACATGAGACTCTGTTAGATCATGCTGTTGGCTTATATTGTCTGTTGTGTTGCTAAAGATATTTAGGTGATTATAGCACACTGTATGTATTTGTTAGTTAGATAGCATAGTGAGATTTTAAGATCATGTGCTGTGTTAAAAGCAAAGCCTCCCCTTTTGATATGCAAATGTACCAGTTGGACTTGTCTCAGAGGAAGCTCTTTGCAGGATATGATGCAACAGGAAGGATTAGGTTTTGAAACAAGCATGTGGATATAACAGAGGAGAGTTGGCTTTTTGAAAGGCAGAGGCAAGACATGGCTACTTGAAGCTGGAGGGTTGTTGGACTGAGAAAAGGACCATGAAGTCGTTTCATCAACTGAAAGCCCAAGTTGACTAATGGTTTAATTTACTTATTGCATATGTATATTTACAATGCCTATTTTGCTAGAAAGGATACTTGGCATTGTGCATGTTGTAGGCATATTTTGTGAGCTATGAATTGTGTTTTGTGCATATGTATGTACTGCTTTTTGGTTTAGTAAAGCACATTGATACACTACAGAAGTCTAAGCTTCCTTGGTTTTTAGAGCAAGAATCTTTAAAAAAAAGCGCACACAAAATACTTGAGGGGCTAGTCCAGGATTGCACTAAAACTCAACTGAAGTAGACCTGTTTTCTGTGGTGTGGTGTGGTGTGTTGTGTAGCTTGTGCAAGAAAATGATGCATACACTGTTTAGGAAGAGTAAGGCTGCAAATGTTTCTGGTGTCTAGGAGGAGAAGGGGTGCACCCTTCCTACCTGCATAAGAGATAGTCGGTGGATGTATGTTGCAAAGGAGCTGGCTAAGTATGCTTCTCCTTTGAACAGAGCTTGGGGGGATGGAGTCTCTGATCTTTCTTCAGATTTTTGTCTCAAAAGTTTCGGATTCAGTAAGGGAGAGATGCGGGAAGTTGCTGTGTTTAGTTTGCACTTCCTGCATGCTCTACATGATTCTGATAAGATAAAAAATGCAGAGTTAGAAATGGACTTGCTGAAGGAGCAGCTTGCAG
Source organism: Pelophylax lessonae (assembly GCF_965119305.1). Classification (NCBI taxonomy): domain Eukaryota; kingdom Metazoa; phylum Chordata; class Amphibia; order Anura; family Ranidae; genus Pelophylax; species Pelophylax lessonae. The sequence goes on along the minus strand of NC_138769.1, from coordinate 493,925,810 downwards.
TATAAACCATGTGTTTGGAAGACACTGAAAGCAAAGCAAGGCAAAGGATTTAGAATGTAAGGCACTCAAAGTTAAACCTGCAGTGGCTTTGAAGTGTGTTCAAACCACCGCAAGAAGAGCTGAAGATTTGAATGAGCGGTGTGCAGCCCTCATAAACAAGTCTAATGATACCCTAACAAAGGACAAAGGCTCTAAGCCTGTAAGCAAAAATAGGACATGTGCCACTGTTAATTGCCATAAGCGCAAAGCTGGGAATTTGATCAGCTTGCATAGAGATTGCCAAGTTGAGTCAGATAACAAGAAAGCAAGGCCTATGATCTCCAGGAGACACATGTGGACCGATTTACTTAACGCTGGGGTCCCTAAAGAGAAAATGGATGGGATTCCTACACCAGCATTGCTTAAGAAGTGGAAGCAAGTGGTTGGGAATAGTAAATTCAGTCACATTAAGGGTTTTTGTTGTCATAGAAGGGGGCATTTTGCTAGAGAGTGCCATGCTGTGAAGACTGGACAACAGCAGGCCAGTGTTCCCAGGAAAGCACAGAGGGACATTCAGATTTATTCTTTCCATTGGAAATCAATGCTTTTCCATGAAAGGGTTACAAGGCAACAGTGGGCACCCTACAATCGTTTTGCAGTTAGAACTGGGGAGATAGAGAAATGTGAGCAGTGAGGTATTGTCAGGGCACAAACACCAGGAGAAGGGCTCTAGGACCCAGCAGCGCTAGCAGCACTTTGGCAGAAGAAGGACTTTAGGACCCAGCAGCACTACCAGAAACTTACCTGGGCCTATATAAGGAAGCCTGCCAGTGATTTTAGTTGCTGGTTGATCTTCGGATCCTCCAGTGTGTTATCCTTGTGATATACCAGTTCCTGTCTCCTGTTACCGACCCGGCTTGTCCTTGACCTGTCTCCTGATTGTTTCCTGTGTTCGACCTCGGCTTTCCACCTGACCACACTTGCTCTGATATCCACCTGACTCCTGATCTTGGCTATCCACCTGACCACGCTTGCTCTGATATCCACTTGGCTCCTGATCTTGGCTATCCACCTGACCACGTTCCAGTCTCAGCATTATCCAAGTCCTGCAAACACCTCACAGGTGCCACCTGTCTGCTGATTCCACTCCAGCTGTACTCTGGATCCTCCTGCACACAGTCCAGCAGGTGACCCATGCTACTTTGGGCCTGAACTCTCCTGTTCTCATCCTCAGGTGGGTCTTGAAATTAGCTGCAAGGGAAGCCCTCTCTCTCCATTGGCCTCTAGCACCAGGTATGTGATAGGTATGTTTTTGGCACAGTTGGAAGGAACATATAATCTGCTTTGTCTCTTACTCTTTTTAGGTACTGAGCATCAAGAGGTGGAGCAGGCAGAGCAGATGACCAAGCCAGATGGGAGGAGGCAGACCAGAATAGAGCCTGAGGAGGATGTGGATGATTTCCTGATGTGACTGAATTGGAGTGGACTTTCATCTTAACATTTCCTTATGACCAGGAGGACAGGGAAAGGAGGATAAGGGACTTCATCATCTGAGACTTTCTTTCCACAGACTGCCAAGGACATTGCTAACACTGCTTAAAGTAATGTTGCAGCCTTCCAGGGACAAGAAACAAAAAAAATTCTGATCGCCCAAAAGATACAGGGGTCGAAAGGGAATTTTTTCTCATGAGGTGGAATGTTTTGCTATAGATATTTAGGTGATTTTTATAGCATATGTATTTGATAGATATATTGCATAGTAAGATTTAAAGATCATGTTCCGTGGTAAAAGCAAAGCCTTCCCTTTTGATATGAAAATGTACCAGTTGTACCAGTCTCCGAGGAAGCTCTTTGCAGGATATGATACAACAGTAAGGGGGGGGGGGGGTAGATTAGGTTTTGAAACAAGCTTGTGGGGATAACAGAGGATAATTGATTTTTTGGAAGACAGAGGCAAGACATGGCTGCTTGAAGCTGGAGGACTTTGGAGAAAGTTGTTGGACTGAGCAAAGGACTATGAAGACATTTCATCGACTGAAAGCCCAAGTTGAGTAACTGTTTAGTTAATTATTGCATATATATATATATTGGACATGCTTATTTTGCTAGAAAGGATAATTGGCATTGTGTATGTTGTAGGCATATTTTGTAAGCAATGAATTGTGTTTTATGTAGTTGCATGTGTGGCTGTTCTGTTTAATAAAGCACATTGATACACTACAGAAGTCTAAGCTTCCTTGGTTTTTACCGCAAGAACCTTTAAAAAAAGACGCAAGCAAAACACCTGTTCCAGTAATTGAGAACTAGCTCACCCTGTCTATGTCGAATTGCTGTTACTCATTATTGCCCAACCCATCTTACCTTTAAGACTTTTCCTTAAGACATGTCCTTGGGCAGTTTTTGCTTGATTTAATTTAAGAAAATAATGGAGAAGATTTATTAAAGCGGTAGTATCCCGCTTTTTTCACTTTTACCTACAGGTAAGCCTATAATAAGGCTTACCTGTAGGTACAAATAATATCTCCTAAACCGGCATGGTTTAGGAGATATTTACAGTGCATGCAGCCGCTCGCGCGAGCGGCGCATGCGCTCTGAAGGTCCGGGGGGACCTTCAATTAACTTGCCGGGAGCTTGCCGGAAAAATCACTCCCGCGCGCATGCGCGGGAGTGACGTCATCACGGCTCCGGCCAATCAGCGCGCCGGAGCCGTCTCTTCCGGCCAATCAGCGCGCCGGAGCCGCCGAACCCGCCGAACCCGGAAGAGACGACGAGGGATCATGGCAGCGCCCGCATCGATGTCCGGGGGTCCGTGTCGGGGCTTCGTTTTAAGGTAAGTTACACATAATGGGCTAGTATGCGATGCATACTAGCTCATTATGCCTTTGTCTTGCAGGTTTTTTTTTTTATTTTTTTTTTGTTATAGGGTTTACAACCGCTTTAACTCTATTTTGTACCCCTTTTTAAGCCACCGATTGAACCCAGAGGTCTGTAACGTCTAGGGCACAGAGGGAGGCAAACTGTAAATGGACATCCCCCTTCTCTTAGAAATGAGGGCAGCCCTTTATTAGGCTTTGGTGGGGAAGACTTTGTGGATGTCTTGCGAACTTGACAGTGGGGGTTTCACACACAATCCGGTGGCTGCAGCATTCAGGCAGCTGCATTGCCCTCCTATTGCCTACGCACACTTTGGTACCGACGTGTGCCACTGCCATGTATTCTAGGCTCCACTTGCCCATCTGCAGGCAACATGGCGGTTGCTGGTGGGTAGAGGGGAGGGAGAAGAGTGAACACACATCCACTCTCCTCCCCTTCTTGCTGTGACCCGGAAAGCGACATATATGACATCACTTCCAGTTTAGCCTCTCAGTGTTCAAAAAAAAGAAAGTTACACCTAAGCAAATAACCCTCCCCCCCCCAAAAAAAAAAAAAATGTTGAGGCCTTCCCACACCCCCATATATACATATATATTTGCACGTACAAATTTAAAAACATGCGTCAGGGGTGCCTACGCATGAAAACGTTGTTTGTAATACACGCTATATATCACCGCTCACGTTGGAGTGAGAGCAATAATTCTAGCACAAGACCTTCTCTGTAACATGAAACTGATGACCTATAGGAGGCTTTTGAAATGTCGCTTATAGAAAATATAGGGTACTGAAGTTTGTCGCCATTTCAGGGGCACACGCAAATTTAAAGTTTGACATATTGGGTATCTACTTACTCAGTGCAACCTCGTCTCTTATATTTTACAAAAAAAAAAACAGGTAGTTTATTGCGTTTTTTGCCCTGAAATTCACTTTAGAATGTTTTTTTTACTGATAGTCTGTCTTTCCTAGACCTTTTTCAGTAATATCAAGTCACATAAAAAATGGAATTATCCCAATCTGGTTCTCTAGTGTGTCTGCTTTCAGAAAATATATAATGTTTTTTTTTTTTTTTTTGTAATCTTCAGGCCGAAAATTATTTTTTTAAACATGTGCAAACATGCAAAAATGGCTCTGGCAGCAAAAAGGTTAAAGGTGAGCTTAGCCTGTAAGTATTTGTTAGCCAGACATTATTATAGTATGTACAGGTGAATGCACCCACAGAAAATATAATTTTTTTGTGAACCTGTTGAAAATGAAGTATCAGATGATACGACGCTAAGGACTTTGAATTTCTCAAGATACTATATATAAATGTCAGAAACATTAATAAAAAGATAAATAAATTGTCATTTATACAGAACTGCAATCTTTTTTTGTAGTTATATACTGGATCTGCTCTGTATCCCCTTTCTGTCTCAAAAGTTGTATTTCAAGTTTTATCAATAAACACATTCACTGTAGATGTCATAACCATAGGTAACAAGCAATGGCTTGCCTTTCTATGAGACACTAAGCTATGCATTGAAATTTCCCCTAATGACCTTGACTTAGAGCCTTCCATTGTTGTAAAGCTGCTTGATTTCATGATAGAATTCTAGTGCTTTGTTGCCTGCAAAACCTAGTGTAGATAATTGGGCAATTTTCAAACTGATATCATTTCACTAGTTGACTATGGGCTTTTCTGTTTCTTGTTAATGATGATAATGCTCCAATGCTTCTTTTATGCTGAGTGTATTATACGTTATTTAGTAAACACATTTCTTCGAGATGAGCTAGATTTGTTCACAGTATTTTATTTAATATTGTGCCGGTTCTTTTTAATCAGCCCTGCACTAAACAAATGTCAATGATATATAGATTAACGACAGCGATTTGAACATCTATAGCCTTCAAGCTCTATTACGAGCTTATCTACTGAAGTCCAAACCCATAAATTGTTTCATATTTGGTGTTGACCTTACTGGTCTCCACTGCATATTGACAAGCACATTTATTAGTGTAGACTTTGCTTATGACATCATTGTTCCCTCCTATATGGTAGCATCAGCTCAGCAGAAAAAGGCACAATCCAATGCAAATATCCTGAAACACTATTTAGAGGAACTATATAATCTTGAACTATATCTGTCTACAAGGACTTTACCTGGGTCACATGTTATGTTAAGTGGGTGCACTGACAGTAAAGGAGATTATTTTTCCTGGAAATAGTATGTAGCCAGATGTAATGGATGACCACTGTCATGAAAACTTTACAGACAGGTAAGAATTAGGATGAATCTCTTTATAGTAAAAGTAAACCTAAACTAAAGGAACTATTTATGCGAATAGAAAAAATTGCAAAATTTATAATTCTGTGTAGCAACCTCTCAATTTACTAACAGGGCAAACTACTATAGATAAACTAATATATCTGATTAGGTGGGCACTTTCTAGAAAAATCTCTGTTCTCTCAAAAATTATTTTGATTTACAGTAATATTTCACATCAGCCAGTACACAACTTGAAGGGAAATTTATTGACTAGTTACTGCTTAATTTGAAGTCCAAAATGCCAGTAGCATCGCTTCTTTGCTTGAAAGCCTTTTTCTAATACAAGTATATATTTACATCTTTTAGACCATCTGATACTTAAAGAGCAACTCCTCTTTTGCTGAGTAAAAAAAAAAAAAAAAATTCTCCTCTGAGTGATCAATGCAAATTGCATTTTAACCACCTGACCACTGGAAGATTTACTCCCCTTCATAATCAGGTACTTTTTGTGATAGGGCACTGTGTTCTTTAACTGACAAATGCGCAGTCATGCAATGCTGTACCCAAATAAAATGGATGTCATTTTTTCCTCACAAATAGAGCTTTCTTTTGGTAGTATTTGATCACCACTGTTTTTATTTTTTTGGTGCTATAAATAAAACAATCATTTTTTGAAAAAAAAGATTTTTTTTTACTTTCTGCTATAAAACATATCCAATTAAAAATTGAAAAAATTTAATTTCTTGCATAAATTTAAGTCAATATGTATTCTGTTACATGTTTATGGTAAAAAAAAAAAAAAACATCCCAATAAGTGCATATTATTTGGTTTATGTGAATTTTCTTTTTTTTAATAAATTTCTGTTTATTGGTTTTAAACAAGAAAAAGACATAACACAACATAGATGCCGTGCAGGGCGGACACAAAAACATAAGAACAGCTGACAACATGTCAGCGAAAACCCTTCCCCCCGCCCCTTCTGAGTCTCTGCCCGATGATTGGTGGGTGCTAGTGGACATCCAGTGCCCGGCACCCGCAGATAGGTTTCTGCTGTGAATAATCAAAGCTAAAGTGGCGCACGCACTATGCAGGCATAAGTATATATATATATATATATATATATAGTGGGGATCGAAAGTTTGGGCACCCCAGGTAAAAATTTGTATTGATGTGCATAAAGAAGCCAAGGAAAGATGGAAAAATCTCCAAAAGGCATCAAATTACAGATTAGACATTCTTATAATATGTCAACAAAAGTTAGATTTTATTTCCATCATTGACACTTTCAAAATTAAAGAAAACAAAAAACATGGCGTCTGCAAATGTTTGGGCACCCTGCAGAATTTATAGCATGCACTGCCCCCTTTGCAAGGCTGAGACCTGCCAGTGTCATGGATTGTTCTCAATCATCGTCTGGGAAGATCAGGTGATGTCAATCTCAAAGGTTTTAAATGCCCAGACTCATCTGACCTTGCCCCAACAATCAGCACCATGGGATCTTCTAAGCAGTTGTCTAGAAAACTGAAACTGAAAATAGTTGACGCTCACAAAGCTAAAGAAGGCTATAAGAAGATAGCAAAGCGTTTTCAGATGTCAATATCCTCTGCTCGGAATGTAATTAAGAAATGGCAGTCATCAGGAACAGTGGAAGTAAAAGCAAGATCTGGAAGACCAAGAAAAATATCAGACAGAACAGCTCGCAGGATTGTGAGAAAAACAATTCGAAAACCCACGTTTGACTGCACGATCCCTCCAGAAAGATCTGGCAGACACTGGAGTTGTGGTACACTATTCTACTATAAAGAGATACTTGTACAAATATGGTCTTCATGGAAGAGTCACCAGAAGAAAACCTCTTCTACGTCCTCACCACAAAAATCAGCATTTGAACTTTGCAAATGAACATATAGACAAGCCTGATGCATTTCGGAAACAAGTTCTGTGGACCCATGAGGTTAAAATTGAACTTTTTGGCCGGAATGAGCAAAGGTACGTCTGGAGAAGAAGGGCACAGAATTTAATGAAAAGAACCTCTGTCCAACTGTTAAGCATGGGGGTGGATCAGTCATGCTTTGGGGTTGTATTGCAGCCAGTGGCACAGGGAACATCTCACGAGTAGAAGAAAAAATGGATTCAATAAAATTTCAGCAAATTTTGGATGGTAACTTGATGCCATCTGTGAAAAAGCTGAAGTTAAAGAGAGGATAGCTTCTACAAATGGATAATGATCCTAAACACATCTCGAAATCCACGGGGGATTACATCAAGATGCGTAAACTGAAGGTTTTGCCATGGCCTTCACAATCTCCTGACCTCAACATAATTGAAAATCTATGGATAGACCTTAAAAGAGCAGTGCGTGACAAACAGCCCAGAAATCTCAAAGAACTGGAAGACTTTTGTAAGGAAGAATGGGCAAAGATACCTCAAACAAGAATTGAAAGACTCTTGGCTGGCTACAAAAAGCGTTTACAAGCTGTGATACTTGCCAAAGGGGGCAGTACAAGATATTAACTCTGCAGGGTGCCCAAACTTTTGCAGACGTCATTTTTTTGTTTTCTGTTATTTTGGAAGCGTAAATGATGGAAATAAAATCTAACTTTTGTTTACATATTATAAGAATGTCAAATCTGCAATTTGATGCCTTTTCCATCTTTCCTTGGCTTCTTTATGCACATTAATACAAATTTTTACCTGGGGTGCCCAAACCTTTGATCCCCACTGTATATATATGTTTCAGCACACAGCTGCCGCCCTGTAGCAGTAAAACTGCTATAGGGCAGTCAGCAAGTGGTTAACAAACTTTGTTGCAGAGTCTTACCCTGTTACTGCTCTGAAGAAAAAGCTGTTTGTTTTTCTATGTCTTTTGTCAGTTTTTTTTTCTTTTGATCATCTGATGCACTTGCAGAGTTCCAATGAGGAGAGTGGCAGGTAGAGATGGCCTTGCGGTTCGCCCGGCGGTCGGTTCGCTGCAAATTTTGCTTGTACCCAGCCCGCCAATTTTGCGAACACATGGCGTTGTTCGCGGCGGCCATATTAGTTTACGTTGGGGAGAATTATCTTATAAATAGACCAGATCTGGCGGCCATTTCACATTCTGCTTTTTGTCAGCGTAGGGAGAGGTCTGCTGTGTTCATCAGGGAGAGATTGCCAGTGACACAAATAGCTCTGTTAAGATCCACAAAAGTCCTTTTCAGGGCTGGTATTTGGTATAGGTCTACTACAGTCTCTTTTCAGTTTAGGGACAGGTATGCTGTGTTCATCAGGGACAGATCGGCAGTGACACAAATCGCTCTGTTAAGATCCACAAAAGTCCTTTTAAGGGTGTGCAGTGCACTATATAGGGATGTAATCCACATACAATATACTTTATAATATAGTATAAAAAAATAACCGCGCTAGGCACAGAAAAATAAATGTGTAATAAAGCTGCAGCTGTAGTGGGAAACACCAAAAAATAAATGCAAAGGGAGAGCCGCGCTAAATTGATGTGTTGATGGTAAATCAAACTTATATAAAACAATATAGCAAATAAATATATTCAATAGAATATATTCCTCGCGCCTAGGAGTGCCTGATCGGGTAAGTGAAAGGGCTAATAAATATATTAAATAATTAAATAAATGATTGGATGAGCAGCTGCTATAAAGTGCAAAGTGAACGTGAAAAAAATCCCACAGTAGGTGAGATAATATAGCGCTTGCTAATGTATGCGGGGGACTAAAGGAAATGAGTATACAGTATGTGTGGAACGCACGCCATCATACCCGGAAGTCAGCCTGGAACGCAAACCGCTCTCCACGCTACAGACATCCACTAAGGGTCTTGTACAGCGTTTTTTGTATCTTTTAACCAGCCTTGTCAGCACTTTTATCGAATAAACTTGTTTAAATGGTACTGCACCATTTGGAGCCTGTCCTCTTTTGTCCCCTAAATCCACACCGGGAGAAACCGTGAGGAGCCCGTTTTCTGCATCTGGGGGATTTTTGGTCGAGAGGGATAGGAGCCCAGCAGCTGCCATTACTCTGACCTGGAGGGTCACCCAAGCTCTATAGGTCTCCTTGCCGTATGGTAGTTGAGACCCATCACATCTGGTGAGTTTATATCTGGCCTCTATTGTCTGCATGATTGGATACCTTTACCCATTGGAGGACACAGCACCAAGCACCAGCATTTTGCTTATATATATTTTTTGCACTTTTATGGAATACCAGTCACTGAGTCACCTATGAACTATTTTTTAATGTCACTCAGCACTTTATTAACACTGTGAACTGTTGGACTTGATTTTGGACACACTATTTATTTGAATTTCTATGCTTATTAATATGTATATGTTTTAGGGGTACAGCCCATTTTAAAGTTTTTTAGAGATTTTATAGTCCACACATACTGTATACTCATTTCCTTTAGTCCCCCGCATACATTAGCAAGCGCTATATTATCTCACCTACTGTGGGATTTTTTTCACGTTATATAAAACAATACCAGTGAATTGTGATCAAAATCATCCAATAACGTGCAAACATTAAATGATCAGTGACAAATGTTCCAAAAGGCAAGCAAAAATATGTATTAAATAAATGGATAAATAAATTAAATAAATGTCCAAAAGAAACAGCAAAAGTCCAATGTAGGGTGCTGAGTGACTTTTAGTCACCTATGAAATGGATTAGTGCTATTCCCACAAGGGAAAAGGGATTTGGACTGTGTACATAAAGGATGCCAACTACTTTAAGAACAAGTATTGGGCTTTGGACGTGACTGGGCTTTGGACAATTCAGTGTGGTAATTGGTGTTTATAGCGGCTCCTTGCTGAATGTATAGACCACCCACGGAGAGGTACCACATCACCTGCAGGATCCCATTGGTGCTCCTATCTTTTGCTGGATGCCTGTATACTGTACATCTGGGATCTGGTAAGCGTTTAGTGTGCTTATAGCATGCAGCACTAACTGTGGATGAAGTCACAATAATTGGTGGTGGATTCTTTTTCCTGCACTCAGCACCCTACATTGGAGTTTTGCTGTTTCTTTTGGATATTTATTTAATTTATTTATCCATTTATTTAATACATATTTTTGCTTGCCTTATGGAACATTTATCACTGATCATTTAATGTTTACACGTTATTGGATGATTTTGATCACAATTCACTGGTATTGTTTTATACAAGTTTGATTTACCATCAACATATCAATTTAGCGCGCTCTTCCTTTGCATACTTTATAATATAGAAAGCATATTAGAGTGGATTTGTATTGTGCACTGTGCAACATTGTGACTGATGTGTTGAGCGTTGCTGCAGCAATACTACAAACAGTGTATTATTTAATGTATTATAACTGGTGTGATAGACCAGTTGCCCCCCAATACCAGATATTGAAGTGGGGTGGTATTTAACAGTATACTTTTCTAAGAGTGTATTGTAGGCCTGCAAAAATGTGGCTTCTTATGCTGTGTTAACCGTGCTACACACAGTGATAACAGTTATTGGTAAATTATTTGTAGAACTGGTGTGATAAAACTGTGGCCCCCCAATACCACAGATTGAAGCGGGGTGTTATCTGAGTATACTTTTATAAGTGTATTTGTGTCCTGCAACAATATTGCCTCTTTTGCTGCGTTTGCTCTGCTATACACAGTGCCAAACTCACTGGCCAATTTTTTGTACAACTGGTGTGATAAACCAGTGGCCCCCCAATACCACATATTGAAGTGGGGTGTCATCTGAGTATACTTTCATAAGTTTATTTGTGTCCTGCAACAATATTGCCTCTTTTGCTGTGTTAACTCTGATACACACAGTGCCAAATTCCCTGGCCAATTTTTTGAACAACTGGTGTGATAAACCAGTGGCCCCCCAATACCACATATTGAAGTGGGGTGTTATTTAACAGTATACTTATCTAAGAGTGTATTTTAGTCCTGCAAAAGTTGGCCTCTTTTGCTGTGTTAACTGTGCTAAACACAGTAACAACAGTTACTGGCCAATTATTTATAGAACTGGTGTGATAAACCTGTGGCCCCCCAATACCACAGATTGAAGTAGGGTGTTATCTGAGTATACATTTATAAGTGTATTTGTGTCCTGCAACAATATTGCCTCTGTTGCTGTGTTAACTCTGATACACACAGTGCCAAACTTACTGTCCAATTTTTTGAGCAACTGGTGTGATAAACCAGTGGCCCCCCAATACCACATATTGAAGTGGGGTGTTATTTAACAGTATACTTTTCTAAGAGTGTGTTTTAGTCCTGCAAAAATGTGGCCTCTTTTGCTGTGTTAACTGTGCTACACACAGTAACAACAGTTACTGGCCAATAATTTGTAGAACTGGTGTGATAAACCTGTGGCCCCCCAATACCACAGATTGAAGCGGGGTGTTATCTGAGTATACATGTATAAGTGTATTTGTGTCCTGCAACAATATTGCCTCTTTTGCTGTGTTTACTCTGATACACACAATGCCAAACTCACTGGCCAATTTTTTGAACAACTGGTGTGATAAACCAGTGGCCCCTCAATACCACATATTGAAGTGGGGTGTTATTTAACAGTATACTTTTCTAAGAGTGTGTTTTAGTCCTGCAAAAATTTGGTCTCTTTTGCTGTGTTAACTGTGCTACACACAGTAACAACAGTTACTGGCCAATTATTTGTAGAACTGGCGTGATAAACCTGTGGCCCCCCCAATACCACAGATTGAAGCGGGGTGTTATATACCTTTTTCCAGATATACTGCAATTTTCTAGAGACTTTTGTCACAGGGTAATTTAAAAAATGACAGGAAGAGGCAGGCCCTTCCGCAGGGGTGGTAGGGGTAGGGCAGGAGCAGTAGGCCAGAGCCAAACTGTGAAGTTTCAGAAGGTGCGTTCGATTACGTGAAAGGACGCACCAGGCTTGGTTGAGTGGCTCACTCAGCTTTCCTCTTCTGCACCCTCCTCATCCTCTCTATCGGCACCCTCTTCACTCTCTGCTGTGTGCACCCCCAAATACACCACCACAAACACCACCACCTACCCTCCGCTTGAGTCACTGGAATTATTTTCCGATCCATCACAAGACATTTGCGATACGCAGCCATTGTTGGCATCGGATCAGGAAGAGGAGGTAGCAACAGCCGCCACTCAGCAGTCTGACGACAGTACCCAGATCAGCCCAAGGAGGTTGGTCCCCGCTGTTGCTGCCTATTCCGAGATCTCGAATGCTAGTGGTGGGGAAGGTGACGTGGATGATGACGTGTCTATGGACGTCACATGGGTAGCCACAAGAGAGGAAGAGGAGGGGAGTTCAGAGGGAGAGACGGACCAGCAGATAGGGAGGAGAGGCAGGCGGAACTTGCATTGCACAAGAGGTGCATCAACCATGTACAGTCACATCTGGCGCTCCCAGGACGCCGACACATGGCTCCGCAGTTGCGGCTTTTTTTAATGTGTCCGTTGCTGACAACAGTGTTGCCATCTGCAGCCTTTGCTGTCAATGCACAAGTCGCGGTAAGCCCAACACTCACCTAGGGACAACTGCCTTAAGAAGGCACCTTAACTCCCATCATGGAGCCCAGTGGGAGCAACACCGTCAGAACCCACAAAGCCACACTCAAGGCTCTCATCGTCCATTCTCTTCTCCTTCTCCTCTCTCCTCACAACTGTCCTCCACTCCACCTTCCATGATGCCATCTTCACGTTGTTCTGGAAAAAGGCAGGCTTCTGTGGCCCAAATGTTGGAGCGGTAAAAAATTATGACGCCGGATAACCCTCTTGCCCAATGTTTGACTGCTGGCTTGTCGGAACTGATAGCCCGCCAACTACTGCCATATCAACTGATAGACTCTGAGGCCTTTCGTAAATTTGTGGCCATTGGAACACCACAATGGAAGGTCCCAGGCAGGAAATATTTCTCGCAGAAGGGCATTCCAGAGCTGTATGGCCATGTTCAGCGGCAAGTGAATGTATCTCTGGCACACAGTGTCGGTGCCAAGATACATCTGACCACAGACACATGGTCTAGCAAACACGGGCAGGGAAGGTATATCACTTTTACTGCCCACTGGGTGAACCTTCTGACGGCCGTTAAGCATGTAACCCGTGGCACCTGTGTAGATTTGGTTGTACTGCCACGGATTGCATGCAGGCCTGCCTCTTCTTTTCCTCCTCCATCCTTCCTCTCCTCCTCGGCTGACTCCTCCTTTTCCGCAGCTACCGTCTCTTCCGCTGCACCGCCCAAGATCCCCAGAACCTATTCCACATGCCAGGTGAGACGTTGCCATGCTGTGCTGCGTCTGTTGTGCCTGGAAGCCAAGAGCCACACTGGTTCTGCACTCCTTTCAGCCTTGCGTTCACAGGCAGATCAGTAGCTGACACCGCTGAATTTGACAGTTGATAAAATGGTGTGCGACAACGGTGTCAATCTGCTGAGCGCGCTGAAACAGGACAAAATGACACACGTGCCATGCATGGCACACGTCCTGAACTTGGTCATGCAGCGATTCGTTTCCAAATACCCTGGGGCCAAGGACATCTTGCGGCAGGCCAGGAAAATCTCGGGCCATTTCAGAAGATCTTACACAGCCATGGCTCACCTTGCTGACATTCAGCGGCGACACAACCTGCACGTCAGGCGTCTTATTTGTGACTGCCTGACGCGATGGAACTCAATGTTGCAAATGCTTGATAGGCTGCTCCAGCAGAAACGTGCAGTTAATGACTACCTGTACGAACTCTGCGGCAGGACAGGTTCTGGGGAGCTTGGGTTTTTTTCACCTCACCAGTGGCTGCTCATGTGGATGCATACTTCTGCGGCCATTCGATGAGATCACCAAAGCCTAATTTTTGGGGCCTTTCATGGCCGACAATTATTTTTTCTGTCAATGCCTAATGAAACTATGGCTGACACTTACTTATTTATCCTGTGAATGCTTAATGTACCTTCAGCCACAGAATACTACGTTCTTTGCTGACAGGTAAACCCATGTGGGCTAATTTTTGGGGCCTATAGTGGCTGACACTTACTTCTGTATCCTGTGAATGCCTAATGTACCTCCAGCCACCAAATACTACGTTCTTAGCTGTCAGGTAAACCCACGTGGGCTAATTTTTGGGGCCTATACTGGCCGACACTTACTTCTGTATAATGTGAATGCCTATGGTACCTCCAGCCACCAAATACTACGTTCTTTGCTGACAGGTAAACCCATGTGGGCTAATTTTTGGGGCCTATACTGGCCGACACTTACTTCTGTATCCTGTGAATGCCTAATGTACCCCCAGCCACCAAATACTACATTCTTTGCTGTCAGGTAAACCCATCTGGGCTAATTTTGGGGCCTATACTGGCCGACACTTACTTCTGTATCCTGTGAATGCCTAATGTACCTCCAGCCACCAAATTTCTATGTTCTTAGCTGTCAGGTAAACCCATGTGGGCTAATTTTTGGGGCCTATACTGGCCGACACTTACTTCTTTATCCTGTGAATGCCTAATGAACCTCCAGCCACAGAATACAACGTTCTTAGCTGTCAGGTAAACCCATTTGGGCTAATTTTTGGGGCCTTTTATGGCCGACACTTACTTCTATATCCTGTGAATGCCTAATGAACCTTCAGCCACAGAATACTACATTCTTAGCTGTCAGGTAAACCCATGTGGGCTAATTTTTGGGGCCTTTTATGGCCGACGCTTATTTATCTTGTGAATGCCTAATGTACCTTCAGCCACAGAATACTACGTTCTTAGCTGTCAGGTAAACCCATGTGGGCTCATTTTTGGGGCCTGTACTGGCCGACATTTACTTCCTTATCCTGTGAATGCCTAATTTTTCAGATTGGAATTGGAAATCATTGGGTCTCTAAAGGTTCCGCCAAATTGTGGAATGGATGCGGACCCATTTTACAGATGTGTGAATGGACCCTATATGTATTTTACATGTATTTACCGGCTGCTGTCAGTTCTGGCTGATTTATGAAAAAAAAAAATGATCTAGGGTCTCTTCTGTTATAGCCATTTCAATACCGGACACTTTCACTCCCTTCCTGCCAAGGCCAATTTTCAGATTTTAGCGCTATCACACTTTGAATGACTATTTTTTATCATTTTGGTCACACAAATAGAGCTTTATTTCAGTGGTATTGTATCACTGCTGAAAAAACAAAAAAGACTGAAAATTAAAAAAAAAAAAAGTTTTTATTTGTTTCCATTATAAACTTTTGCAAATAAATAATCTTTCTTCATAAATATAGGCCAAAAGGTATTCTGCTTATTTTTTGGGAAAAAATAACCCAAATGTATGTTATTTAGGCTTCATATACACACTACCTACGTTGACCGCCGGCCGCGGGAAAATGCAAAACGCAGCAAAATCACGCAACGATTTTTCCACATTTTGCAACCGGCTGTCAAAATGTTCCTATCCAGAACGGGATTCCTCCACATTCAGGAGAGGGAGGTTGAACCTCCCCTAACCGCAACAGCCCCTAAACATCCTAAAAGCCTATGTGCATATTAACACATAGTGGATTGATTTACTATACCTGGAGAGTGCAAAATCTGGTGCAGCTGTGCATGATAGCCATTCATCTTCTAAGGTCAGCTTGTTCAGTTAAGCCTTGACAATAAAACCTGGAAGCTGATGGTTTCTGTGCACAGCTGCACCAGATTTTTCACTTCTCAGTGTTAGAAAAGCCATAGGCTTTGATGGAGTTGAGTTTAGGAGCTTTGGCAAAAAACACCAAAAGCTCCTAATTTCAAGTTTAGGAGCTGTAGTGTACATGAAGCCTTAAGCCCCGTACACACGTACTGATCGTCGGCCAAATGATCGGCCGTCTTTTGTCCAGGGCTGTCGTGTCTGTTGAAAACTGCAAAAGACTGCACACGAATTTTGTCGGCCAACAACAGCCGACTGCAGAAGTGATGTCATGTGATGGTTAACTTTCCTTGTCTTTTTTCTTTTCTGAGGTTGCCCAGTCTTGCAAATCTGCTGTCTGTCGGCCGAAATCTGTACTGACTGACGAACAATCGGCCGTTCTGGTGTTGGCCAACAAAAATTTTAATGCCTGCACGCCCGATTCTGTTCGGCCGAAAATGCCGGAAGCATCATACTAACAAGCCGACAATCGGCCGATCGTTCGGCGGCCGAATATTTACGGCCGACAATCGGTACGTGTCTGTTGGAAAGTTATACAGTCCACAAAATATGGTATAAATATTTGAAAATGGATCAATCCTGATGTACTAATGGCCTGATCTCATTTCTTGAGGTTCGAAAATGCCAGGACAGTACAAATACCCCCAAATGACCCCTTTTTGTAAAGTAAACAGTCTGAGGTATTTAGTAAGAGGCATGGCGCGCTTTTTGAAGCTGTAATTTTTTTGTCACTTTTTTTGAAAAATTAAGAAGTTAAATAAAATTAGTTTTTTCTTCACAAATGTTTTCTTTTTTTTACATACTGTTACCAGTGCAGTACAGCATCATCATATACCTGGTGATCAGGGACACTGAAAAAATACCAAAAAACATTAATATTTTTTCGATTATATACATTTTTATTACATTTTTATTTTTTTACAATTTTTTTTTTTTTTTACATATTGTGACCAGGGCAGTACAGTGTTACCATAAAAATACTGTACTACTCTGAGGAGGTGATCAGGAGTTTTTTTTGTTTGCATTTGTTTTTTTGGGATGTTTGGGTGGAGAGCAAAATTGCATGGGGGGACCCAAGAAAATGTTTCCCCAGGGTCCAATCCATATAAAAAAGATGGCCCTGGTCCTAATGTGCATGAGTAGCATGTTTTGGCTCTGAGGAAGAGGGTCCTCCCTTGAAACACATCAGCCCAGCCATACAGTTGCTGACATCGTCACGTCATCCAGTACAGGGGTACCCTAGATACTTTGGAGACGAGCAGTTCCATTGTGTTTTCATGTGTCATATCATCACTCGTTTGTGAGTATAATATGTGTTGTCTTTGGATCTTAATAAACCTTTTTTAGTGGTAATGCACAACGTCGGTGCGCCCTTCTTTTTTTGTTGTTGTCTTTGGATACCTTTGGTCCAGAAGGGGCAGCAAGACCTTGAGCGGTGCATACTAAGACCATATGTAAAAGCATTTATCCTTCATTACACACCACCCGAGCGCAGGAGAATTTTTGTTTTGTTGGACACGTAGGATAGCATTGAGCTGCTTCTACAGGCAAAACACAAATCTCCTGTAGAAGCAACGCTTTTTAAGCCGGTGTGCATGGAGCCTTGCACTGCAGATGAACAACTAATAGGCTTTTGCCATAGGCTTTTGCTATTTTTCAAGAAGAAGTCAAGAAAAAATTTAAATCTTTCAGGGTACTGCATAGGCACTGTTAAGATTTAGCGATGTTACCTAAAAGATAGCATATCTATATTTTTTTGTTTACTTTAGGTAGGGTATTTGCAAATGCATTTTTATTTTTTTTATTTTTTTTACCCACTTCTGAATTATTTGTTCTGTATTGCTAATTTAATTAGTGCCATCTCAGGTTCTAGGACATTTTCACACATGAAGTTCACATAAACACCTCACCGTTGTTTGTGATTAATTGCTTTGTCTCAATATTTTATTAACAGCAAATTTTAAATTATACAGACATAATATTACATACATGAAAGTAATGTAACATCTAATCAATGGCAACAAATCATGTTAGTTAATGATTATTTTACAGGGTAAATCCAGGAACACAGAAAATGATCAATAAAAAGGCTGCATATGTTGCCTCAAATTGTGAGGTTTACAGAACGGTTTCTGCTTACATTCCGAAATCTGATAAAAATAAATTCTGGGAGGATAATAATACAGAAATTGCATGATCTATTAACCATATTGTTTGGGACTATGACATTGTGTATAAGTGATCTTTTAGCAATTTGAAGTGCCTGAAATTTCAGTATCTTTTTAAATATTACCCCACTTTTCAAAAACTGTTGTAGAGAGTTTCTTTTGATAAACTTAAATTGCCAGATAGATAGGTAAAAGACAACAGAGGCTGCAGTCATAGTTGATTT
This sequence comes from Pelophylax lessonae, assembly GCF_965119305.1. Taxonomy (NCBI): domain Eukaryota; kingdom Metazoa; phylum Chordata; class Amphibia; order Anura; family Ranidae; genus Pelophylax; species Pelophylax lessonae. The sequence continues at coordinate 493,907,675 of NC_138769.1, read as the reverse complement.
ATTAAATGTTGGGTGCAGCAGACATACTGTACACATAAAAACACATTCTCTTTCAACAACAAGGATTATTTTTGTAAGATTATTTATTCTCTAAAAGGTTTTGAGGAACCTCAAATATCTGATCACTATTAGAGCAGCACAGTTAAAATCTAGTCTTGATACCTACTTTAAAATGAATCTGTGGTGTTTTATATACTTTGTTTAAAAATCTTTTGGTTCAATTCTAAAAAAAAAAAAGTTTTTTGTACTTTACAGGCAGAAAAAAAAACCCCTCTGGTTGAGAGCAGTTTTCTGGCAGAAAAAATGTTGAGTGCTTCTAAGCTCTCTTAAAGGCTTCTAAACTCTCCTAAACTCCTGTACAAAATGCTCTTTTTCTGCCAAGGAAACAAGCATTGTTTTAAGCCCCGCGTGCATGGACCCTTGCAAATACAAAAAAAAAGGTACTAATAGGTTCTGCAGCAGAGATAAGTCAAAGCAACAGCATTTTATTGTCAACATTTTAACAGAGCTCAGTTCATCTTTATCAAGAACATTTTTCAACAATATTACAAATTATTTTGTTCATATATATCACCTGCAGGCAGCAGACAGACCATTATCTGAGGTTTGTTTAGAGGTCTGAGTCTGAAAGAGCAATGCTTTTGCTAAAAAGAGACCTGAGTCAGGGAGGGGTGAGGGGGAGTGTGAGGAGACACCACCCCTTCCTCTGCGAGCAAAGGTATCAACTAGTATATTAAAAATGTCCTAGAAAACATAAAGCGAATACTGTGCCATCTTATTGTCCCGCTTGCATTGCATGCAGTGTCAACATGGTATACAACATATCGGAATAGTGCCGCGCAACATAGAACTCATATATATCCTTCTGTGAATAAAATTAAATTATCAGGAAAACAGTAATCTGGTTTTTCTCTTAATGTCTTCACTGTGTAATAAGTGCAAATAGTAACATTAAAATCAATAATTGTAGTTAATAATAATTAATTCTCCTGTTAATCAATTAGTGAGTTCTACCACCAATACCATGCAGCACTCCTACTGTACGTTGGAATCAATGTGCATCGGTTTATTAAAATCTGCAAGGGCTTTGGTTCATGTCTTCCCACATTTCCCTTATAAACAACTCCCAGTGACAACCATCACCATCATCATGCTGCGCTCACCTCAATATTTTAAACTATTATATATAAATAGGTCACCATACACCTTCTCCTTTAAGGGGGTCTCATCCACCCTCTCCAGATACTCCTGGGATTAACACCTGAATACCTCCTCCTCTTACACTGATGAGGACCACAACAATCTAAGCCAATTCACTGGCTCCTCTACCTAAAAGGAATAAGAGCTCAATATGGTGTTTAATGTTTTCAAACAAATGGCACTTTATTAAAATAAATAAAATCATACACACATAGCCAGTTCACTAGAAACCAGCAGTTCATTGCCTTAAAAGAATTTGTATAACAGTAGGTAAAATGCCCTCTTTAAGACAGAGACCTCAGCATCACCAGCAAGTGGCGGCTACTTCCGGGTAACATGATGACATCACTAGGCTCCACCCTAAAACACTTTTGGGACTTCTTCAAAGGATAAAAAGGGTTTATTTCCTTGTTTTTTTATTTGGAATAAATAGTTGAAATTATTATTGCTGGCTGCAATCAGCATTCAATAGATCACTATAGTAGTGATCTATTGCTGTAGGAAGATGCTGGACAGAGCTTTAAATGCCCTGTCCCAACCTCTGTACATAAAGAGAAGTACAGTAATGTCACTTTTGAGGTCATTACACTCCCAATTGAAATACAACACAAAAGATTCATGGTTACATCATGCACCTATGAAGTAAGCCACTGTATAAAAGTATCAGACATGATCCCAGCACTGTTTTAAAAAACAATGGAGGACCCAAGTGGTTAAAAGCTCATGAACTATGGAGCTGCGGTTGGCGGGAGTGGATTAGTTAAGGTCGGTGGATGGGCAAAAGGTGTTAGTATAGTTCACTTGAAAAAATACTTAGGGGGATTTGCAAGATGCATACATTTTAAGGTCTATGTATAAATAATATTTTAATGCAAGATTCACAAAGCTTTCACCAAGGTTTGCATTTTTATTTTTAATTGATTGGATTGGAAGCATTTTTTAAATTAAATAAATATGTAAACGTTTGTGAATATTGTGGGAAAAAGGTAGAAATAGATAGAAAAAAGGGGTTGATTTTCTAAAACTGTAGAGTCCAAAACCTGGTGCAGCTCTGCTTAGAAACCAATCAGCTTCCAGGTTTTTTTGTCAAAGCTTAATTGAATACGCTGAAGTTAGAAGCTGATTGGCTACCATGCACAGCTGCACCAGATTTTCCACTCTCCACTTTTAGTAATCCAACCCCATTATGGATTAGGAAAATTAGAAAGTTTGTTAAAGTGTGTAATAATGTCTGCTATCCCATGTTTATTCTTCTTAAAGGAGATACCATCCCATTTCTGGAGAGAGTATAATGTTTTGGATTTTTTTTCATGATCAGAACTAAAAAAGAACACTCAATAAGTTTCCCTTTAGTCCAATAAATATGAAATATTGCATATGAACAGGTGGAAATCTAAGCTCCTTTCCATGGGTTTATAAATTTATTCTTAGCTTTTATGTTAAAAAGTCTTGTTGTATAAACACAGGGAAAACTATCATAGAACGGGATACCATACATGTGCCAACATAGCCCTCAAATAATGACATATCTAATAATACCCAAACATTATTCATGCAGTTTCCTATGCAGCAATACGGTACAGGGAAAATCCATAAGTACATTGACTATTGGTAAACCCTTCCCTGCTTGCAGGTAAGCTTCACACTATGTTTTTCTCTCGTTGCCACTTTCCTTGTTTATAGATGGACAGATGTCTTATCAACCATGATGACTAGACCATTTTAGAACATGGCTGGTTAAATTGGCACACATTTTGATCCTTTTAGTCCATAGAAACCAGTTAGATTGAATGATGATCTACAGTGCCTTGCGAAAGTATTCGGCCCCCTTGAACTTTGCGACCTTTTGCCACATTTCAGGCTTCAAACATAAAGATATAAAACTGTATTTTTTGTGAAGAATCAACAACAAGTGGGACACAATCATGAAGTGGAACAAAATTTATTGGATATTTCAAACTTTGTTAACAAATAAAAAACTGAAAAATTGGGCGTGCAAAATTATTCAGCCCCTTTACTTTCAGTCCAGCAAACTCTCTCCAGAAGTTCAGTGAGGATCTCTGAATGATCCAATGTTGACCTAAATGATTAATGAAGATAAATAGAATCCACCTGTCTGTAATCAAGTCTCCATATAAATGCACCTGCACTGTGATAGTCTCAGAGGTCCGTTTAAAGCGCAGAGAGCATCATGAAGAACAAGGAACACACCAAGCAGGTCCGAGATACTGTTGTGGAGAAGTTTAAAGCCGTATTTGGATCCAAAAAGATTTCCCAAGCTTTAAACATCCAAGGAGCACTGTGCAAGCGCTAATATTGAAATGGAAAGAGTATCAGACCACTGCAAATCTACAAAGACCTGGCCGTCCCTCTAAACTTTCAGCTCATACAAGGAAAAGACTGATCAGAGATGCAGCCAAGAGGCCCATGATCACTCTGGGTGAACTGCAGAGATCTATAGCTGAGGTGGGAGATTCTGTCCATAGGACAACAATCAGTCATATACTGCACAAATCTGGCCTTTATGGAAGAGTGGCAAGAAGAAAGCCATTTCTTAAAGATATCCATAAAAAGTGTAGTTTAAAGTTTGCCACAAGCCACCTGGGAGACACACCAAACATGTGGAAGAAGGTGCTATGGTCAGATGAAACCAAAATCAAACTTTTTGGCAACAATGCAAAACGTTATGTTTGGCGTAAAGCAACACAGCTCATCAACCTGAACACACCATCCCCACTGTCAAACATGGTGGTGGCAGCATCATGGTTTGGGTCTGCTTTTCTTCAGCAGGGACAGGGAAGATGGTTAAAATTGATGGGAAGATGGATGGAGCCAAATACAGGACCATTCTGGAAGAAAACCTGATGGAGTCTGCAAAAGACCTGAGACTGGAAAGGAGATTTGTCTTCCAACAAGACAATGATCCAAAACATAAAGCAAAATCTACAATGGAATGGTTCACAAATAAACATATCCAGGTGTTAGAATGGCCAAGTCAAAGTCCAGACCTGAATCCAATCGAGAATCTGTGGAAAGAACTGAAAACTGCTGTTCACAAACGCTCTCCATCCAACCTCACTGAGCTTGAGCTGTTTGCAAGGAGGAATGGGCAAAAATGTCAGTCTCTCGATGTGCAAAACTGATAGAGACATACCCCAAGCGACTTACAGCTGTAATCGCAGCAAAAGGTGGCGCCAGAAAGTATTAACTTAAGGGGGCTGAATAATTTTGCACGCCCAATTTTTCAGTTTTTTATTTGTTAAAAAAGTTTGAAATATCCAATAAATTTCATTCCACTTCATGATTGTGTTCCACTTGTTGTTGATTCTTCACAAAAAATTACAGTTTTATATCTTTATGTTTGGAGCCTGAAATGTGGCAAAAGGTTGAAAAGTTCAAGGGGGCCGAATACTTTCGCAAGGCACTGTATGTCTTTAGGTGTACGCAGATGTGTCCAGCAGGCTGCTGTCAAAGACACCAGCAACCAAACTAGGTTAAAAAATGTTTTCAGATTCTAGCGTACCCTTCTACTTACTGCATCTTGACCTATCAGTTTTTGGAAACATAAGTTCTACAAGACTCCACAGACTGTTTAATCAAGGGGCAGTCAGGTTGAGGATGATTTACTAAAACTAGAGAGTACAAAATCTGGCGCAGCTCTACATAGAAACCAATTTGCTTCCAGGTAATTTGTCAAAGCTTAACCACTTGCCTACTGGTCACTTTCACCCCCTTCTTGCCCAGGCCAGTTTTCAGTGCGGTCGCTCTTTGAATGACAATTGCGTGGTCATGCAACGCTCTACCCAAACAACATTTTTACCATTTTTCTTTAGGCAGATAGAGCTTTCTTATGGTTGTATTTATTCACCACTGGGATTTTTATTTTTTTGCTAAACAAATAAAAAAAGGCCAAAAAATGTTTTTCTGTCATAACATTTTGTAAAGAAGTAATTTTTCTCCTTCACTGATGTGCGCTGATGAGGCTGCACTGATAGATGATGAGGAGGCACTGATGGGCACTGATAAAGAGGCACTGATATGCAGCACTGATGGCCACTGCTAGGCATAGCTGATTGGCACTGATTGGAAGCACTGGTGGGCACTGATTGGCAGCACTGGTGGGAACTGAGGGCACTGATTGGCAGCCCTGGTGGGCACTGTTGGGGCTGCACTGATAATCAGGACACTGATGATGAGTGCCCCGATTATCAGTGTATATGTCCCCTGTGTGGATTTGCCAGTTATCGGCTCTCTTCTCCTCACGCACTGTCAGCCTGAGGAGAGGATTGCCGATAACTAAACCAGCTGAAGTTAGAAGCTGATTGGCTATCATGTACAGCTGCACCAGGTTTTGTACTCTTCAGTTCTAGTAAATCAACCCCTAAGCATCTGAATCAACAACTGTCCTCTCTAGCTTATGGACAGCCTAAAGCTTCATTCAAAATATTTAGTTTTAAGAAAATTGGTTTGATTTTTTAATTCCTAAATAAAACGTTTGTTTTCAACTGCAGTGATGTAAAAATTTGAAGAAGCAATATGAGAAATTTTCTTGAACGAACAAATTTGGATGAAGACAAACAGCGGATGCGGTTTCCATTCAGGAAAGTCCATTCACACCAAAATAAATGTTAAAAGTAAACAACATTTTTAAGTACTTTAGATTGATAGCCTTCCAGTCATCAGACATACTAATAATTTTCGTATGATGTTTGGAAACCTACCAAAGCAGGGACATGGATCCATGTTTCCCCTAGTAAAAGCACCTCCCACAGTTTAGTAAAACACTGGTTAGGCAAACAGTTTACCTTTTAATCACCCCTGGTGTTAACCCCTTCCCAGCTAGTGTCATTAGTACAGTGACAGTGCATATTTTTTAGCACTGCTTACTGTATTAGAGCCACTGGTCCCCAAAAAGTGTCAAAAGTGTCAGAATGTCTGCCACAATATCACAGTCCCGCTACAGGTCGCTGATTGACACCCTTACTATTAAGTGAAAAAAAATATATATGTCTCGTAGTTTGTAGACGCTATAACTTTTGCGCAAAGCAATCAATATACACTTATTGGGATTTTTTACCAAAAATATGTAGCAGAATACATATTGGCCTAAATTGATGAAGAAATTAGATTTTTTCTTTTTTTTTTTTTTTTTTATTGAATAGGTTTTATAGCAGAAGGTAAAACATTTTTTTTTTCCTCAAAATTGTCAGTTTTTTTTTTCTTTTTGGTTTAGAGCCCCAAAAAAATAAATAATGCGGAGGTGATCAAATACCAGCAAAAGAAAGCTCTATTTGTGGGGAAAAAAGGACATATATCTTATTTCAGGTACAGGGTCACATGACTGCATAATTGTCAGTTAAAATAACGCAGTGCTGTATCGGGAAAAAAATGGCCTGGTCATGAAGGGGGGGGGTGTTAAATCTTCCAGAGGTCAAGTGGTTAACTGGCAATCCAATGTTTTTCTCAAGCATCATCACATCGCCCCCTGATTATATCCCATAGACACAACATTGTTACCCGATTGGAAATGGGTAGGCTTACAGCTGGAAGACTGCTGTAAATAGATCCCTGTGTTTGGCTGGCTGCAGTTTTGTTTGTTTGTTTAAACAGGTGTGTTGCTAGACAGGGTGGTACTTGCAAACCCAGGATTGTAGATGATGACAAGAACAGAAAGTAGTGTGAGTCATGTAATGATACACATTCTGCTGTCATGCATACATGTGTTAACATCTTATACTGAGAATGCTAAAGTTAAAAAAAGATCAAACGACTGACTAACCCTTTTCTTAAGATGGTCACATCTGTGTTTACCATTTCTTCCACATTGACAGTAAGCTGACATGTGAATAGTACAAACAAAGAAGCTGTGCTTTGACATGCTATGGTCAGATAGCACTAGGTAAATCAATTGTTTAAAAATACACAAGAGTCGTCAATCTTTAGTTGTGCTTAGGA
>NC_138769.1:493063020-493295520 GCF_965119305.1 Pelophylax lessonae | reverse complement strand
GTATGTATGTATGTATGTATGTATGTATACATATATATATATACATACATACATATATATATATATATATATATATATATATATATATATATATATATATATACATATACATATATATATATACATACATATATATATATATATATATATATATATACACATATACATATACACATATACATATACATATATATATATATATATATATATATATATATATATATATACACACACACATATACAGTGGGTACGGAAAGTATTCAGACCCCCTTAAATTTTTCACTCTTTGTTATATTGCAGCCATTTGCTAAAATCATTTAAGTTCATTCTTCTTCCTCATGAATGTACACATAGCACCCCATACTGACAGAAAAACACAGAATTGTTGACATTGTTGCAGATTTATTAAAAAAGAAAAACTGAAATATCACATGGTCCTAAGTATTCAGACCCTTTGCTGCGACACTCATATATTTAACTCAGGTGCTTTCCATTTCTTCTGATCATCATTGAGATGGTTCTACACCTTCATTTGAGTCCAGCTGTGTTTGATTATACTGATTGGACTTGATTAGGAAAGCCACACACCTGTCTATATAAGACCTTCCAGATCACAATGCATGTCAGAGCAAATGAGAATCATGAGGTCAAAGGAACTGCCTGAAGAGCTCAGAGACAGAATTGTGGCAAGGCACAGATCTGGCCAAGGTTACAAAAGGATTTCTGCTGCACTTAAGGTTCCTAAGAGCACAGTGGCCTCCATAATCCTCAAATGGAAGACGTTTGGGACGACCAGACCCCTTCCTAGAGCTGGCCGTCCGGCCAAACTGAGCTATTGGGGGAGAAGAGCCTTGGTGAGAGAGGTAAAGAAGAACCCAAAGATCACTGTGGCTGAGCTCCAGAGATGCAGTCAGGAGATGGGAGAAAGTTGTAGAAAATCAACCATCACTGCAGCCCTCCACCAGTCGGGGCTTTATGGCAGAGTGGCCCGACGGAAGCCTCTCCTCAGTGTAAGACACATGAAAGCCCGCATGGAGTTTGCTAAAAAACACCTGAAGGACTCCAAGATGGTGAGAAATAAGATTCTCTGGTCTGATGAGACCAAAATAGAACTTTTTGGCCTTAATTCTAAGCGGTATGTGTGGAGAAAACCAGGCACTGCTCATCACCTGTCCAATACAGTCCCAACAGGGAAGCATGGTGGTGGCAGCATCATGCTGTGGGGGGGTTTTTCAGCTGCAGGGACAGGACGACTGGTTGCAATCGAGGGAAAGATGAATGCAGCCAAGTACAGGGATATCCTGGACAAAAACCTTCTCCAGAGTGCTCTGGACCTCAGACTGGGCCGAAGGTTTACCTTCCAACAAGACAATGACCCTAAGCACAGAGCTAAAATAACAAAGGAGTGGCTTCACAACAACTCCGTGACTGTTCTTGAATGGCCCAGCCAGAGCCCTGACTTAAACCCAATTGAGCATCTCTGGAGAGACCTAAAAATGGCTGTCCACCAACGTTTACCATCCAACCTGACAGAACTGGAGAGGATCTGCAAGGAGGAATGGCAGAGGATCCCCAAATCCAGGTGTGAAAGACTTGTTGCATCTTTCCCAAAAAGACTCCTGGCTGTATTAGATCAAAAGGGGGCTTCTACTAAATACTGAGCAAAGGGTCTGAATACTTAGGACCATGTGATATTTCAGTTTTTCTTTTTTAATAAATCTGCAACAATGTCAACAATTCTGTGTTTTTCTGTCAGTATGGGGTGCTATGTGTACATTCATGAGGAAGAAGAATGAACTTAAATTATTTTAGCAAATGGCTGCAATATAACAAAGAGTGGAAAATTTAAGGGGGTCTGAATACTTTCCGTACCCACGGTATACACACACATACATATATACATATACACATATATATATACACACACACACACACACACACATATATACATATACACACACACACACACACACACACATAAGTAGTGAGTGTACGGCTTGTCTAACATTGTAAATTTGGAGTCCCCTCAACATAACTCAACACACAGCCATTAATGTCTAACTCGCTGGCAACAAAAGTGAGTACACCTCTAAGTTTAAATGTCTAAATTGGGCCCAAAGTGTCAATATTTTGTGTGGCCACCATTATTTTCCAGCACGGCCTTAACCCTCTCATGGGATTCACCAGAGCTTCACAGGTTGCCACTGGAGTCCTCTTCCATTCCTGAGGACATCACGGATCTGGTGGATGTTAGAGACCTTTGGAGAGTCCATTGGAGGATGCCCCACAGATGCTCAATAGGGTTTAGGTCTGGAGACATGCTTGGCCAGTCCGTCACCTTTAGCTCCTTTAGCAAGGCAGTGGTAGTCTCGGAGGTGTGTTTGGGGTCGTTATGTTTGAATACTGCCCTGCGGCCCAGTCTCCGAAGAGAGTGGACCATGCTCTCCTTCAGTATATCACAGTACATGTTGGCATTCATGGCTCCCTCAATGAACTGTAGCTCCCCAGTGCCGGCAGCACTCATGCAGCCCCAGACCATGACACTCCGAGCACCATACTTGACGGTAGGTAAGAAACAATTGTCTTTGTACTCCTCTCCTGGTTGCCGCCACACGCGTGTGATGCAGTATGACGCTGATCACGTGCACTCAACTTCTTTGGTTGACCATGGTGAGGCCTGTTCTGAGTGGAATCTGTCCTGTTAAACCACTGTATGCTCTTGGCCACCATGCTGCAGCTCAGTTTCAGGGTCTTGGCAATCTTCTTATAGCCTAAGCCATCTTTATGTAGAGCAACAATTATTTTTTTTTTCAGATCCTTAGAGAGTTCTTTGCCAAGAGGTGCCATGTTGAACTTCCAGTGACCAGTATAAGAGAGAGAGCGATAACACCAAATTGAACACACCTGCTCCCTATTCACACCTGAGACCTTGTAACACTAACAAGTCACATAACACCGGGAAGGGAAAATGGCTGATTGGGCCCAACTTGGGACATTTTCACTTAGGGGTGTACTCACTTCTGTTGTCAGCAGTTTAGACAATAATGACTGTGCGTTGAGTTATTTTGAGGGGACAGCAAATTTACACTGTTATACAAGCTGTACACTCACTACTTTACATTGTAGCAAAGTGTCATTTCTTCAGTGTTGTCACATGAAAAAGGTATAATAAAATATTTACAAAAATGTGCACACACACACACACACACACACACACACACACACACACACACACACAGTATATTGATGTATTACCTAAAGTATTGGGACGCCTGCCTTTACACGCACATGGACTATAATGGCATCCCAGTCTTAGTTCGTAGGGTTCAATATTTTTGCAGCTATAACAGCTTCAATTATTCTGGAAAGGCTGTCCACAAGGTTTAGGAGTGTGTCAGGAAGGAATTTTTTTCCCCTGCTGTAGCAAATTGGATCATGCTTTGCTGGGGTTTATTTTCGCCTTCCTCTGGATCAACAGCGGGTATAGGATTGTGTATATGGGATTGTATGGTAGGGCTTTCAATACTGTTTTTTTTTTTTTTTTTTTTTATGGTTGAACCGGATGGACTTGTGTCTTTTTTCAACCTGACTAACTATGTAACTATGTGTCTGTGGGAATGTTTGCCCATTCTTCTAGAAGCGCATTTGTGAGGTCAGGCACTGATGTTGGAGAGAAGGCCTGGCTCGCAGGCTCTGTACTTATTCATCCTTTAAGTGTTCTATTGGGTTGGGATCAGGACTTTGTGCAGGCCAGTCAAGTTCCTCTAACCCAAACTCGTTCATCCATGTCTTGATGCTATGTAAAATAATCATATTTTGTTGCATTGTTGCCTGAAATGAAGACAGACATAGTTGTTTGTCCAACTATATTTACTCATAACAGGTCAGTAAAATAAATAAATAAATGAAAGAAAGAAAAGTCAAAAACAGAATCACTGAGTTGGAAGAAGGATCATCTCCCTCCTTAAAAAAATGACTTGTAAACTCAATCAGATGTAGCTAATCACCTTTTCAATGGCACACAAAGCCACTTGACTTTCAACTGCTATCAGCTGTGGTCATTTTGATTAGCTCAGCAAGAAAAGAGCTTTTCTGGAGCATTTCATTCCCTGGTAGCGCAACTGAAGCAAACAACTATGGGTGGCACTGTCAAAAGATCTCCAGGATAAAGTTGTGGAGAGGCACAAGTCAGGAGATGGATACAAAAAAAGTCAAAGACTTTATCAATGCCTACAAGCACAGTGAAATCTATTTTTAAAAAGTGGAAGGTATTTGGTACAACACAGACCCTCCCTGGATCAGGACATCACTCAAAATTGGATGCAAGTGCCAGTAGGCTACCAAGAGGCTTACAGCAACTCTGAAGCAGTTGCAGAAATTTATGACAAAGAGTGGTATGTATGGGAGGATTGCAAGAAAAAAAAAAGCCACTCCTCAAGAAAGACCACATGCAGTCACGACTGAGCTTTGCCAAAAAGGCACCTTGAAGATTCTGAGGCCACAAAAGGTGTTATGGTCAGATGAGACTAAAATTAAATGATTTGGCCTCAACACTAAACAATATGTTTGGCAAAAATCCAATACAGCTCACAATCCAAATAACACCATTCCTACAGTAAAGCACGGAGGTGGTAATATCCTGTTATGGAGGTGTTTCTCTGCAGCAGGGACTGGAGCACTTGTCAGCAAAGAAGAAAAATGGATGGGGCAAAATACCATCAAATTCTTGAGGAAAATTTGCTTCCCTCGGCCAGAAAGTTGTCAATGGGAAGAAGGTTTACCTTCTAACATGACAATGACTCAAAGCGCACAGCAAAAATGACCACACAGTGATTGGAGAAAAAGGTGAATGTCCTTACATGGTTTAGTCAGAGCCCAGACTTAAACCCCAATGAAAATCTGTGGAATGACTTGAAGACTGCAGCCCACAAACGGTCACCATGAAATTTACCTGAACTTGAGCAGCTCTGCAAAGAAGAGTGGGCAAATATTGCAGTCTAGATGTGCAAAGTTAGTAGAGACACATCCCAACAGACTAAAAGCTGCAATTAAAGACAAAAGGTGGTTCAACAAAATACTGACACAAGGGGGCGATCCTTTTTCAAACTCAATAATTCTGTTTTAATTTTTTCTGACATGGTGTTATTTCTTTCATCTGGATATTATAAGTCACACTGAGTAAATACAGCTGGATAAAACAAAAACTGTGTCTTTGTGTGTGTGTGTGTGTGTGTGTGTCTGTGTGTCTGTGTGTGTGTGTGTCTTTGTGTGTGTGTGTGTGTGTGTGTCTTTGTGTGTGTGTGTGTGTGTGTCTTTGTGTGTGTGTCTGTGTGTGTCTGTGTGTGTCTGTGTGTGTCTGTGTGTGTCTGTGTGTGTCTGTGTGTGTCTGTGTGTGTCTGTGTGTGTCTGTGTGTGTCTGTGTGTGTCTGTGTGTGTCTGTGTGTGTCTGTGTGTCTGTGTGTGCAAACTGATAAAGGTCAGTCCTTCTTGGAATAAAAGAACATTGTTTTATTTCTCTTTGGAATCTATCCTCCAGTAAAATACCACACCCTGACCGGCAGTAATCTTAAGAAACAATATGCAACAGTTGAAAACCCTGTTTAATATTTAAAATGACATGTGTAAGATGTAATGGCACTGAAAAACACACAATTCATTTTCCCTTTAGGGGTTTATTTACCTTTCATATTTCAATTTTGTAGAGTGGTATATAGAATACCAAAATTCTACAAGCAATTTAAACAAACAAATGCAGAACACCCATTCCTAATGGTCTAGTTCGGAGGTCAGCAATCCATTGATTGGAATCTACCAGTCGGGGTCCGCAGGCAGCGGAGGAATTCCCCTCCTACGATTGACTGTCGGCTTTGACAGACTCCTTGCAGGACCTATGTCCAAACCCACCTGAGCTTGTTCCCCATCCTAATAAACCTCTTTTAGCAAGGCAAGGACATCAGGGTTCCTCCCTCACTTGCAAAGTGGCAGAAGGAAGCGGCATCCCTGAAGGGTATCGTGCTGATCACTGCTGGTCCTCCTCTCCCATGCATCCCAGGCATTTGTATGGGACATCATTTGGGATGCGTGAGAGAGGAGGGCAGACAGGATCTACATACCAGAGTATTATGTTACTGCCACTTCTCTGCTTGGCATATGGGATCAAATAAGTGCCTTACTGTCTTCTGTCCTACTGACCTCTGTACATTGACCTACCTGACCCTTGTACATTGCCCTGCTGACCTCCACCCTGCTGATCTCTGTACAATGCCCTTCTAACCTGTGCTCTACTGACCCCTGTACAATGCCCTGCTGACCTCTGTCCTTCACCCTGCTGACCCTTATACACTGCTCTAACTGACCTCTGCTCTGCTGATCCCTTGTCCTCTGCCCTAAAAACTGCTGACTCCTGTACACTGCCCTACATACTACTGAAACTTGTGCATTGCCCTACAAGCTACTGACTCCTGTACAAATCTTCCCATCTTTCATCCCCTCAATACCAATAAAGCATGTTTATACCAAATACAAAAACAGAGGGAGTTAGACCCCATTCAGACTAGCGCGACTTGTCAGGCGACTTGTCAGCCTGACAAGTCGCGCTCGGTCGCTCCCCATTGATTAGCACAGGACCTGTTCTAATAGGAGCGTCACAAGTCGCTCCGACTTACAAAAAGGGTCCTGTACTACTTTGGGGTGACCTGGAGGTGACTTGCATTGACTTCCATTATGTGAAGTCCCTGCAAGTCGCGCCGAAGTCGCGGTGCACCGCGACTTCACAGGTCGCCCCTCGAAGTCAGATCGCCACAGTGTGAACCGGCTCTTAAAGCCTTTGACCAGGCAAGCATTTTTTTTTTTTTTATCTTTAACCCGGTCACCCCTATAAACCATCCTCATCCATTGCCTTTTACTTACCTAACATCTGTAGTGGCAAAAAAGTCTTCTTTAACCACTTCCATACAGGGCATTTTTCACCCCCTTCCTGCCCAGACCAATTTTCAGCTTTCGGCGCTCTCACACTTTGAATGATAATTACTCAGTCATGCAACACTGTACCCAAACAAAATTTTTTATCATTTTTTTCCCACAAATAGAGCTTTCGTTTGGTAGTATTTATTCACCACTGGGTTTTTCATTTTTTGCGATAGAAATGAAAAAAGAGCGAACATTTTGAAAAAAAAATTATTTTGTTTTAGTTTCTATTATAAATTTTTGAAAATAAGTAATTTTTTTCCATAAATTTGGGCCACAATTTATACTGCTACATATCTTTGGTAAAAAAAATAACCCAAATTAGTGCATATTATTTAGTCTGTGTTAAAGTTACAGAGTCTACAAGCTATGGTGCCAATCATTGAAAATTGATCACATCTTATCACACCTGATGTACCCACAGCCTATCTCATCTCTTGAGGCCCTGAAATGTCAGGACAGTACAAATACCCCCCAAATTACCCCTTTTTGGAAAGTAGACATTCCAGGGTATTTATTAAGAGGCATGGTGAGTTTTTTGAAGTTGTAATTTTTTCCCACAACTCTTGGGAAATTGAAGAAAATTTTTTTTCTCTTACGTCCTCCGACAGTCGCCGCCACCTCTAAGTCATCACTGTTGGGTATTGACTTCCAATCCGCAGGAGTAGCTAGGCATATAGACTTAGTCAAAAGACAAAAGGCATTAGCATATACACACCCATGGGGGCTGTCCCATCTGGTCAATACCCCCCCTGCATCACCACTCCCAACTCAGTTTCAATCTGCCTAGCGTCAGGAGTAGTCAGGCTTACCTTGTGCTGGGGCTTCAGTCTCAGCCTTCCTAATCTTTTATTTGATTTCTTTGAAAATGTCAGTTTTTTCTCTTACTTTACTAGCTGTTTATTTTGTCAGCTTCTAGTGTTACTCTTCTCTTCGGATGAAGATGGATCATGTGGTGCTGGGATTCGGACTGACCGCCCTGGTTCTCCAGAGCAAAAGGGTCAGATGGACCCCCAGCCCGCCATCGAGCGTTCAGCTATGGCTCGCCCTGGCATTACGAACGACCCATCCCTGTTCGCTGCAGGGATGCAGCCGTGAGGTGGCTACCTCACAGGACAAATCTGCGGTGCTGCAGTGTCATGTCCCTGGCTCACGGCACTCCCTGTCAGGTGAGGACAGCAGTTTTCCGTGCATAGAGGCTTCCCACGCCATCTGGTACAGGTAAGTACTTCTGTGTGGAGCCTCTGTCTGGGGTGGCAGTCTGTGTTGCTGTGTGTCCCCCATGTCTGTGCCTGTGTGACTCCCTGATGCGGTCCCTGCGGGGATCGCTTGTGCAGTTTTCTGTATGTGTGGGGGGTCCCCTTCCCTGTGTAACTTCGGTGCATTGTTGGGGGTGCATACTTTGTGTGGGGACCGCAGCGGAGTAAACTTGCGCGGTCCGCCATCTTTGACTTGGGCAGGCATGGTCAGCCTCTCTGTGGGCGATACTGCATGCTGTTTTGGCGCCATCCGCCGCCATTTTGGTGGGTGTAGAACGATCGGTCCGACCGCATGTTCGGCGGCCATTTTCTTGAAGCCTCCAATGCAATCCTATGGGGCAGCCATTTTCCCTAAGACTGAAAGTCTTTAAAGTTCAGCCTACTTCAGCAGCACTTCCTTTCCATATGCAGCAGGACCTCGGTGGCAACACTCTGCAGGCTCTGCAGGTTATCGCTCTCAATATTCCTCTGTATTATCGCTTCTGGCTCAGTTTTCTCTCTCCTTTTGGGGTCTTTGTCACTGTAGCTGTAGCGGTGGGCTGCGCATTCCGCAGCGATTTAAAAAGGGGCAGTACACATTTATTGCACTGTTTTTTTCTGTGAACTTTGAGCAATGGATTCTCAGGAAAGCAAGTTCCCCCCAGCTTTAGTGGGGGTCCCCAGTTCTCCTGTGGCCCCGCTGCGACCCGATTTAGCTGCTGTAGTGGCGACTTTGGTGTCTAATATGGAAATGCTGATGTCTGAACGTGCTGCAAAAAAGAGGCCCAGATTGTCTCTCTCTTCTGATTCAGATGGGGATATGGCTGCTGCTGTCAGCGTGCCCTTTTCAGGGTCCCGCTCATCCCTGGACCCCCCGGGGTCCGAGGGGGAGGCTGAAATGGAGGGGGTTGATACCTCCTCCCTAGGGTCACCTGAAGAACGGGCGACCATGGATGAGGTAATTGTTTCTGTTAAGGAAATCTTGCATTTAGAGGATGAGCCCTGTCCTCCGGGCGTTGTGTCCTCATTTGGGACGCACAGGACCCGCAAGTCTGCGCAGGATTTCCCCTGCCCAGCTGAATTTCATTACACTGTTAATGAAATGTGGCGCACGTTAAAACGTCCATTCCTGGTACTTAGTCGGTTCAAATTGCTTTCTCCTTTTGCGCCGGCTACGGAATCACGATGGTGTGTGCCTCCACAGGTAGATCACACTGTGGCCGTGTTAAACAAGGCTACCTTGGTTCCTACTGAGGATACCCCGGTTTTCCGGGACCCCACGGACCGGCGGTTGGAGTCTCTAGCTCGCCATTTCTATACGGTGGCAGGTTCGTTGCTCAAACCCGTTTTCGTGTCCGTTCTGGTGGCTCAGGCGGTGGCTGATTGGACTAAGATGCTTAGGTGCAATCTCGTGTCTGATGGTGTTCCGCCTGCCCGGCTGGAAATGGTGGATCAGATCCACCAAGGAGTCATGTATTTGTGTGATGCAGCCTTGAATGAGGCCCCCTTAGTGGCTTGCCTCTCTAGCGTCGCGGTACTTAACCGGCGACTGATATGACTGAAGAGCTGGTCGGCTGACCAGTCCTCACGGAAAACAGTTGCTGATTTTCCCTATGCTGGTTCTCACCTTTTTGGCGAGGCGTTGGATACCCTGGTGAAAGGCGTCACGGGGGGCAAGAGCACTATGCTGCCCCAGAACCCGAAGAACAAGTCCTTTCGGGGCAAGCGGGGTTCTGCGCCTAGATCCAATCAGGGGTCCTTTTGTGCCTTTCGGAACCAATCCAGGGGCGAGCCCTTCAAGGCCCAGGGCAGTCAGAAGAAGCCCTGGGCGGGTAAGCAGAAGTCCGGCAATGCTGGCGTGGCGGGTCAATCCACCTCTGCCTGAAGGGGCGCCCTCACCTGTTTCAGGGGTAAGGGGACGTTTGCACGGTTTCCTCCAACCTTGGTTGCTCCGGATATCGGACAGGTGGGTTCTGGAAATCGTTCAATCGGGATACAAGATCAAATTCCTTTCCCGGCCGGGGGACAGATTCTTTCCCTCCAATCTTCATCTGCTTCCGGGGCGTCTGCAGGACTTGCATCAAGCGGTGCAGGACCTGCTTGCTCAGGGAGTGACTGTCCCGGTGCCTCATCGGGACAGGTTTAGGGGGTTTTATTCCAATCTGTTCACTGTGCCCAGAAAGGAGGGCAAAGTGCGTCCTATTCTGGACCTGAAAGCGCTGAACCGCTTCGTGCGTGTTCGAAAGTTTTGAATGGAGTCTCTCCGTTCGGTTGTGGCCTCCTTGAGTCCGGGAGAATTCCTGGCTTCGATAGATCTGAAGGATGCGTATCTGCACATCCCCATTTTCGAGGGTCATCAGCGGTACCTTCGGTTTGCTATCGCAGAGGACCACTACCAGTTTGTGGCGTTACCTTTCGGTCTCGCTTCGGCACCAAGGGTGTTTACCAAAGTGTTGGCGCCGGTTCTGGGCCTACTGAGGGCTCAGGGCATTGCGGTCTTGGGTTACCTGGACGATATACTTCTGAGATCACGTGCCAGCCAGGACCTAGTGCGCGATCTGTCCACCACGGTGCAGACGCTCCAGGAGTTCGGATGGACCATCAACGTTCAGAAATCGACGTCTCCATCGCTTTGTCTTCCCTACTTGGGAATGATTCTGGACTCTGCTCAGGCAAAGGTGTTCTTGCCGGAGGACAAGCTCCGGACTTTGCAGGACGAGATCAGGTCCCTCAGGGACAGCCCGTCCTCGTCACTCAGGACCTGTATGCGGGGCCTGGGGTTGATGGTATCGGCCTTCGAGGCGATACCCTTTGCTCAGTTCCACACACGGGCTCTCCAAGCAGAGATCCTGGCCAGGTGGGACAGACTGCCTCAGTCCCTGGAT
The DNA here is from genome assembly GCF_965119305.1 of Pelophylax lessonae. Lineage (NCBI taxonomy): Eukaryota > Metazoa > Chordata > Amphibia > Anura > Ranidae > Pelophylax > Pelophylax lessonae. Next base: position 493,284,431 of record NC_138769.1, on the reverse strand, counting down.
CTGTGTGTCTCCTTGAGTCGTCAGACCAGATTGGCTCTTCTATGGTGGCTCCAGTCCCCGTCGGTGGCGGAAGGCAAGTCCTTCCGTCCGTTAGTGTAGACGGTGATTACCACGGATGCCCGCCTGTCGGGCTGGGGTGGAGTTCTGGGCAATCTGTCTGCCCAGGGCACTTGGTCGGAGGAAGAGTCCTCCCTCCCGATAAATGTACTGGAATTGCGAGCGATAAAACTATGTCTCTTCCAGTGGTCGGGCCGTCTTCGGGGCCGTCCTGTCCGGGTACAGACGGACAATGCTACCGCGGTGGCCTACATCAACCTCCAAGGGGGCACCAGGAGTGCTCGGGCAGCCCGGGAGGTGACCGACAATTCTATCTTGGGCCGAGGCTCATGTCCCGGCGATCTCGGCAGTTCACATTCCAGGTGTGGAGAATTGGCAGGCCGCCTATCTGAGCCGCCAGACCCTGGACCAGGGGGAATGGTCCCTACACCCGGAGGTCTTTCAAATGCTGTGTGCGAGGTGGGGATCCCCGGTCGTGGATCTGTTCGCATCCCGGCTAAATCAAAAGGTGGAAAGGTTCGTGGAAAGAACGTGCGATCCATTGGCGGACGCCTCGGATGCGTTGGTAGCCCCTTGGCATCAGTATCGTCTGATGTATGCCTTTCCTCCGATTCGGTAACTAGCCCGGTTCCTCCGCAGATTGGTCTCGGAACCGCACCTGGTGATTCTGGTGGCTTCGGACTGGCCACACCGGTCCTGGTACGCCGACATTGTTCACCTGGCAGTGGCGCCTCCGTGGCGTCTGCCTCTGCGGGAAGATCTCTTGTCTCAGGGTCCGATCTTCCATCCTGCTTTACAGTCGCTGGCTTTAACGGCCTGGCTGTTGAAACCCAGGTCCTGAAGGACAGGGGTCTTTCTTCTGAGGTCATCCCTACCCTTGTCAAGGCTAGAAAGACCTCCTCCGGTAAAATCTATTACCGTACCTGGAAGGCTTATTTCGCCTGGTGTGAGTCCAGGGGGTTCTCCCCTCGCTTGTACTCGGTGTCCAGAGTGTTGGCCTTCCTCCAGTCTGGGGTGGACCAGCGCCTGGCGCTGGCCACGATCAAAGGCCAGGTGTCCGCACTGGCTATTCTTTTTCAACGCCCTGTGGCGTCTCACTCTCTGGTTCGCACCGTCATTCAAGGTGTGCGACATTTGGCTCCTCCCAGGAAGGAGCCTTTACCTCCATGGGACTTGAACTTGGTTCTGTCCGTCTTACAGCGTGCTCCCTTTGAAAACATTTGGGAAATATCATTGCCTCTGCTGTCTAAGAAGGTTGCCTTTTTGGGGGCGATCACTTCGGCTCGCAGGGTGTCTGAACTGGCAGCGCTATCTTGCCGTTCTCCATACTTGGTGATTCACCGGGATAAGGTGGTTTTGCGTCCGCATCCCTCCTTTCTTCCTAAGGTGGTCTCTGAGTTCCACATTAATGAGGACATTGTCCTGCCTTCGCTTTGTACGAAGCCTAAGCATCCTAAGGAGGTTGCTCTGCATTCCTTGGATGTTGTCAGGGCGATCAGGGTTTACCTGTCGTCTACGGAGTCCTTTCGGAAGACGGATTCCCTCTTTGTCCTTCCTGAGGGACCTCGGAAGGGCATGGCTGCTTCTGCAGCCACTATTGCCAAATGGATCAGACAGACCATTGAACAGGCTTACGCCTTGAAGGAACGGGTTCCACCCTTCCCTGTTAAGGCGCACTCTACCAGATCTGTGAGTGCGTCCTGGGCCTATTGGCATCGGGCCTTGGTGGCCCAGGTGTGCAAGGCTGCGACTTGGTCGTCGGTGCACACTTTTTCCACGTTTTTCCACGTTCGGGCATCGGCTGATGCTTCATTTGGCCGCAAAGTTCTCAGTGCGGCAGTGCCATGATGGACCCTTGTGTTTTTTTCTGGGTCCCTGGCTGTTGGCATTTGCTTTTCTGGGCTGTTGCTCCTGTTGAGCATTGTTTTTTCTGTTGCCCAGTTGGTTCTCTTACAGTGCATGCAAGATTCCTTTCTCTGATGTGGGTACTGCGTTGCCTTTTCTACGGTTGCGTTTCCCACCCCTCATGTCTATACTGCTTTGGGACATCCCAACAGTGATGACTTAGAGGTGGCGGCGACTGTCGGAGGACGTAAGAGAAAACAGAATTTTTGTAAAATCTTACCTGTAAAATTCCTTTCTCTGAGTCCTCAGACAGTCGCCGCCTCGCCCCTCTTTTGGAGTTCTTATTACCTACTGCTATGCTACCAAACTGAGTTGGGAGTGGCGATGCAGGGGGGGGGTATTGACCAGATGGGACAGCCCCCATGGGTGTGTATATGCTAATGCCTTTTGTCTTTTGACTAAGTCTATATGCCTAGCTACTCCTGTGGATGGGAAGTCAATACCCAACAGTGATGACTTAAAAGTGGCGGCGACTGTCGGAGGACTCAGAGAAAGGAATTTTACAGGTAAGATTTTACAAAAATTCAGTTTTTTCTTTTACAAAAAATTGTCATAACAACAAGTTATTTCTCACACACAGTATATACATACTTGCAATGACACCCCAAAATACATTTTGCTACTCCTCCTGAGTATGGCAATACCACATTTGTGAGACTTTTACATCCTGGCCACATAGAGAGGCCCAACATGCAGGGAGCACTGTCAGGTGTTCTACGAGCATAAATTACACATATAATTTCCTAACGAACTATCACACTTTTGAAGGCCCTGGAGCACCAGGACAATGGAAACGCCCTCAAAATTACCCCATTTTGGAAAGCAAACACCCCAACACGTAATCTATGCGCATGGGCCGCAGATAGGTACTCGGGTACACTGATCGGCTTCAGAGAGGTACTCAGGTACTCTGATGGGCTAGAGTCGGGTACTCTGGTACTCCGTGACGGGTACTCAAGAGTACAGGAGGACCTGTCATCGGAGTACTCGAGTACCGGTCACCAGCCCATCAGAGTACTTGATTACCTGTCATCAGAGTAACTGATGGGCTGGTGATAGGTACTCGGGTACTCTGATGGGCTGGTGACAGGTACTGGGATGGGCTAGTGACAGGTCCTCTTTATTGGTCGGTAACGATCCTGTGTGAGGAGGAGAGCACGGTAAAAACTAGTTACCGTGGTTTTATTGACATTCTGTGACCGGCTGTGATTGGACACAGCCGGTTACGTAGTAAAGAGACAATTTTATTGGCTATTTACCCTGATCGGGGATGGACTGTGTCAGAGTGACACTCTTTTCCCGATCACCATGTGGTCGGCTGTGATTGGACACAGCTGGTCACATGGTAAAGAGCCATTTTTTATTGTGGGACACACTGCATCCCTGACCACCGTGCTGCGCTTCCCCTGGGGTACGGGAGAGCGGCGAGAACAGTCGGACGTTATAGGACTTCCGCCCAGAGGGAGGAAGCATCCCTGCTTGCGTTATTTTACAATGCGCCAGTATGGTAGTGGTTAAAAGGGCTATATGGACATCAACCTTCCTGTTATGTGACAGTTCGGTCCTTTGTTGGCCGCAGTCATCTCCCTGGGTGCAGGGTTTTCGGCCTCTTCATTGGCCGGAGGGGGGTTGACGTCACCCTGCACATGCGCAGGTTAGTCTGTCATGCAAGCACAGCCAGAGTATGCTGGGAATTTACACCAAGCTGTGCATGCTCAGTTCAGTGTACATTCTATAAATTGCTGCAAGCAGGCAGATATCTGTGTATTATTGCAAAGGAGACGTAGCATAGCTCTTCTGCAATAAAGAGCTGCCTGCTCGCAGTTTTTTTCAAGTTAGCTTTAGTTCCACTTTAAGTCGCTCTGTGAATATAGAAGCCCCAGCCTCACCTACATTCATTCCTTTTGCCATTTTTAAAGAGAATCTTGAAATTGCATTATATTAGCCTTTATTCACACCTGAGCATTTAGCACCTTGAAGCTTAAAGCTCCACAACCTAAATCGCATGCTTTAAAATTGTGCCTGTTCACATATGACCACTAAGGCATCTGTAGGTCAAAGCCTGATGCCCAAAGAGGTAAATGAGCCATTTTTGAATCAGAATGGGATGGCCACAGGACTGGAGAAGGGGAGTGGTTTTATGGGATTTACCGCATTGAAATCCTATTATACGTGGGGGGGGGGGGGACATATGTTTTTTTAACTGACCAGAGTTGAGCTTTAAAGTGGTTCTAAAGCCAAAAGTTTTTTTTCCCTAAAGGTGTCAAACTGGTGACCCTCCAGCTGTTGTGGAACTACAAGTCCCATGAGGCATTGCAAGGCTGACAGTTACAAGCATGACTCCCACAGGCAGAGGCATGATGGGACTTGTAGTTCTGCAACAGCTGGAGGGCCGCCAGTTTGACACCCCTGCGGAAGCCTTCTGAGTAGCAGAAACCTCCCCTGCCCCTCCCTTATACTTATCGGAGTCCATTCACGATCCAGAGATGTGCAAGAGAGCCGAGGCTCTCCCGACTCGGTCTCTCTTTTCTGGTCAGATTGATAGCTGAAGGAAGCATTGTGTTTGCGGGCATGTTAGCTCTTTTAGTAAGGACAGCACGCTGCTGGAGGGCTTCGTTCTAAGGTAAGTATTTCATAATATGCTAGTATGCAATGCTAGGGATGCACCGAAATGAAATTCTTGGCCGAAGCCGAAGCCGAATAATAATGAAATGCTTGGCCGAAGGCCGAATACCGAACGCAGTGTTTCGCATTTTTTCCATTTATTTTGCCAATTTTTTGTCCTCTCTCTTGTCCTCTCGTGTGTCTCTCTCTCTCTCTCTTGTCCTCATGTCTCTCTCTCTCTCTCTCTCTTGTCCTCTCATGTCTCTCTCTCTCCCTAAATGTTACTGTAGGGAATGGGATTCAGTGCACACTGCAGCCTTGTACCATAGAGTTAATGTTAGTGACACTGTAGGGATTGGGAAGGATGCTGGGAATGGAAATCAGGAAGCATGCAGGCAGCCTTGTAAATTTTAATTGCAGATACAGGGCACTGGGCAGGTCAGGGTTAATATGGTAACATCAATTACTCAGTGACAGTCAGTCAGTGTCAGTGTGGACTCGATCAGATTATACAGTGACAGACAGTCTCTCATAGTGGTGGTAGTAGGAGGCTGGAGGTGGGACTAGTAGGAGCCTGGAAAGGAGCACAGCTGCATACATACATTACTCACTCGTGCACTGCAGCCCGCCCCACACATTCAGTGAGTCTTACTCTCCTCCCTAGTTTTTTCAATGGCACATTCAGGAAGCCAATCACGCCGTGAGTAGCGGCACAGCGGAACCAATCAGGTGTGCACAATGTTTCCTATACACATTTTTTATAGATATCGATCATATACCTACTCTTGAAGAAGTGGAAAATTCAGTCCACGAAACGCGTCAGTCATTAATGGTTATGATGTACTTTTATACTCTGTTACTCTTTTACATTGTCATGCTGGTTTAATTGAATCTGACTTGGGGGTGTTCAACCTTGCCATTGAATTTTATACCATGTATTTATGATGTTTGTATCTACATATCATGCTGTCACATGTAATATTGTGCACATCAATAAATGTAATTACTTTGTTCCATCAGTCTGGTCAAATTATGTCTCTCATCTAAAGTCCCAACTTTTTTGCTATTGTCAATTGATATTAGGGATGGAGACGCACGGCAAATCCCACCGTGCGCCTCATTTAAAGTCCCGCCCTTCCCCCTCCTCTCTTACCGAATCAGGGATGGAGAGACATAACATTGACAGACAGGGTTATATAACATTGTGTCACTGTGCACTGACCGTATATAGTGGCTTATATCCCTTAGCCCAATACGCTGTGTCAGTACAGATTCCCTCCGGACCAGTTGGGGGTTTCTTTGCACTCCTAACACATATATGAACCTGATATATTTTTCATACTCCATGTATATGCCACTTCTGTACATACATTGTATCAATTGGCGACTGGTTCACCAGTCTTTACTTTTTGCTGCACAGCGTCTCTGGCGGTGCCTGCTGGTGGGCGGGGACGTTTCCTACTGTCCTCCTCGGGAGCTGCGATGTGCGGCGGCCTCCCCCCCGCTCTCCCTACGCCTGTTCGGGCGCGGGGGGGCGGGTGGGCGTTACCGCCGCACATCGGCGCCACGCCCTGCGCCGACGTGTGACGTCATTCTGGCGCCAACACGCCGACGGCTGTTTCTCCACCTCAGTGCATTTAGAGGCAGTCCGGTGGATGGCTTGGCAATCTGCCTGCCGTTCCCGCGGGTCCTCATGTATGCACTGACGTGACGCTGGGAGCCCTAGTGTCGGTGGCCAACGGCGAAGTCAGAGCACACTCTCTGCTCTTTATGGTATCTCTTCATTCGGGTAATTCACATTTTCACCTCTCTATTTTTCACAGGCTCACGGCTTTTTACTTTATCCAACATTTCACAGTATCAGCACAATCACCACTCGGTTTCAATTCATTCAACCTGGTCACTGGTTTATTTCACCTTCTCACTGGTATACTATATCACCATCTCTTTACTTACTTGACTGTGTTTTTTACCCACGCTTTCTTAGTCTATACCCCTACTCAATAATTTCTATACAATAATATGCAAGTTAATATGAAGTCTTTATATACCTTACTCAACAATTTTTATATAATAATATGCAAGTTAGTATGAAGTCTTTCTATACAATCTATATAATATATACTCTCATATATCCTCCTTTACTCATTCCATATAGATACTTCTATACAATCATTTATTATATACTCAGTAATCACTTCCTTTTACTCATTCCATATAGATACGGTATTTACGTGATTACAAGCATCAATCTCATCACTTTCATCTATATTTCCCTTGTGTGCGGCGTCCTTCGCCCTGTCCATGGACCTTATGCTCCCTCAGCTCCCGTGGGAGGCGTTTGGGTCTCTGCCTCCGCCTCCAGTTTTGCTTCACCGCCAGTCTCACTGTGTAAGTTTGTGGGAATGGGGGATCATTTCCCCTTTTCCCCCTTCCCCCCCCCCCTCCCAGTCTTTTTACCATCATATAACACAATGTTTCCTATACACATTTTTTATAGATATCGATCATATACCTACTCTTGAAGAAGTGGAAAATTCAGTCCACGAAACGCGTCAGTCATTAATGGTTATGATGTACTTTTATACTCTGTTACTCTTTTACATTGTCATGCTGGTTTAATTGAATCTGACTTGGGGGTGTTCAACCTTGCCATTGAATTTTATACCATGTATTTATGATGTTTGTATCTACATATCATGCTGTCACATGTAATATTGTGCACATCAATAAATGTAATTACTTTGTTCCATCAGTCTGGTCAAATTATGTCTCTCATCTAAAGTCCCAACTTTTTTGCTATTGTCAGTCCTATTGTTCGGCACAAAATTATTCGGCCTTTTGACTTATTCGGCCGAACACCGAAAGTGATATTTTTTCTATTTTCGGCCGAATAATGTTCGGCCGCCGAACATTCGGTGCATCCCTATGCAATGCAGTTGCATAAAGAGCACAAAGTTTTTTTTTTTTTAAACTCTGCTGTGGTTAACTACCACTAAAATGTCACTTGACATGTAAGCTGCGTCAGATACTAGAATCATGCCGATTGGTCTATTGGTTAATAAAAGGATATTATGCTAATAAAAAGGAAGGCAGCAAGACTGCTAAATTTTGGAGAAGAGGTTGCAAATGTTATTTATAAATTATTACATAAAGTCTAGGTGTTCTGGTAGATCCTAAGCTTAATAATAGCCTGCAATGCCAAGCTGCGGTTTCCAAAGCAAGCAAAGTCCTTTCTTGTATTAACAGAAGAAGGGCCGCTGGTAAGGCAGTACAGCCAGGTCTTCTGTACTGGGCCCAGGCCCCATCAGCTCAAGAAAGGGGCCCAGGCACCTGCTCAGCAGGATGTCCAGCTAAATTGTCCTAATGCAGACACCGATCCTCTTCTGCCTTCTCCTGCAGCGCCACCAGCTTCTCTTCTTTCCGCCTCCTGCTGCAATGCAGGGGGGATTGGTTCTGGGAACATGCGCCTCTTCCATCTGCTGTTCGGGCCCCCCTGTGTGCCCCTTTTTCTTGCAGCGCTGCCAGCTTCCCACCCACCAGCAGCTGCTGTGGGCACACAGGGGGATGTTTCAAGAGGAGCCCCTTCCTTTCCTGAATGAACACAGTGAGCGACCGGTACCAATCACTCATGTGTCCATTCATCACTAAAGCATAGTAAACGTTGTTTACTATGCTTTAGTTTGTGAATGAGCAGGAAGCCTCGGAACGCATTCCATTAATTCATCTGTGCAACTGAGGCTACAGAGAAAGACTGATAGATCTATGTCCTCATTCACTTTTGGATAGGGGAAAGGGAGCCCTGTCAGGTAGGCTGTATGGGGCCCAGTGATTTCTAACAGCAGCCCTGATTAGCACCAATTACTCACGGTGTCTATTCATCACTGAAGCTTAGTAAATTGTGTTTACTATGCTTCAGCTTGTGAATGAGCATGGAGCCTCAGAGCCCTTCCCATTTATTCAATGTTCAGTGCAGCTGAGGCTGCAGTGAAAGGGACTGGAAAATCACTGTCCTCAGTCCCTTTCTCTGTTTCAAATGTGAGACATCAGGGGCCTGATATTTCAACAAAGCCACCCCAACAAGACTGTTAAAAAAAAAAAGGTGGGGGCCCTGCCAGGTAGGCTGTACGGGGCCCTGTGATTTCTAACAGCAGCCCTGCACAGAGGCATGGACTCCACAGAGAGAGATCTAATTTTGCCCCTGTACAAATCATTAGTAAGACCTCATCTGGAATATGCAGTTCAGTTTTGGGCACCAGTTCTTAAAAAGGATATCGGGGAACTGGAGAAAGTCCAGAGAAGGGCAACCAAACTGATAAGAGGCATGGAGGAGCTCAGCTATGAGAAAAGATTAGAGGAACTTAATTTAAAGTCTCTTGAGAAGAGGAGATTAAGGGGGGGATATGATCAACATGTATAAATACATAAGGGGTCCATATAGTGAACTTGGTGTAGTTATTCACTTTAAGGTCAACACAGAGGACAAGGAGGCACTCTTTACGTCTAGAGGAAAACAGATTTCATCTCCAAATACGGAAAGGTTTCATCACAGTAAGAGCAGTGAAAATGTGGAATAGACTCCCTCCAGAAGTGGTTCTGGCCAGCTCACTAGGTTGCTTTAAAAAATGCCTGGATTCTTTCCTGGGTGTACTTAATATAAATGTTTGTAGGTAAAGTTGATCCAGGGAATATCCGATTGCCTCTCGGGGCATCAGGAAGGAATTTTTTTTTCCCCTGCTGTAGCAAATTGGATGATGCTTTGCTGGGGTTTTTTGGCCTTCCTCTGGATCAACTGCGGGTATAAGATTGTGTATATGGGATTGTATGGTTGGGTTTTCAATGCTGCTTTTTTTTTTTTTTTTTTTTTTTTATTGGTTGAGCCAGATGGACTTGTGTCTTTTTTCAACCGAACTATGTAAAGTGCAAAACAGTAATAAAATGCTACCAGTGCCTAATTCTTAATAAACCTAAATAACAGTCACATGAAGAAACACAATTAAATTTTACGTTCGGTAAGAAAGATTTGTACAGAAATCTTAAATGTGTGATGGTTCACATACAATTATACATATACATAAATATTGAATAAGACTCTATGTCGAAATATTTTAATTAGCTTTAGTGCTAATCACACTGCTTGGGCTCTGTGAATGTAGCTTCTCTTTTGCACAGTGAACATAGAGCCCCCCCCCCCCCAGAGGTCCCTCTCTTGGTGCTGCCACCATTCCAAGATACCTACACAGGAACTGCACCACATTCCTGTTCCATTCACATGCGATTCAGTGCGGTGCTAATGGAGCCCATTTTAAATGGGCTCAAATCGCACCACATCACACCAAATACATGCATGCAGAACTGCACTGCAACCGGATCGCATGGTTGTTTTGTACCAAGTGATTCAGTGCTGGCAAACACACTGCGTTTGTGACCTGCGTTTGCGGTGTCATTAACATTGCACTGACACCTGCAGCAGATAACAAGAGCAGTGTGATACGAGTGTGGGAAACACGGATGACAAAGTTTTACGCACCACAGTAAAATCTTGCTAGTGTGAATCTAGACTAAGCTTGTCATGTTATCTTCATATCTACTGTATATAAGATGTTTTCTTTAAGACCGTAGTTCCCAACCTCAGGCCTCAAATACCCCTAACAGGCCATGTTTTCAGGTTTTCCTTCACCTTGCACAGGCACTTTAAATCAGTGTCAATGCCTTGATATTTATGACAACCATTTTATCTAAGCAAAAATCCACAAACAAGGCCTGTTATTGGTACCTAACCATTTGCTGCCAGCAATGCATTGCGGACAAGCGGCAGCTGTAGACAAAGCAACGTACCCGTACATCGCTGCCTACTTCAGGGCTTAGGGTGCGTGCATGTCAGCAAGTCCCAGCCAGTGATTGACAGCCGGGACCTGCTGACCGACTGTGTAATTACAGCCCAGATCTCTATGTTGGTACACAGAGCTAGGGATCGATGTCAAGTTTCTGAGGGATCATTAGTGAAAAGCAGCACACTGTACACACACATTACACATAGTTAGGCACACTTTCAGCTCATTGATCACCCTAGATGTCAACCCCCTTCCCAACCAGTGTCATTAGTAGTGACAACGTATAGTTTTATCATTGATCACTGTATTAATGGCACTGGGGATGTCAGTGGCAGTTAGTGTCAGACTGACCGCCGCACTATCGCAGTACCGTTATAAGTCACTGATCGCTGCCAGCTGGTCTGGTGCTGGTCTAAAAAAAATATATATTTGAGAATATATACCATACTTTGTAGGCATTAACAATACACAATAAACACAATTAACAATAAACACTTATAAATTATTTTTTTTTTAGCAAAAATATTTAACAGAATAGATTCTGGCCAAAATTTACGAAGAATTTAGATTTTTTTTTTTTTTTTTGGATATGTAAAATGACAGAAAAAAAAAATCTAAGTTTTCTGGATTTTTTGTTTAAATCACACAAAAAAAAAAAAAAGACAATGGTGATCAAATGCTTGTTTGGGTACATCGTTGTATGACTGCGCAATTACCAGTTACAGTACCAAGTGCTGGATAGCAAAAAATGGCTTGGTTATGAAGGGGGTAAAATCTTCCGGTGCTCAAGTTGTGAAGGACTGAGGTTGGGAACTACTGCTTTAAACTGTCTAAATCAGGGATCCTCAAACTACGGCCCTCCAGCTGTTGTGGAACTACACATCCCATGAGGCACTGTAAAACTCTGACATTCACAGACATGACTATGCATGATGGGAATTGTAGTTCCTGAACAACTGGAGGGCCATAGTTTGAAGACCCCTGCTCTAAATACTCCTCCTCCAGCTTCCAGTCCCTGAAGACATATTCACTGTGCCCATTTCAATGTAATATATATAATGCAATTATAACCTGTGTATTTCAAAGTTTAGAACTTTCAACTCTCACAATAAACCTGCTTTGCAGAGGATTTTCTGAAGATAATACAAAGATAGATTGTAGGGAGTCATCCTAACAGAATTTTAAAATAAATTCAAAATGTATGTAAACTCTAACACTGAACTTCTCTTTTTTGCGTCCTTTGGTCTGTTAAATATGCCACTGAAAGTTTTTTGTTATATCTGCTCAATAGGTACAACAAATACCAATTAGTCCTGTCAGAAATTCAGAGCCATCGTGTTTCCTGTTCAGCCTGACTGTGTTGTCTTGAGAAGTCTAACCAGCCCCCCCCCCCCCCCCCCCAGTTCTTAACTAGGATTACAATACACCCTCTCGATATGTTGTACAGATGAGGAAAAAGCGAGAGATTATGTAATTTAGCAAAAAGACAACAGGCCAAGGCTGACAATTTCTTTTTATTTCAGCCCAGAAAACTGAGTTGTCAGCGCACAATAGTTATGCCCCTTTAGCACATAGGAGTCCGTTGGCAGACTCAGTTTTTCTCAGCGGGGAATCGATCTGCCGATCCCCGCTGAGCAGGCAGATGGCATCTGTGTCTCCGCGCTGTGTGCGGAGACAGAGCTGTCAGGTCCCCGCTGTTCTCTATGGGGGAATCGGATGAGAACGGACCGCCTGTCTGTTCTCATCCGATCCGCTGGACGGATGGAAAATATGGTTTCCATTCGTCCAGATTTGACGGACAGGATCGGATGTCAGCGGACATGTCTCCACTGACATCCAATGCCCCATAGAGATGCATAGGGCATCCGTTCAGATACGCCTGAAAAACTGACAGGCAGATATGAACGGTTCGTTAGTGTGAAAGGGGCCTAAATTATGAGTGAATTTCAGGCTGATCAATAGGTATAAATTTTGTACTTGCAGGGTCTCTAAAGAGATAAAATACAAGAAATGTGCACGTATTGCAGAAATGTACTGCATATTTTTTGTATTTTGCTCTGACAAACTTTAGCGATATTTTATTAATACGTAACTTGTTAAAGAGCATTTTAGCTATGTTCTTAGGGTGGACTTAGACATGCGTCTAAATCTCCATTTCCTCTGAAGCCAGATTTGTGTTCATATCACATCACAGAGACTACAGACAGGTGATAAGGAAGCAATGAGACGCCTCCTCACCGCCTGTTTTAAACCTATTCTTTCAGACAAGCGCACTGCAAATGCATGCACTTTATTTACTTGAATGTGTACCATTCAGCAAGCTTGCCGACCACTAATTGAACTCAGGCATGTTCGGGATCCTAGCAACTCCTAACCCACCTGCCCGATCCTGCCAGGCACCCGACACTGTCATTGACACTAATCATTGGCAGCGAGACATTTCTTGGTCCGCAGCTGCACAGATTGGTAAATGTCTCAATGCCTGTGATTGGAGGTGTGCAGTGTCGGCTTCCTTGCGGAATCAGGCAGGTGGGTTGGAACTATGATCCCGAAAATGCCTGAGCCCATCTTAATTGTTACATGTCGAGTAAACTTTGCAGAAGGCACTAAGTAAAGCGCCACACCCTTGGCATGTAAAAACTTGGGTCTGCTGCCTAGAGAGGTTTGGGGGGGGGGCAGTTGGTGGGTGGCCAAAACGTGGCTTAACCACCCATTGTTGCCCCCCCAACCACACCTCAAAATAAAGCCTTACGATGCACCTGCTGAAAAATGTGTCTGTGTGGGTTTCCTCGCAATTCTCCGGTTTCCTACCACGCTCCAATCCAAAGACATGCTGGTAAGTTAATTGGATCCTATCTAAGTTGACCCTAGTATGTGCATGTGAGTTACGTACCTTAGAGGGCAGGCACTAATGTGAATGTTTAATAAAGTATGTAAAGCGCTCTATAAAATTTATGGCGCTATACATGTACCTGTGATTAAAAAAAATAAACAAACATCTGTTCAAAATGCAGAAATTATGGATTTCATACACTAAGGGGTATATGTGTAAAAAAGAAAAAACTCACAGAGCTATTTGTCCTGCAAAGCTTTACATCTATTCCGTACAAATGGGGGAAAATTGATTGTTACTAAGCTATTTTCTCTACAGGTCAAATCTTATTCATTCATAAAAAAAATAAAAAAAAAATAAAAAACACAGTGGTTTTGGGAAAATACTGTATTATGGCTACTAGATATATCTTGAAAATCACAGGAAATCAGTATGATCTTCAGCGCCATCTAGTGACCATAATGCTTTATGTTCCCAAACCACTCTATTTTTTAAGAATAAAAAACATCCTACCTGTAGGAGAAAATAAAAGGAGAACCTTCAATTTTGCCTCATTTGCACAGTTAGGAAAAAATACACTACGAAATAAAACTTCCAATTTGCTCAAAGTTTAAAAGTTAGCTTTACTTAGATAACATTTACTTATAAAATGCATTTAATAAAAAATAAAAACCAGCACAAGGGATAATACTAATTCTGTGCTGCTGTTCCCTGGTTTACCAGAAATCCTCCTCTGGGACACATCACATTAAAGGTAAAACGTAAATATTATCTCTTGTGCTGGTTTTTTTATTTTATTTAAGTAAACGTAGGCTTACAATAATGCTATTATTCTTTTGATTCCAGGGAATCACACAAAAGAAAATAGGATTACGATTATTAAGCAGCAGCTGGTGTGTCGGTATAAACAATAACATTACTGACAGCACGTCTGCATGTGACAGCAAAAAAACGTCACAAAGGCAGCATGCTGAATGACTTCATATACATACCATCCTACCATGCTACACATGGACAGTTACTGTGTACAGACAGAGGAAAGATTGCTCCTTTTCAAATATTGCTGCAGTTCCTATCCTAAGCTTTTCAAATTAGGTTAGGACATTTATACACTTTTCTGTCTGCATGTTCATGCTTGGTCATTGTCATCAATAGGCCTTTTAATAGCGATTGGTGCATCAAAAATTGGACCATTTCACACAAAATGTAAATTAAATACCATTTAAAATAATGACTACTCTGTGCACATGTGTATTACAGAGATGTGAATAGACCTCAGAGGAAGACGCTGTAAAATATGTGGGCTAAACAAATGCACAGCACCTCTACATACAGTACACCATTACATACTTCTACCAACTTTTGGTAAAAACAGGAGTTGTTGGTTCACATACAATATATTGCAATAGGGCTGAACGATATTCGATATCGTGCTGCGAGCGTGGGGGATAGTCACATCGCCAGAACATGCGATATGGAAGGCAGAGAAGTCGAGACTCACAATGGTGGTAGAAGGTAGAAGATAAAAAGACAAGGCGCCGCTAAGTGCAGTAGGCTCTGAGTATTTATTAGGTTAAAAGCATAAAAGCACTCACATTTGGTAAGTATGACATGGGCATAGCAAAGATCTGTCTGGAGTCTTCCTATCCGCTGTGCTGAGTGGTTGCAATGGGGACATCCGGTGATCCGCTTCCTGTAGATGCGTCCTTTCGTCTGTGTCTCAGCCTGGTCGGCACGAGATTTCCTGAAGGCAGGGTGTGGACGCAGCGGCTGGTGTCCAATAGAGCAGGTGGTGGGCGGTTACATGTTTCGGAGCTCAGCTCGTTCGTCAGACCTGACGAAGGAGCTGAGCTCCGAAACATGTAACCGCCCACCACCTGCTCTATTGGACACCAGCCGCTGCGTTCACACCCTGCCTTCAGGAAATCTCATGCCGACCAGGCTGAGACACAGACGAAAGGACGCATCTACAGGAAGCGGATCACCGGATGTCCCCATTGCAACCACTCAGCACAGCGGATAGGAAGACTCCAGACAGATCTTTGCTATGCCCATGTCACACTTACCAAATGTGAGTGCTTTTAACCTAATAAATACTCCGAGCCTACTGCACTTAGAGGCGCCTTGTCTTTTTATCTTTATCACTTTCAGAGCAGCTTCTCCTCTCCAGTGCTGCCGAAGTGCAGTGTCTCACCTAAAGCCTGCTATATTCCACTGAAGCGCCCATACAACAAACCCTTTTCTCTGGTAGAAGGTAGAAGAATACAGCCCGACATCCGTCCCACATGTTCAGTCTGCTCTGCAGCTAGTTCTCCTGACTGAGCGGTGAGCAGCACGCCGTGAGTAGCGGCACAGGGAACCAATCACACGTGCCTGCACACCTGATTGGTTCGCTGTGCCGCTACTCACGACGTGATTGGTTCGCTGTTCAGCTGCTCACGGCGCTCACCTCTCAGTCAGGAGAACTAGCTGCAGGGCAGACTGAACATGTGGGATGGATGTCGGGCTGTATTCTTCTACCACCACTGTGAGTCCCGACTTCTCTGCCTTCCACCACCACACTCACACTGTCTTCTTAACCTCCAGTTCCCTACATAACATTAACCCTGGCCTGCCCTGTATGGTACAATGACAATCAGAAGAAGGCTGCTGCACTACTTCCCATCCCTAAATTAACATTAACCCTGGCTGGCCCTGTATAGTACAATCAGAAAAAGGCTGCTGCACTACTTCCCTACAGTAACAATAACCCTGTATGATACAATCAGAAGGCTGCACTGAATCCCTACAGCAACATTAGCCCTGTATGGTACAATCAGAAGGCTGCACTGAATCCCTACAGTAACATTAACCCTGTATGGTACAATCAGAAGGCTGCAGTACTGCCCTACATTACCATTAACCCTGTAACATTAACCCTGTATGGTACAATCAGAAGGCTGCAGTACTGCCCTACATTAACCCTGTATGGTCAGAAGGCTGCATGTTCAGCGTGCCTGCACAGTGCACAGTCACACGTCATTGGTTTGCTGTGCCGCTGCTCACGGCGCTCACCGTTCAGTCACAGCCAACATTAATCACTACTAAAAATGCGCAATGAAGAGGATCCGCTACAAAAAATAACGCAATATATATCGTTGGGAAAAAAAATATTGCAATGTGATTTTTTTGTCAATATCGTGCAGCCCTATATATTGCAATATACAGGGGGATAACAATGATTTTATCCCCTGCAGTTTGCCCACTATAATTTCATAGAGTCTATAATTTTTATCATAGGTGTAATTTAAAGTATAAAGACAGAAGATCAACCAAAAATCTTGAAAAAAAAAAAAACTGAATTTTTGTAAAATCTTACCGTAAAATTCCTTTCTCTGAGTCCTCTGACAGTCGCCACCCACTCATTCAGTCTTCACCAATGGGTATTGACCTCTTATCCATAGGAGCAAGCTAGGCATAAGACTTGTTAAAAACACAGTAATTTACATAGACACACCTATGGGGGCTGTCCCACTGATCCAATACCCCCCTGCTATCAGCCATCCCACCTCAGTTTGGTAGCAAGCAGTTAAAGTCCAAAAGAACCCCAATAGAGGGGCGGGGGCAGCGACTGTCAGAGGACTCAGAGAAAGAAATTTTACGGTAAGACTTTACAAAAATTCCGTTTTCTCTTACATCCTCTGACAGTCGCCGCCCACTCATTCAGTCTTCATCAATAGGATGTCCCAAAGCAGTGTAGACATGAGGGGTGGGAAACGTTACCGTCACAAAGGCAACGCAGCACCCAAATCAGAGAAAGGAAGCTTACTTGAACAGAAATCCTCTGGGCAATAAAAAAAGGCGCAACTGGAGCAACAACCCAGGAAAGCAAATAAACAAGGGGAAAACAACCCCAACAGCCAGGGACCCGCAAAACCAGGGTCCACTTAAGGCACTGCCGCACAGAGAACTTTGCCGCCAAAGGAGGCATCAGCCAATGCCAGAACATCAAGTTTGTAAAATTTGGAAAAGGTGTGCACTGATGACCAAGTCGCAGCCTTGCACACCTGGACCACCGAAGCCTGATGCCGGAAGGCCCAGGACACACTCACCGCTCTAGTCTAGTAGTGCAAAGAAAAAAACACTTTGCAGAAAATAAAAAGTAATAAAACAGAAGAAAGGCTGAGACATGTAGCCCCAGCACAGGGAAGCCTATCTTACTCCTAACTAGGCAGAAGACAAACTGAGTTGGGATGGCTGATAGCAGGGGGGTATTGGACCAGTGGGACAGCCCCCATAGGTGTGTCTATGTAAATTACTTTGTTTTTAACAAGTCTTATGCCTAGCTTGCTCCTATGGATAAGACGTCAATACCCATTGGTGAAGACTGAATGAGTGGGCGGCGACTGTCAGAGGACGTAAGAGAAAACACATTTTACAAATGTTATAAAACTGAGTTGCAGTTCAGTGAGTAAAATAAGTATTTGATCCCCAAGCAAAACATGACTTAGTACTTGGTAGAGAATCCCTTGTTGTCAAGCACTGAGGTAAGACGTTTCTAGTGACCAGGTTTGCACACATCAGGAGGGATTTTAGTCCACTCTTCTTTACAGATCTATGAAAAATGCTGACTATGACCCTAAGAACACTATCCCTACAGTCAAGAACACAGGTGGAAACATGGTGCTTTGAGGCTGTTTCTCTGCTAAAGGTACAGGCCAACTTTGCTGCATTGAGGGGCCAATAGACAGGGCCCATGTATTGTAAGATCTTGGATTAGAACCTTCTTCCCTCAGCTAGAACACTGAAGATGAGTCCTGGATGGGTCTTCCAGCAAGACAATGACCCAAAACATACCACCAAGGCAACAAAGGAGTGGCTCAAGAAGAAGCACATTAAGGTCTTGGAGTGGCCTAGCCAGTCTCCAGACCTTAATCTTATAGAAAATTTATGGAGGGAGCTGAAACGTCAAGTTGCCAAGAGACAGCAAAAAAACCTTAAAAGAGAAGTATAGACTTGCAGTATTTTTTAGATTAATACTTACCTAGGTGGATGCTGCATCTATCCCCCGGCGCCCTACGCTGAGAACCGAGCGATCAAACACAGCCAACTGCTCGGTTCTCAGAGCTCCCCGAGCAGAGAGCTGCTCTCTGCTCTGCTCCTTCCTTGCTCATTGGAGCGCTGAGCTGTGGAGGAGCGGGGAGTGGCCAGCTGAGAGGCTGAGTCGGTTGTCGGTCCAGGCACCTGGCAAATCCAGACTCCATTGTCGCAATGACGAAATGGCAAAATGAACTACACTCCTGTGATCCATAGCAGAAGTGCAGCTAAACGAGCTTTGTACACACGGGTCAAATGTTGGACGGTTTCTATTGAACCGGCCACTGCCACCCAATATTTGGCCCAAGTGTACGGCCCTTTAGGGAGATTCCCTCTCTCTGTCAGTCATGTTTGCTGTTATCACTCAGAGTGAAAAGTGAAACAAAATTCCAAACAATAGAGAGAAATTTTTTAAAGGGGACATTAGCTCTGGTGACTTTGGGGACAACAATGGACTCCCACACTTTGGAGGGATTTCTTCTGACTTCCTGTTTGGGTATGGGACAGGATGTGAAGGAAAATCTCCCCAGCGACAAAAAAAAAAAAAATTGATGGGAGTTATAAGCCTCCATAACTCTATCCAAAATGGATAACAAAGTTTGCCTTTAGTTCTACTTTAAAGGAAAAATAGGGCCAAAGGTCTTTTGGTCCTACTTCCCCTGGTGATCACAGGAGTGCACTTAGTTCTGCACTCCTGTGACCAGTATTCCTGTGACAGCAGGCTAAAGCAAAATGTTGGCTGATGCCAGTCCAGGCTCTGGAGAGATCACAACTTTAATGCCAGGATCTACCCAGACGCCTGGACCGGCAGCTGGCTCAGCCTCTCAGCCAGCAGCTCCTGCACTGTTCCTCCACAGCTTGGCGCTTCAGTAAGCACTGTAGGGGCAGAGCACAGAGTGATGACTGAAACTAGAGTCACGGACTCTCTGCTCACTGAAGACAGAGAACTGAATAATCAGCGGCCTTTGATTGCCCAGTTCTCTGTGTAGAGGTGGTGGGGAACAGATGCAGCATCGGATCAATGCTGCATCCACCTAGGTGAGTATGCGTGTTTGTTGATTTCTAATTCCGCACTTCTCTTTGAAGCAGGCCTGGTAAAATGAATAGTGAATGCACAAAGTATAATTCAGCTACCTGCATATTAAATAAATATGCCAAGTAAGATATCTTTCCTAGTACAAAATACATGAAGAAAAAAAAAAAACACATATAAAACTCATAAAATGCACATAAATGTACACAAAAGAAAGATTTTACTACATATGAGTGCGTGTGGGAGGTGACTTTTCAGTTTACTTACAATGCCACTTATTCCATGTTAGATAAATTCTATCTTCCGTTACATTAACAAGGCATGGCCCACAAGGGCCTTTTCTTCAGTTGTGGACTGTATGGGAAAGTGCTAAAAATACTTCTAGGTCAGGGGTCTCCAAACTTTCGAAACAAAGAGAAAGTTTACTGCGCTTCAAGCTTTAGGGGGGCCAGGCTGTAGCCAGTGGGAGTAGAAAATGCCCTGGCATCAGTGGGAGTAAACAATGCCAAAGGCTTGGTGGTCAATTAGGAGTAGAAAACATTACATTGTTGGTGTCAGTGGGAGGACTAGTGCCCCATCCTTGGTGTCAGTAGGAGGAATAGTACCCCACTGTTCGTGTCAGTGTAAGAATAGTGCCCCAAGGGCCAGATAAAGACAAGCAAAGGGCCACATCCAGGCCACAGTTTGGAGACCTTGGTTCTAGGTTATTATTCTTTTTCAAGAAATAGGAGGGAGTAGTTGTCATCACGATGTGAAGGAATCAACAACAAAAAAAATTGTTAGACGTTCTAACACTTTTACATTCTAAGAATATACTCTATGTTTTGTCTTTGTCTTCATTGGAGAATGAGGAAGAATCAAATTTACATGGAGCTGAATGCACAGGCGCTGAGCGCCAGGGGCTGTGTGCCTGTCCCTGCATACCTGTCACCTTCAACTGAGCAGGTGAGTCCATACAGCCGATACACTTCCAGCACTTCACTCTGGCCACATTAAATGGAAACTAAATAGCTCCCTCCACAATAGTGGAGAATCTATTCTTGTTTGTAGCCACTTGAGCTCTAAGAGCCGGTTCACACTGGGGCGACTTGACAAGTCACGCTCCATTCAGTGCAATGGAACCGTTCTAATCAGAGCGACTCAAGTGTGCGCACCCTAAACCCGGAAGCAGGCAGCGGCGTATGGGTACATTGTCTTTCCTCCTGCTAACATCTTCATGCCTGCACAGGTGCAAGACTAGCAGACCTTTTCAGGATGGGTAGATACATATTCGCCAGCACACCAAGGATCTTGCAAAAGCAGTCCAAAAACTTTATTCCAGATAAGATCACATCAGAAAAATATATAGTGTAACGTTTCGGAGCCGCACAGGACCCCTTCGTCAGGCATGTGATGATAGCACCCAGTACACACGAGCCTACAAACCAGGAAGGTGTGCGATAGGAATATGGACTATACTTTTATCAGGATGGGACATAGTTGCTGGTAGCTGTCAGAGGACTGTGGAATGTGCAATCGTTTTCTGTGTCCCATTCACACTGCAACGCAGCCTGGAGCAGCGCTGCAGCGGGGTGAGATAAAATGCAGGTATGCAGCATTTTATCGCAGTGCACTGTACAGGATCACATGTCCCTCCCTGCACAGCAGTGCAGCATATAATGCTGCTGTACAGTGACAAAGTGCACTTTTATACACTTTAAATGAAGTTCAGTGGGAAAAAAAAAAAAAAACTGAGTGATGCGCTACATCGAACACCAACCTGCCCCTTACTGCAGCCAATTTGTCTGCTTTCCTCCATCTCCTCTACCCTGCAGTGCTCGCAGTTTGGCAAGCGTAGCCCAGGATGCATAGCAGTGGGCGCACTTTAACCGTGTATCTGGAAGCAATCGGACGGCAGCCTGAATGATTACATGCTTACAAAGTGAGCCCTGCTTCTTGCCTGCATCAGGGCTGCATGTCCCGGGGGTTGGGTAATACAAATTGTGCATCCCTGCAACAGTGAATGGGCTGACAAAAGCCCAGGTGCCAGGACACCAGCACAACCAGATAAGTTATGACAAAGTGGGAAATGTCAAACCTACCGAATGGTGCACAGCCCCCCCTCCCCCGGTGATGTAAAACATGGTCACATTCCCTAATCCCCCACCCCCCGAATCACCGGGTGTTTCTCCCTGCAGTTTTCTGTCAGCATTTGAATTTGATGCTGCTGTGCGTGGCTCTACCTGCATAGCTGAGTCATATATTAACAGATTCATTCAGATCTTTGACATTTGAGTGGAAAGACTACAAGTCCAGCACAAGGGCTCGTAGATCTTACTGGAGAAAACATTCAATAATATAACTGCACTTGTAGTTGAATACTATCTTCAACCATTTTTTTGGACCTGAGGCTGAGATGTAAACAATGAAGGAGCCTACGCATTTCACCTGTGATACACTGATTGCAGGTTTGAATAGGCTGATATTCGAGCTGTGGAGGGTCTTGTGTGAACCACCTGGCTCAACAGGCTTCAAATGAAAAACTGATAAATAATTGTCGGCTGAACCCATGAGCCATGCCTGGGGTGGACCATTCAATTGCTGGCTTTTTCACATTGCACACATTTATTGCGTCTCACATTTTTGCTATCGCATGCCATACCTAAACCATATTTTTAATGTCTATCCCCTGCAAGGAATTTGCATTTAGATCCGCATAGCTAACAGTGCACTCTTCTACTACTCTCCTTGCATTGACACTTTTCTGTTATGTCATATTGTAAATTATGGCATGTAAATTATTTAATAAGATGTTTGAATAAGAAAAATTGTCAGTGACTGCATCCAATCAGTTATAGTATCTGGTTGGATATTCAGAGAGTTGCAGATGCAGCAGCTGTCTATCTACATACAACAGCCAACAAAGTAGATGCATCCATCTTTGCTGTTTAGCATGGAAGGGAAATCTATTTCCTGCAGGGCTGAACAAGAAAAATCTGATTTTATAGAGCTAGCCTTAAAGCGGAGTTCCGGCCACAGAATCGTTTTTTTTTTTTTATCAATACTACCCAAACTGTCACAAACCCCCCCATACATCAACTAATCCGGTTTTTTACAGTATAGTAATCGATTGGCAATTATAAAATCTTACTTTATAAAATGTGTCCTGAGCGCCGCCATCTTTGTCCGGGTTCCCCTGAAGCCGCTGTGTGTAAATGGATGCCCTTCTTCCTGGTTCGAGATGGAGGGGGGCCGGTGAATGCTGAGCAAAATCTCGCGCATGCCCAGTACTATGCAATCGGCATAGTATAGGGATGCCTATCATCGCATTATTTCCTGTTTGCAAATAACGCGATGAGCGGAGCGGCCGGCCACCTACGTCACTGCCCATTGCATCCTGGGAGTGATGAGTAAGAGCTCCCAGGACGCATTGCGGGACAGGAAGTGACGGCGTGGGTCGCGGCCGCAGAGGGAGGAAGTGGAAGGAAAGGTGAGTATATTTTCTTCAATAATAAGGTAAGTAAAAAAAATAAATCATAACTACCCATTTGTTTTTCAGGTAACAAATTTGGATGGCCCCAAAATCGATTAGGTCGATTTTGTGGCTGGAACTCCGCTTAAAAGTCCTCCCTGGCTCCCAATTTTAACAATTCCTGCAGGGGGGGGGATGTCAATCTGCAGATATTCATGGATACTTGGAAATAAGATGTTTACAATACTTCTTAATTGCTGATCTTCAGCAGTGCAGAGGCTCCTACAATGTTCTTTCAACTGAGTTAGGAGAGAAAAGGTTATCCTAGTAGTCTCTTCTTAGATAATCTTTGAACTCATCAAGGAAGGTAATCTATATAATTAACCATTAACCAATACAATGATAGATAAAACATAATATGCATTGTGTCAAGTTCGAAAAAGTTAGTGTACTTATCCACCAAGGCAGAATGCAAGTTCTACTTTGATACAATTGTATAGAATGTAAGTTCTAGTTTGCTACACTTGTATGTACCAAACTGAAAAAATTAGGCTTGTCACAATACAAATGTATAGTAACCATAATTTAATACATGCCAAATAATCTAGATTGTCAAAAGTATTGGGACGCCTGCCTTTACATGAACTTTAATGGCATCCCAGTCTTAGTCCATAGGGTTCAATATTGAGTTGGCCCACCCTTTGCAGCTATAACAGCTTCAACTCTACTGGGAAGGCTGTCCACAAGGTTTAGGAGTGTGTCTATGGGAATGTTTGACCATTCTTCCAGAAGTAATTTTCTGAGGTCAGGCTCCAAGTTTCCGCTCTTATTCATCCCAAAGGTGTTCTATTAGGTTTGAGGTCCGTGCAGGCCAGTCAAGTTCCTCCACTCCAAACTTGCTCATCTATGTCTTTATAAACCTTGCTTAGTGCACTGGTCCAAATCATTTGGCGGAGGGGGGGATTATGGCGTGGGTTTTTTTTTTTTTCCAAGGGTTGGGCTTTGCCCCTTAGTTCCAGTGAAGGGAACACCAAATAGTAATAAAACAGTAAATTGAGAAGCACTCCTTTAACATACATACATACATATATATACATATACATATACATATATATATATATATATATATATATATATATATATATATATATATATATATATATATATATATATATATATATATTAGAGCTGCACGATTCTGGCCAAAATGAGAACCACGATTTTTTTTGCTTGGAATAAAGATCACGATTCTCTGTGTAACATCTTTTACATTATAAAAAAAATTGGGATAACTTTACGGTTTTGTTTTATTTTTTTTATTCATTAAAGTGTATTAATTGCGTTTGAAAGACTGCTGCGCAAATACAGTGTGACATAAAAATTTACAACAATCACCATTTTATTCTGCAGGGTCTCTGCTTCTGCTTAAAAAAAATATATATAAATGTTTGGGGGTTCTAACTACTTTTCTAGGAAAAATAAACTGATTTAACTTGCAAGCAACAAGTGTAGGAAAATGGTTTAGTCTTTAAGAGGTTAAACTTCCTTCCTCCGGCAGAGGGAGTCTTTAAGAGGTTAAACTTCCTTGGCAGAGGGAAAGAAAAGATACAATGTAATCATTTGTGTTTACAGTTCAGTGGGAGACATCGGAGCGGCCGCCACGGACTTCATAACATTGAAGTCTATGGCGGTCGCCTCCGGGTCACCCGAAAGAAGCTCCGGACCCTTTTTCTAAGTCGGAGCGACTTGTGTCGCTCCTATTAGAACGGGTCCGCAGCTTCCCTATGGAAGGCGACCTACGGCGACCTGTGAGGCGACCGGGTCGCCTCACAGGTCGCCCCAGTGTGAACGGGGACTCAGATCCACCAAAAAAACGGACAGGCGGATCTGAACGGTCCCCCAATGCATCCCTATGGGGCATCAGATGTCAGCGGAGACATGTCCGCTGACACCCGATCCGTCAAATCTGGACGGATGGAAACCCTATTTTCCATCCGTCCAGTGGATCGGATGAGAACAGACCGACGGTCCGTTCCAATCCGATTCCCCCATAGAGATGTATGGGGCTGTGACAGCTGTGTCTCCGCGGAGTGCGGAGAACAGCTGTCATTCTCCTGCTCAGCGGGGGATCGGCAGATCGATCCCCCGCTGAGAAAAGCAGAGTCCATTTGACAGACTATATGTGTGAAAGAGCCCTAAAGGCTTTCCCTGAAGCAAGGGGGGAGTTTTATACACTGATATTAGTTTATGTATAGGGTATTGGAGAGTTGCAATATTTACTTTTTTAAGTACAGGGAATGAGCCATCAAACGTCACCCAGTACAAAGAAAGAGCCATCAACCAGCACAAGGAACAAGCCATCAAGCATCACCAAGTACAGGGAACAAGCCACCAAACATCATCCAGCACAGAAATAAAGGCAAATACTTATCTAAATGTGGTTGTAAAGGGTCATTTTTTACCTTCACACATTCTATGCATGAAGGTGAAAAACGCCATCTCGATCCAATGATGTGCACAAGAGCAGCGGGTAGCTATGGTCTCTTCCTCCTCATTGGCTGAGACAGCAGTGGGAGCCAATCACAGGCAGTAAGCCAATGGGGAGTGGGTGTGAGGCTTAGCAACGCTCCCTGCGTGCATGGACACACAGAGAAGTGGCTCAGGAGTGAGGGCCAGATGGGGACTCGAGAAGAGAAGGATTTGGGCTGCTGTGTAAAATCACTGCACAGAGCAGGTAAGTATTACATCTTTGCTATGAAAAAAAAAAAAAGTCTGCCCTTAAAGTGGAAGTAAACCCTCCTATCATTTTCAGCCAAGGAAGCTGTCATCTTGGCCTCTGTTCAATCCCCAATTGCCATGATGCTGCACGTGATCAGTTATGACACCAGCAATTGAATGGTTTGACACTTTGGTGGAGAGCACAACCAATGGGAGTGTTACAATTCCGGCATGTGCCAAGAATGTAACGGTTTGACACTGTTAAAGCAGTGGGTTTACTTCCACTTTATTTTCACTTTTCTATTATTATTATTATTATTCAGGATTTATATAGTGCCAACAGTTTGTGCAGTGCTTTACAAAACTTTAAGAACTATCTTCAGCACAAAGAATAAGGAGTCCTGGAAGTAATAGCTTGGCCCCATAGAGCCCTGATTGAATTAAACAAGCTGGTTTAAAAAAGAAAAAAAAAGGGTGGTCACACCAAATATTGATTTGATTTAGATCTTTCTTCTGTCCGCTCACTTTCCATTTTGTAAATTGATAAAAATAAACAAATATATATTTTTGAGAACATTCTTGCTTTACAGCATTTCTTCCCATCTGCTTAAACCTATTGTACAGTACTGCACATCACCAAGAACAGGGAACCTGAAATCAAGCATTACTGAGTGCAGGTATGGATTGATCAACATCAAGTACAGGCATCGAGTGATCCAACATCATCATGTACAGAGAACCTGAAATCATACATCAAGTACAGGTAATGAGCCATCAAACATCACCAAGTGCAGGGAACCTGAAATCATACATCACCAGGTACAGGGAACAAGCCAAACATCATCATGTACAGAGAACCTGAAATCATACATCAAGTACAGGTAATGAGCCATCAAACATCACCAAGTGCAGGGAACCTGAAATCATACATCACCAGGTACAGGGAACAAGCCAAACATCATCCAGTACTGTGAGTTAGCCATCAAACATTACCTAGTACATAGAATAAGCCATCAAACATCACCCTGTAGAAGTAACACAGAATCGTCCTCTACAGAGAAGGAGCCATCAAACCCCATCCAGCGCTGGGAAGGAGCCATCAAACCCCATCCAGCGCTGGGAAGGAGCCATCAAACCATCCAGCGCTGGGAAGGAGCCATCAAACCCCATCCAGCGCTGGGAAGGAGCCATCAAACCCCATCCAGCGCTGGGAAGGAGCCATCAAACCCCATCCAGCGCTGGGAAGGAGCCATCAAACCTCAGCCAGCACTGGGAAGGAGCCATCAAACCCCATCCAGCGCTGAGAAGGAGCCATCAAACCCCATCCAGCGCTGGGAAGGAGCCATCAAACCCCATCCAGCGCTGGGAAGGAGCCATCAAACCATCCAGCGCTGGGAAGGAGCCATCAAACCCCATCCAGCGCTGGGAAGGAGCCATCAAACCTCAGCCAGCACTGGGAAGGAGCCATCAAACCTCAGCCAGTACTGTGAAGAAGTCATCAAACCTCAGCCAGTACTGTGAAGAAGTCATCAAACCTCAGCCAGTACTGGGAAGAACCAATCAAACCTCAGCCAGCACTAGGAAGGCACCATGAAACCTCATCCACTACAGAGAAGGCGCCATCAAACCTCATCCACTACAGAGAAGGCTCCATCAAACCTCATCCACTACAGAGAAGGCTCCATCAAACCTCATCCACTACAGAGAAGGCTCCATCAAACCTCATCCACTACAGAGAAGGCTCCATCAAACCTCATCCACTACAGAGAAGGCTCCATCAAACCTCATCCACTACAGAGAAGGCGCCATAAAAACCTCATCCACTACAGAGAAGGCGCCATAAAAACCTCATCCACTACAGAGAAGGCGCCATCAAACCTCATCCACTACAGGGAAGGCGCCATCAAACCTCATCCACTAAAGGGAAGGCGCCATCAAACCTCATCCACTACAGGGAAGGAGCCATCAAAGCCCATCCAGCACTGGGAAGGAGCCATCAAACATCATCCACTACAGGGAAGGCGGGCGCCATCAAACCTCATCCACTACAGGGAAGGAGCCATCAAACCCCATCCAGCGCTGGGAAGGAGCCATCAAACCCCATCCAGCGCTGGGAAGGAGCCATCAAACCCCATCCAGCGCTGGGAAGGAGCCATCAAACCCCATCCAGCGCTGGGAAGGAGCCATCAAACCCCATCCAGCGCTGGGAAGGAGCCATCAAACCTCATCCAGCGCTGGGAAGGAGCCATCAAACCTCATCCAGCACTGGGAAGGAGCCATCAAACCTCATCCAGCACTGGGAAGGAGCCATCAAACCTCATCCAGCACTGGGAAGGAGCCATCAAACCTCATCCACTACAGGGAAGGAGCCATCAAACCCCATCCAGCACTGGGAAGGAGCCATCAAACCCCATCCACTACAGGGAAGGAGCCATCAAACCTCATCCACTACAGGGAAGGAGCCATCAAACCTCATCCAGCACTGGGAAGGAGCCATCAAACCCCATCCAGCACTGGGAAGGAGCCATCAAACCCCATCCAGCACTGGGAAGGAGCCATCAAACCTCATCCAGCACTGGGAAGGAGCCATCAAACCCCATCCAGCACTGGGAAGGAGCCATCAAACCCCATCCAGCACTGGGAAGGAGCCATCAAACCCCATCCAGCACTGGGAAGGAGCCATCAAACCCCATCCAGCACTGGGAAGGAGCCATCAAACCTCATCCAGCACTGGGAAGGAGCCATCAAACCTCATCCAGCACTGGGAAGGAGCCATCAAACCTCATCCACTACAGGGAAGGAGCCATCAAACCCCATCCACTACAGGGAAGGAGCCATCAAACCTCATCCACTACAGGGAAGGAGCCATCAAACCTCATCCACTACAGGGAAGGAGCCATCAAACCCCATCCAGCACTGGGAAGGAGCCATCAAACCCCATCCAGCACTGGGAAGGAGCCATCAAACATCATCCACTACAGGGAAGGCGGGCGTCATCAAACCTCATCCACTACAGGGAAGGAGCCATCAAACCTCATCCAGCACTGGGAAGGAGCCATCAAACCTCGTCCACTACAGGGAATGAGCCATCAAACCTCATCCACTACAGGGAAGGAGCCATCAAACCTCATCCACTACAGGGAAGGAGCCATCAAACCTCATCCAGCACTGGGAAGAAGCCATCAAACCTCATCCAGCACTGGGAAGGAGCCATCAAACCCCATCCAGCACTGGGAAGGAGCCATCAAACCCCATCCAGCACTGGGAAGGAGCCATCAAACCCCATCCAGCACTGGGAAGGAGCCATCAAACCTCATCCAGCACTGGGAAGGAGCCATCAAACCCCATCCAGCACTGGGAAGGAGCCATCAAACCCCATCCAGCACTGGGAAGGAGCCATCAAACCCCATCCAGCACTGGGAAGGAGCCATCAAACCCCATCCAGCACTGGGAAGAAGCTATCAAACCTCATCCACTACAGGGAAGGAGCCATCAAACCCCATCCAGCACTGGGAAGAAGCTATCAAACCTCATCCACTACAGGGAAGGAGCCATCAAACCCCATCCAGCACTGGGAAGAAGCTATCAAACCTCATCCACTACAGAGAAGGCGGGCGCCATCAAACCTCATCTACTACAGGGAAGGAGCCATCAAACCTCATCCACTACAGGGAAGGAGCCATCAAACCTCATCCACTACAGGGAAGGAGCCATCAAACCTCATCCACTACAGGGAAGGAGCCATCAAACCTCATCCACTACAGGGAAGGAGCCATCAAACCTCCTCCACTACAGGAAAGGAGCCATCAAACCTCATCCACTACAGGGAAGGAGCCCATAACACCTTTATCAGTCAGAACATGCAGGTGACAAGGAGAACGGTTATAGAAAGGGGCAGCAGCCCTGGGGGAACCCTTTACAGATGAGTACATGAGGTAACAGAATGTACAGTGACCTCACAACTACAAGTAGTACATCATTAAGGCCACGTGCTAGACTGACTTGTGTAAGCGCTCTTTAGAAAGGTCCATACATTGGAGAAGTACCCAGACTGTCCCGTCATCTGGAACAGAACTCCCCTGACACAGCGCCACTCACTCACTCACTTACCAGAAGAAGAGTTTGGAGCAGAAGTTAGCGGTCCCCAGGGGGTTCGGCTTCCCTTCCTTGTTCTCCATGTCATCACAGCGTCCCTATGGTCACCAGGAGAGCCCCGGACCGGAGAACTGAGCAAAGTGCAGCACTATGCTAAACCTGCCGCTTCTACTACCCAGCCTGGCTCCAAGCAGCAGCACAGCACACTGCCACACAACGTCACGCCCATCTCTGGAATAACAGCCTACTATTGGACGGATGCTGAAAGCGACTGAGCGGGAGGGGGGAGGCGTCACATAAGAGGGATAAGGGGGAATCGTTCGCTCAGAGGTTGTTGTTTCTCCTGAGGTGAGGTGGTAAGGAAGTGTTGAGGCCTTGAGAGGCCGCTCGCTCTGGTTACCTCAGCGCAGTGTGACTAGGCTAGGATTACTTGTAAAAGGCTGTACCTGCAATGTCGGCTTCTACGCAGCCAGCAGGCGGTGTGCTGCTGGGAAAATGAATGGCTTTGAGACTTCCCTAGAACAAAACTTGAGTCCGCAGTTGTTAACCTACTTCCTTGGCTGTTATGCGTTATACAGGAAGTGTACGAATAGGACGTCTGACTTTCCTCATAGATATACTTGTTTCAGGCCGGTGCACTGACCTAGAAAGTATAGGAGCCACAGAGCAGCACAGCCAGGCAATGAGCAGGCATGAAATGTGGCTATCTGTGGCACCCTACTGTTAGGTTTAGGCCCCTTTCACACTTGTGTGACTTGTCCTCAGGGCTGGAGTGGGACTCAATTTCAGCCCTGGAGACCGGCCCACTTTAGTTCACGAATGACTATATTAAAATAATGTAATTAAAACCTCAGAATATAAGTTTGCAATGGCTGCGGGCATGGTACAGGAGAATGCGTCGCTGCGGGCATGGTACAGGAGAATGCGTCGCTGCGGGCATGGTACAGGAGAATGCGGGGCTGCGGACATGGTACAGGAGAATGCGGGGCTGTGGTCATGGTACAGGAGAATGCGGGGCTGCGGGCATGGTACAGGAGAATGCGGGGCTGCGGGCATGGTACAGGAGAATGCGGGGCTGCGGACATGGTACAGGAGAATGCGGGGCTGCGGGCATGGTACAGGAGAATGCGGGGCTGCGGACATGGTACAGGAGAATGCAGGGCTGCGGGCATGGTACAGGAGAATGCGGGGCTGCGGGCATGGTACAGGAGAATGCGGGGCTGCGGGCATGGTACAGGAGAATGCGGGGCTGCGGACATGGTACAGGAGAATGCGGGGCTGCGGACATGGTACAGGAGAATGCGGGGCTGCGGACATGGTACAGGAGATGCAGTGCTGCAGGCATAGTACAGGTGTACCATGCCCGCAGCAATGCATCTCTTGTAGTATGCCTGCAGCCCCGCATAATGGCAGGCAGTGGAGCAGTCTCACCTGTTCCTGAGGCCACATTAATTTAAAATTGGCGCCGCCCGGCGCCAACACGTCATTGCGCATGCGCCGCCGCTGCCACTCGGGAATGCTCGTATATGTTCGGCTATTCTCGGGAAGAGCCGACCGTGTACGGCCTTTTCCGAGTGGCGGCGCATGCGCCGTGACATGTTGGCGCCGTGCGGCGTTATTTTTAAATCAGGCAACCCAGTGGAACGGCCCCGTGTTCCCGATTGGCCAATCCGGTCCTGCTTGTCCTGCGAATTGGGACTGCAAAGTCACCTGACAAGTCGTACCCCATGATTTCCAATGAGTACCATTCATATTTGTGCCACATCCCTGCACTACTTTGGTCTGACTTTGATGCCACTTGAGGTCCATAGACCTTGACGACCAGCCACCGCAGATACACGATAGCAGCCACACGCCCATTCGCCAGTGGGGAAGCCGATCCGTGGGGCCGTCGGCCGCGATTGCCCCTGGGCGCCCACAATCACTCCCCATGGAGAGAGAAAAGAGTAAAAGGCAGCAGATCATTCTCTCAGGAATCAATACAGAGCTCCTATGATCCTACTATTTTGGAACACAGGTCCCTGATTTCAGAAGCCTACCCCCCTCACATTCAGAAAACACCCCCTAGGCATACGTTTAACCCTTTGATCACCCCTGGGTTAACCCCTTCCCTGTCAGTGTTGTTTTTAGCACTGATTACTGTAGTAATGTCACTCGTCCCCCCCAAAAAATATCAGCTGTCCCATCTATCTGCCGCAATGTTGCAGTCCCACTAAAACTCGCTGATCGCAGCCATTACTAGTAAAAATAAAAATTACAAATCTTTTCCCTAGTTTGTAGACGCAATAACTTTTGCACAAACCAATCAAAATACACTTATTGGGATTTTTTTTTTTTTTACCAAAAATATGTAGCAGAATACAAATTGGCCTAAAATGATGAAAAAATAAAAAAAAATTTATTGGGAATGTTATACGGCAGAAAATTTGAATTTTTTTTTTTTTTTTTTTTTAGAATTGGCGCTCTTTTTGCTTATAGCGCAAAAAATAAAAATCGCAGAGATGCTTAAATACCACCAAATGAAATCTGTGGGGAAAAAGGACCATAATTTTTTTGGGGTACAGCATCACACAAATACGCAATTGTCAATTAAAATATCTCAGTGGAAAATCGCAAAAAATGATCTGGTCATTAACGGGGAAAATCTTGCGGTCCAGAAGTGGTTAAAGGAGTTGTAAAGTCAGGTTTTTTTTTTATCTTAATGCATTCTATGCATTAAAATAAAAAGCCTTCTGTGTGGAGCAGCCCCCCTAATACTTACCTGTGCCCCCTCTCTGTCCAGCGATGTCCACAAGTCCCTCGGCCATTCTGGGACTCTCCCTCCTGATTGGCTGAGAAACAGCCGCAGTGCCGTTGGCTCCCATGGCTGTCAGTGAGCCAATCAGGAGAGAGAATGGGTGAGGCCAAACTGCAACTCTTGTGTCTGAATGGACACAGGGAACTGCAGCTCAGCTCGGGTGCCCCTAAAGCAAGCTGCTTGCTGTGGGGGCACTCGATAGGAAAGAGGGGCCAGGAGCAGGAACAAGGGACGCGGGAAGAGGAAGATCCGGGCTCCCTGTGCAAAACCAACTGCACAAAGGAGGTAAGTATAACATGTTTGTTGTTTTTTTTTTTTTTTTTTTTTTAAAAGCGAGACTTTGCAATCACTTTAAGATTACACAGGCATTGCTTCAAATCGTGGGACTTTCAGGTTGTACAAGCGTGAAAGGGGCCTTAGGGCAGGGGTGTCCAACCTGCGACCCAACACAAAATCGTAAACTTGCTAAAAAATGTTTTTTTTTTTTGTTTTAATGGAATATTTTGTAAAAAAGCGTTTACACTTAGCAAACGCATGCAGCCAAAGCAAAATGTGACAGTGTCTCTTTACTGAACTTTTATAAGTTCTATCTTCCCAAAGAAAAAACTCCCAGTCTTCACAATCACACCTTATTTATGTCCTCGGTTTTCAGCAACACCAATATTTGTGAGAAACTATTCTCAAGGATGAAGAATACGAAATGCAAAATTAGAACCAAAATGTCAGATGACCTCCTTGAGAATTGCTACTACATCCATCCAACCAGATATTAAAGCGGAGTTCCACCCTCAGAATAATTTTTTTAACAAAAATAGCCCATTAATATTAATACATCTCGCTTGAAAAAAACACTATTTGCATATTTATGAGTTGAACGGTGTATATGTTTAGTGAAAATCTTACTTTTAAAACTGCTGCCTGTGCGTTGTCATCTTTAGTAAGGGCACCTGAAACCGCAGTGTAAGACTTAGTGACCTTCTTCCTGCTTGTTGTTCATTCTGGCTACCCAGAATGCAGCAGGAAATCCCGCACATGGGCAGTACTATGCTTTAGGCATAGTACAGGTTGCTATAGAGACGTTGGCTCTGGAGGAAGTTTCCGCCCTCTATATCTCTTCCCCTCCTCCCGGAAGACACAAGCGAGAGAGAGAGAGAGTCAGATAGAGTCAGATAGAAACACACTGCCAGCTATTATGGTTAGGAAAGCTCTTGTCTGGCTGATGGGGAACTTTAATGTAACGGATGGATGGCAGCACTATGAATTGGGGCAGCATGGTTATTGTGGCAGCAACACTGTGATGGCACCCTTTGATTTGGGGCAGCATTGTGGAAGTATGGCTGGATCGATGTAACACAGTGATGGGGGCAGGACAGTGATGGGGTCTGCAATGTGCATTGATGGATGGATGTCACACTGTTATGGGGTCAGCACTGTTGATGGATGGATGTCACACTGTATTGGGGTCAGCACTGTGCATGCATGGATGGATGGATGCATTTCACACTGTTATGGGGTCAGCACTTTGCATGGATGGATGCATGTCACACTGTTATGGGGTCAGCACTGTTGATGGATGGATGTCACACTGTAATGGGGTCAGCACATGGTATATGTGTGTGTGAGATTTTGAAGATATTAATTATTTGATAGCATATTAAAAATGATGTAAGGTCAGCTACTATGGCTGTCATTCAAAATCTGTAATTTTTAAAAAGTATATTAAAAGTGTATATTTAAGAAAATTGCAATGAATGTGCCCCCATCAGAGTTGCCCTCTAATTGCATGGACAAAAATGTTACCATCACATTGCCCTAAATAGAATATCACCCACCACATTTCACCAATAATAATGCCCCCATCACAGGTCTGCTTTCACAATGCTGCCATCACATTTCCCCCATCACAGTGCTGCTAGAGAGTTCCCCTTTACATTGTGTCCCCTGTGCGGTGAGCGTGCCCCTTTAATTTGTCCCCCGTGCGGTGAGAGTTCTCCTTTAATGTGCCCCGTGCGGTGAGAGTTCTCCTTTAATGTGCCCCGTACGGTGAGAGTTCTCCTTTAATGTGCCCCGTGCGGTGAGAGTGCCCCTTTAATGTCCCCCGTGCGGTGAGAGTTCTCCTTTAATGTGCCCCGTGCGGTGAGAGTTCTCCTTTAATGTGCCCCGTGCGGTGAGAGTTCTCCTTTAATGTGCCCCGTGCGGTGAGATTTCTCCTTTAATGTGCCCCGTGCGGTGAGAGTTCTCCTTTAATGTGCCCCGTGCGGTGAGAGTTCTCCTTTAATGTCCCCCGTGCTGTGAGAGTTCTCCTTTAATGTCCCCCTTGCGGTGAGAGTTCTCCTTTAATGTCCCCCGTGCGGTGAGAGTTCTCCTTTAATGTGCCCCGTGCGGTGAGAGTTCTCCTTTAATGTGCCCCGTGCGGTGAGAGTTCTCCTTTAATGTCCCCCGTGCTGTGAGAGTTCTCCTTTAATGTCCCCCTTGCGGTTAGAGTTCTCCTTTAATGTCCCCCGTGCGGTGAGAGTTCTCCTTTAATGTGCCCCATGCTGTGAGAGTTCTCCTTTAATGTGCCCCGTGCGGTGAGAGTTCCCCTTTAACCACTTACCGCCCGCCCGCCCGCCGTCATATGACGGCGGGACGGTGCGGCTATTATCCTGGGCGGACGTCATATGACGTCCGCAGGAAATGCAGGGCAGGCGCGCGATCGCGGGCGCGCCGCCATGCACTGCCGGTGTCGGCATGTCCCCGGGACACAGCCGGTCACCGGCAGGGGGGAAACAGCAAATAGGCATGGCTGTTTCCCACGTGATCGGCTGTGTTCCAATGACACAGCCGATCACAATAGCGGAGCCCGGAAGATGACCGCGCATGCGCGGTCATGTCGGTGGCACTGTGTTCCGTAGGAACACAGCTGTCACCGGCGGTAGTAAACAGTCACTGACAGTGACTGTTTACTAAGTGATCGGCTGTGAATCCATTCACAGCCGATCACAAAATGTAAACACAGAGCAGTAACTGACTGTTACTAGCTCTTCTCCCCTCATACAGTTTCCAGTATGAGGGGAGCAGAGCTAGAAATAGTGAGTTACTGCTCTGTACACATGTAAAAAAGTAAAATCACACAAATAAAGGTCCCCCCACACAGTCCTCAGCCCCCCCCAATGTCACCCAACAGTCACCTCATCAGTGCCCAGAAATTGACACCCATAAGGCTACGTTCACATGTGAGCGCAGCGATCGCAGGCAGAATCACCGCGATTCTGCCCGCGATCCGGAAATCATTGCAAATTGCGGGACGCCTGTGCGTTGCCCGTTTTTTGCAATAGCACCCCAAACGCTGTGCGATGTTGCCGCCATTTCCGCCTGCCGAATCGCGGTAACATCACGCAAACATCGCATGACGCCCAAAAAAGGTACAAGAGCTTCTTTGGGGCGCCATGCGTTGTTTGCGTGATGTTACCTCGATTCGGCAGGCGGAAATCGCAGCAACATCGCACAGCGTTTGGGGTGCTATTGCAAATCACAGGCAACGCACAGGCGTCCCGCAATTTCCAATGATTTCAGGATCGCGGGCAGAATCGCAGTGAATCTGCCCACGATCGCTACGCTCACATGTGAACGTAGCCTAAAGTTCACCGGTCACCAGAGACTGCCATCAGTACCGCCATGCACCATCGCCCGTCACCTGTCACCCATCAGTGACCATCGCCCGTCACCTGTCACCCCATCAGTCATCGTCATCTGTCACCCCATCAATCATCATCACTTGTCACCCCATCAGTGATCGTCACTTGTCACCCCATCAATCATCGTCACATGTCACCCCGTCAGTGATTGTCATCTGTCACCCCATCAATCATCGTCACTTGTCACCTCATCAATCATCGTCACCTGTCACCTCATCAATCATCACCTGTCACCTCATCAATCAACATCACCTGTCACCTTATCAGTCATCGTCACCTGTCACCCCATCAGTCATCATCACCTGTCACCCCATCAGTCATTGTCACCTGTCACCCCATCAGTCATTGTCACCTGTCACCCCATCAGTCATTGTCACCTGTCACCCCATCAGTCATTGTCACCTGTCACCCCATCAGTCATTGTCACCTGTCACCCCATCAGTCATTGTCACCTGTCACCCCATCAGTCATTGTCACCTGTCACCTCATCAGTCATCGTCACCTGTCACCCCATCAGTCATCGTCACCTGTTTGCCATATACATGCAATCACTTACTGACCGCCTAACGACTATATGCGTCGGCCATTAAAAGCTAAATACTGGGGTTATGGCAGCAGATAGCTCCCATAACCCCGGTATTTTTTGAAACGGCGGGCGGTCGGCTTTCAGATAAGGGTGGTCCCAGTGGCAGATTCGCCGCGGAATTACCCTTACGGTGCAGGGGAAGAGGTGCCCCCCCCCCCTCCTGCCGCGTCCCAGAAGTTTTCCCAGCTTACCGGACCCGCCAGCAGCGGGGAAAACTATCCGGTCCCGGATCCTCAGAGACAGGAAGTCTTTCAACAATTTTTTTTTTTTTTTTTTCTTTTTTAGTGTAGTTGTGAGGTGTGAGGTCTTTTTGACCCCAGATCTCACAATAAAGAGGACCTGTCATGCCTATTTCTATTACAAGGGATGTTTACATTCCTTGTAATAGGAATAAAAATGATCAAAACATTTTTTTTTTTAAACTGTGTAAAAATAAAAAAATAATAAAATAAATAGGAAAAAAAAAAAAAAAAAAATTAAAGCGCCCTGTCCCCGTTAGCTCGCGTGCAGAAGCAAATGCATACGCAAGTCCCGCCCACGTATATAAACGGTGTTCAAACCATACATGTGAGGTATCGCCGCGATCGTTAGAGCGAGAGCAATAATTTGAGCCCTAGACCACCTCTGTAACTCTAAGCTAGTAACCTGCAGAAATTTTTAAAATGTTGCCTATGGGGATTTTTAAGTACCAATGTTTGGCGCCATTCTGTGAGCATGTGCAATTTTGAAGCATGACATGTTGGGTATCTAATTACTCGGCGTAACATTATCTTTCACATTATGGAAAAAAAATGGGCTAAATTTACTGTTTTCTTATTTTTTAGTTCAAAAAAGTGAATTTTTTTCAAAAAAATCGCATTTGGAAGACTGCTGCGCAAATATGGTGTGATAAAAAATATTGCAACAATCTCCATTTTATTCTCTAGGGTCTCTGCTAAAAAAAATATATAATGTTTGGGGGTTCCAAGTAGTTTTCTAGCAAAAAAAATGATTTTAGCTTGTAAACACCAAGTGTCAAAAATAGGCCCAGTCTTAAAGTGGATAAATGGACAACTTTGTGTAAAGCGCTACTTGGATGTTAGGCCTATGTATGTGGCTAGGCTGTGAAAAAGTGTTACACATGTGGTATCGCTATACTCAGGAGGAATAGCAGAATGTATTTGGGGTGCAATTTTTGCTATGTACATGCTATGTGTTAGAAATATTGCATAAATGGACAGCTTTGTGTAAAAAAAAATGTGTTTTCATTTTCTTTCCACATTTTACAAAAACTTGTGGAAAAAAATGACATATTCAAAAGACTCATTATGCCTCAAAAATTATACGTTGGGCTGTTTGCTTTCCAAAATGGGGTCATTTTATGGGGGTTTCCATTGTCCTGGTGCTCCAGGGCCTTCAAAAGTACGATAGGTTGTCAGGAAATGATATGTGTAATTTGTGCTCCTAGAATGCCGGACGGGGCTACTTGGATGTTAGGCCTCTGTATGTGGCCAGGCTGTGAAAAAGTCTCACACATGTGGTATCGCCATACTCAGGAGGAGTAGTAGAATGTGTTTTGGGGTGTAGTTGCAAGTATATATATGCTGTGTGAGAGAAATAACCTGTTAATACGTCAATTTGTAAAAAAAAAAAAAAATCTTCATTTTGCAAAGAGTTGTGGGAAAAAATGACAACTTCAAAAAACTCACAATGCCCCTTATTAAATACCTTGGAATGTCTACTTTCCAAAAAGGGGTAATTTGGGGGATATTTGTACTTTCCTGACTTTTTAGTGTCTCAAGAAATGAGATAGGCCTTCAGTACATCAGGTGTGGTCAAGTGTGATCAATTTTCAATGAATAGCACCATAACTTGTGGACTCTATAACTTTCACAAAGACCAAATAATATATACTTATTTGGGTTATTTTTACCAAAGATAAGTAGCAGTATAAATTTTGGCCAAAATTTGTGAAGAAAAATTACTCATTTGCTAAATTTTATGACAGAAACAAAGAAAAATGCGTTTTTTCACAATATTTTCAGTCTTTTTTTATTTAAAGCGCAAAAAATAAAAAACCCAGTAGTGATTAAATACCATCAAAAGAAAGCTCTATTTGTGTGAAAAAAAGGACGCAAATTTTTTATGGGTACAGTGTTGCATGACTGAGTAATTGTCATTCCAAGTGTGAGAGCGCTGAAAGCTGAAAATCAGTCTGGGCAGGAAGGGGGTGAAAGTGCACTGTAGGCAAGTGGTTAATGTGCCCCGAGCTGTGTGACTGCTCTGTAATCAGATAATATTCCTCCATTTCTCACTATGAAAAGCACAGAAGAATAATCCGTTCTGTCCCCATAGAATCTACTGCAGAGAGCGAGGTAGAAACTGACATTACATTCTCTCCCCTCTGCTCTCTCACTATCATTGGATAATGCATCCGATACACTGCCCCGCCCCACCCCGCCTCTGTCCCGCCTCCGCCCCGCCCCGCCTCCTCAGTGAGTTCCAGGGATGTAATGCTTTCATTCACTGATAGGAGGCGGGGCGGAGGCGGGCAAAGCACGGACTGAATGAAATACATCCCTGAGCCCTGGAAATCACACGAGATTTCGTCACTAGGCGAATTGCAAGGGCTGCTGGGATACAATGTCCCAGGAGCCCTTGCAAATCGCCGAGTGATGTAATCGCCGAAAGCATCTAGACCAGGAAGTGCAGATGAATACAGAAGATAAAAGGTATTTCCAAAAAAAAAAAAAAATAGTTTACATTGGTATTAGCATACTTAAAGGGGATTGCATACAGCTCAACTTGCAAAAATGGGTGGAACTCCACTTTAATGCATTGGGTTATCAAAAACCGTGTCAAATATCAAAGGGCAATATTATGTTGCCCTCTTACTTTTATAATAAAAAATATAAAAAAAAAAAAAAGTATTACCTTGGTAGGTTCATTATCTGTATCAGGGCTCGACAAACCCAAGGTGCCCGACCGCATTGGCGACTAGAATTAGCGGCCTTGAGCTGGCGTTGGTTGCAGGTGTCTTGTTGCCAGACATCCCAAGTCTCCTGCGAGGTGTGGGAGTATCCCGCATGCGGGCTGCAGCTCCCTGACACCCACAAGTGCCATGCCTGCATGCCGAAGAGTCCCTCTTCTTGCAGGAGACTTGGTATGTCTGGAGTGAGAACGGTGTGTCAGCTGTGACAGGCTTCAGTGTCATTCGGAGGTGCAATGTCTCTATTAAACATTGACTATAAAACCGTAATCCACTTTAAAACCCAATCCACCTTAGCTGAGATCTAAAAACATCCAGAGTTGTCACTGCAGATAACAGACTGGTTACAATAAAACTTTTCCCCGTTCTGGAGTTAGGCCCCTCCCTGCCAGCCGGGATGGCACACAACTGAAAAGCATAGCCTAAATATAAATAAAGTGAAAAAAAATAATGGATTACAGCAGGGCTCGGCAAACCCCAGATGCCAGGTCGCATTGGGGACTAGATTTAGCAGCCTGGCGCCTGGGCTACACTGCCTCTCCCCATGCCATTCATCCCAAGTCCCCCTCGAGGTGTGGGAGTCTCCCCCATGCGGGTGGCGGCTCCATGACACCCACAAGTGCCGTGTGATATCCTGGCTTCGGGCTTTCAGAATGGAGCCGATGCATGTATAGTTCCGGCTCCGTCCTGTTACAGGCGGAGTGATATCAAATGCACTACGTCTGTGAGAGGAGAGATACAGGAAGCATTGGCTCTGCATGCTTCCTCCAGCGTCGCTCCACACACTCCATTGATCTCTCTCAGAGGAGCCAGCATTTCCTGCCAGCATTACCAGCCAGCAGTAATCACCAGTAGTACCAGCCAGCAGTTCCCACTGGCAGTACCTGCCAGCAGTAAGTCACATGTGCTAGGGGTACAACTAGCCCCCAGCACATAATTGTAAATATCCCAGCATGTGCAGTGTTTCTGACTCCTACCACCATGACCACTTCAAATCACTGAAGTGGTCATGGTGGTTAGAGTGTTCCTTTATTATCTCTCAGAAGAAATAAACCTCTGTATACTGATTGCATTTCATTTGATCATCCTCTAGTTGTATTAAATTGGTGGGGGGAGGGGGGTGCGGAGAGCCACCTCCCTGAAATGAGTTTTTGCAGGTTGGGATGTCTGCAATGCAGGCCCCGCCCGCGGGTGTGCGGACTAAGATGCCACGCCGGACGGTGATTGAGGCCACGGCTTTGTGGCCTGCTGGCGCCCTCTTGTGGTGGCTAGGCCTGCAACAAGTAGTCACTGGCGGCGCTGAGGATTTCCCGTGCCTGCTCTCATTGCCTGCCCATCTCTTTCCAAAGAGAAGAGATTGAAGGTGTTGTGGGCTTGATCTGGCGCCCTGTCCTTACCAGTGAGTATACAGGGAGTGTGGGGCAGCTGGTTGGAATGGCCTCCTTTCCATTTACAGCCTCACAAAGATGGTAACAGTTTTTTATTTGAATTTTCTTATTATTATTTATTCATTCCCTGTCATGCCACACAGCCGAAGGCCCCTTTCACACATGCTGTCCGATCAGATTCAGTTTTTCAGGTGGACCTCATCAGACACTTCAGTCTTCTCTATGGAGTGGCAGATGTCTGCTGACAACCGCCGCCACCCGATCCTGTCTGCCAAAAACAGACGGATGGTGGTTCTACTTTCCATCCGTCCGGCGGATCGAATCAGATGGAAATGGACAGGCAGTCCATTTCCATCCGATTGCCCTATAGAGGAGAGCGGGACTGTGTTAGTGTTCGCTCTGCATAGCGGAGCGGATTGGACCTGCCATCCCCCTGCTCATCTGGGATTAGCAGAGAAATCCCCACTGAACAAGCGGATTCCGCTTAGCGGAGGTGCCCGTATGAAAGGGGCCTAGGGTTGCATGAGTTACTGGATCTCCTATTACCCCACCTTCCTGCACTGTCCTTCTCTAGTGAGCCACTGCCCATCACACCATCAAGCCAAGTACACACGGCCCAAATGCCAGGCAACATAAGCCGCCATTCAGCCCGTGTCTATGGCAGGCAGTCCGACAGAAGCCGGCCATTCGACATGCGTGATAAAAAAAACTTTCTCCTAGCAAATTTGTCAAGCCCTGGATTACAAACATGATCTACATAACAAAAAAAATCAATAAAATAAATGTAAATGTAATTCATACTGCTGCAATAAACTATAAGAAGATGAGCATTAAATGTCCCTGTCCTTTTGTTCCTTGATGAAGAGAAGTCATTTTAAAGACCGTAAGGAGGAATTGTCTAATGGTGAAAAGTGACAGTGGAATCATCCTCCATTACTGTGGTTTGATGCTTCCCTCAGAGGCTGTTTTTGACTTCCTGTGATTGAAGAGGTCCAGGTGTGTGGGTAAGTATCCACCTATTTATACTCATTGGTGAAAGTGTTGGCATCCTAATAGGAACAGCTTTTGTTGAAAGGGAGTTTTATTAACCACTCTACAACCGCTCACAGTAATACTACTGCGGCAGAGTGGTTCGTTATCGTCCAGCCACGTAGTATTAACGTGATTGGACACTCCCCCTTCTGGGCGGCGCTTGCGCGCCGCCGGAGGCTCGCTCCCGCTGTTTTCATTCACAGCGGGAGTCGGGCCAGGGGAGGAGCAGCGGCGATCGCCGCTGCTCTTACCCGATCGTCGGGGATCGAGTCTGGAGATCCGCCCGCTGTGTGTAAACACAGCGGGCGGATCTCCATAGTGACAGGGAGTGACAGATCGGACTGTTCAGCATAGCTGGACATCCGATCTGTCCATGACTCACTCAGTCCCCTCCCCCCCTACACGTCAGTAAGCACCAGGCATACATTAACCCCTCCCTCTCCAATAAAATTAACCCCTTCCCTGCCAGTGTCATTTTTACAGTAACAGTGCATATATATAGCACTGATTACTGCAGTAATGTCACTGGTACCCCCAAAAGTGTCAAAAATGTCAGTCAAGGGTCCGATCTGTCCGCCGCAATGTCGCAGTCCCGCAAAAAAAATCGTAGATCGCCGCCATTACGCGTTAAAAAAAAAACACCAAAAATGACAGAAATCTTTCCCTTTGTTAGTAAACGCAATAACTTTTGCGCAAACCAATCAAAATACGCTTATTGCGATTTTTTTTTTACCAAACATATGTAGCATAAAACAAATTGGCCAAAAATTTTTAAAAAAATTGGTTTTTACATCTTTTTTGGGGGGAATTTCATATAAAAAAATGTTAAAAATATTATTTTTTCAAAATAAACGCTCTTTTTTTGTTTATAGCGCAAAAAGTAAAAATCGCACAGGTGATCAAATACCACCAAAAGAAAGCTCTGTTTGTGGGAAAAAAAGGACGTAAATTTCGTTTGGGTACGGCGTCGCACGACCGCGCAATTGTCAGTTGAAGTCGCACAGCGCCGAATCGCAAAAAGTGGCCTGGACGGAAGACAGCAAAATCCTCCGGTGGTAAAGTGGTTAACATTTGTACACTTCTTGAAAAATAAGGACACATTTTATCATTTACATCACAGTGTTTGGGATTTATGATTTCATGCTTGATATATACAGGTTGTTTATTTTAGAAGTCACATTTTTTCACATTTTGTTGATCAGGATTTCAAATATTACATTATTGATCATGTTGTTTATTATGGCTAATTTCACCACATAAATTAGTTTTATTGATTTTTTTGCATTTTCTATTGTTGATCATGATATTTAATTTATTATGGTTTATTGATCATTGCAAAATTATTTATTTATTGATATATTTTTTTTTTGTTATTATGTGGATCATGTTTATAATCAATTTTTTTTTCTTTACTATAGTTATACACTGCTTGGCCAAAAAAAAAGTTGGCACCTGGAATTAACTAAGCAATTAACTAAACTAAGCATGCAGTGAATATCCTATTGGATAGTTACTGCATGTGTCCAAAGAATGAGCTCAGCGGACTACCTGAATATACTGAATGACCAGGATATTCCATCAATGGATTTTTTCTTTCCTGATGGCACGGGCATATTCCAAGATGACAATGCCAGTATTCATCTGGCTCAAATTGTGAAAGAGTGGTTCAGG
This sequence comes from Pelophylax lessonae, assembly GCF_965119305.1. Classification (NCBI taxonomy): domain Eukaryota; kingdom Metazoa; phylum Chordata; class Amphibia; order Anura; family Ranidae; genus Pelophylax; species Pelophylax lessonae. Next base: position 493,240,706 of record NC_138769.1, on the reverse strand, counting down.
GAGCATGAGATATAATTTTCACACATGGACTGGTCACCACAGAGTCCAGAATAGTTGGACAAATGGTGATATACTTAGGGTAACCATATCTATTTGGCTGTATTAGCAGTTCCTAGCACGTTAAAAAGCATATTTAGCAAGCTCAAAATAAAAGAGCAATTTTGCTTTTCAGAATTCCCAAAAAAATGGTTGTTTCAGCTGCAGCTACCCAAATTTATTCACCCTGGCTGCAGTTTCAGTGTATCTTAATCTTGCTTGATTTAGAAAGTAAGTTGCCAGAGGGAACCTTTGGTTCACTCACTAGTAAAATAGTGTGGAGGGAATTTTACAGTGCATTGCAAAAGTATTCGGCCCCCTTGAACTTTGACCTTTTGCCACATTTCAGGCTTCAAACATAAAGATATAAAACTGTAATTTTTTTTGAAGAATCAACAAGTGGGACACAATCATGAAGTGGAACGAAATTTATTGGATATTTCAAACTGTTTTAACAAATAAAAAACAGAAAAATAGGGCGTGCAAAATTATTCAGCCCCCTTAAGTTAAAACTTTGTAGCGCCACCTTTTGCTGCGATTACAGCTGTAAGTCGCTTGGGGTATGTCTCTATCAGTTTTGCACATCGAGAGACTGAAATTTTTGTCCATTCCTCCTTGCAAAACAGCTCGAGCTTAGTGAGGTTGTATGGAGAGCGTTTGTGAACAGCAGTTTTCAGTTCTTTCCACAGATTCTCGATTGGATTCAAGTCTGGACTTTGACTTGGCCATTCTAACACCTGGATATGTTTATTTGTGAACCATTCCATTGTAGATTTTGCTTTATGTTTTGGATCATTGTCTTGTTGGAAGACAAATCTCCGTCCCAGTCTCAGGTCTTTTGCAGACTCAATCAGGTTTTCTTCCAGAATGGTCCTGTATTTGGCTCCATCCATCTTCCCATCAATTTTAACCATCTTCCCTGTCCCTGCTGAAGAAAAGCAGGCGCAAACCATGATGATGCCGCCACCATGTTTGACAGTGGGGATGGTGTGTTCAGGGTGATGAGCTGTGTTGCTTTTACGCCAAACTTAACGTTTTGCATTGTTGCCAAAAAGTTAGATTTTAGTTTCATCTGACCAGAGCACCTTCTTCCACATGTTTGTTGTGTCTCCCAGGTGGCTTGTGGCAAACTTTAAACTACACTTTTTATGGATATCTTTAAGAAATGGCTTTCTTCTTTCCACTCTTCCATAAAGGCCAGATTTGTGCAGTATACGACTGATTGTTGTCCTATCGACAGAGTCTCCCACCTCAGCTGTAGATCTCTGCAGTTCATCCAGAGTGATCATGGGTCTCTTGGCTGCATCTCTAATCAGTCTTCTCCTTGTATGAGCTGAAAGTTTAGAGCAGGGGTCCTCAAACTACGGCCCGCGGGCCTAATGCGGCCCGCCAGGGTCCTGAACCTGGCCCGCTGGCCGGGATGTATCATTCACATTGGTTTTTTTTTCTGAATCACCTAATTAGAGCCAGAGGCTCTAATAGGCTTCAGAAAAGGGTGGACCCGGGGTGCAGAGCACTGCGCCCTAGCCCACCCATTTGTGTGACAATAGTGAATGAAAATTCGCTATTGTCACACAGATCCTCCTCCTGGCCAATCAGGAAGCGGGTCCGAGACCCGCTTCCTGAATGGCCGAAAGGCGAACTCATGCCATTGGCCGAAGAGGAGGCGGGAGGACTTGAGGAGACGCCGCTGCAGGTAAGTGCACTGACTGGTCTCTGCATTGAACGGGGCACGGCACGCTGGTCTTTCTGTATTGAATGGGGGAACGTTGATATCTTTGCATTGAAGGGGGCACGCTGATTTCTCTGCACTGAAAGGGGGCGCGCAGATCTCTCTGCATTGAAGGGTTCACGGCACGCTGGTCTCTCTGCATTTAATGGGGGCACGCTGGTCTCTCTGCATTGAAGGGGGCACATTGGTCTCTCTGCATTGAAGGGGGCACATTGGTCTCTCTGCATTGAATGGGGGCACGCTGGTCACTCTGCATTGAATGGGGGCACGCTGGTCTCTCTGCATTGAATGGGGGCACGCTGGTCTCTCTGCATTGAATGGGGGCACGCTGGTCTCTCTGCATTGAAAGGGGGCACGATGGTCTCTCTGCATTGAAAGGGGGCACGATGGTCTCTCTGCATTGAATTCGTTCATATTTTTTTTCAAACTATAGTCCAGCCCCCAACAGTGTCTGAGGGACCTGAACTGGCCCCCTGTTTAAAAAGTTTGAGGACCCCTGGTTTAGAGGGACGGCCAGGTCTTCGTAGATTTGCAGTGGTCCGATACTCCATCCATTTCAATATTATCGCTTGCACAGTGCTCCTTGGGATGTTTAAAGCTTGGGAAATCTTTTTGTATCCAAATCTGGCTTTAAACTTCTCCACAACAGTATCTCTGACCTGCCTGGTGTGTTCCTTGTTCTTCATGATGCTCTCTGTGCTTTAAACGGACCTCTGAGACTATCACTGTGCAGGTGCATTTATATGGAGACTTGATTACACACAGGTGGATTCTATTTATCATCATTAGTCATTTAGGTCAACATTGGATCATTCAGAGATCCTCACTGAACTTCTGGAGAGAGTTTGCTGCACTGAAAGTAAAGGGGCTGAATAATTTTGCACGCCCAATTTTTCAGTTTTTTATTTGTTAAAGTTTGAAATATCCAATAAATTTCGTTCCACTTCATGATTGTGTCCCACTTGTTGTTGTTTGTTCACAAAAAATTACAGTTTTATATCTTTATGTTTGAAGCCTGAAATGTGGCAAAAGGTCGAAAAGTTCAAGGGGGCCGAATACTTTCGCAATGCACTGTATAATCTCACAGCTTCCTGCTGTCAGTGGTTCTTAAGGAAACAGAAAGTAATGGCACCCACTGCGTCAATATCAACTGGCATCACCAGCAGATTGGCTTACATAGCCAGGAATTCCAGGGCATGTGAGCAACGGGGCAGAAATAGCAGTGACATCACTGGCCATATTTGGAACCTGGGAGGTCCGCTATGAGTATTGTCATGTGCACCAGGTTGGGTTTTTAATTTTGATGGACATCAAGATTTTCGATGGATTTACAAGAAGGGACTTTTTGGGATTTTTTTTTTTTTTTTTTTTTTATAAAGGGCTTGTCAAACATTTTGGTGTCTTTATTTTTGGGTTACTTTTTTTTTGCATGAGTAGGGGTACTACAGTGCTCAGCATAAATGAGTACACCCCTTTTGAAAAAGTAAGATTTTAATCAATATCTCAATGAACACAAGAACAATTTCCAAATTTTTGACAAAACTGAGTTTTAGAATATTTTCATTACATGAAGGTAAGGTTAATATAAATTGGATTACAAAATCTTTAGTTTTAGTCAAATTAGTTGATGCAACAATGAATACACCCCACAACAAAAAATACTACATCTAGTTTTATGTATCACCTCCATGATTTGTAAGGACAGCACCAAGTCTTCTAGGAATGGAATGAACAAGTTGGCGACATAGTGCAACATCCTATTTTTTTTCATTCTTCAAGAACGACCTCTTTTAGAGCCTGGATGCTGGATGGATAGTGATGCTCAACTTGTCTCTTCAATTCTCTCAGAATTCCCCATAGGTGTTAGATTGGGTTCAGATCAGGAGACATACTTGGCCATTGAATCACTTTCACCCTGTTCTCCTTCAGAAATGCAACAGTGTGTTTTGTATCATTGTCATGTAGGAAAAATGCACGACGACCAAGGGCACAGAGTGATGGTAGCATCTTCTCTTTCAATATAGAGCCATACATCTGTGAATTCCTGATCAATCATGATTCAATAAAATGAATATATACAGTTGTGTTCAAAATTATTCAACCCCCACTGAAATTGATTGTTTTGGCCAGTTTGACATTGATTTTGATCATTCAGTCATCCTGCTTACAATTAAATCAAAGAGGCATGTGTAGGTCAGACAAATATAACATAACATTTATAATGAAATAACTACAAATGTCTTTTCTGTGCTCACATCATTATCAGTTTTATTCAACCCCCAAGTGACATTCAATCTTAGTACTTAGTACAACATCCTTTTACAGTTATAACAGCTTTTAAACGTGAAGCATAGCTTGACACAAGTGTCTTGCAGCGATCTACGGGTATCTTCGCCCATTCGTCATGGGCAAAAGCCTCCAGTTCAGTCACATTCTTAGGCTTGTGCACTGCAACTGCTTTCTTTAAGTCCCACCAGAGGTTCTCAATCGGATTTAAGTCTGGTGACTGTGATGGCCACTCCAAAATGTTCCAGCCTTTAATCTGCAACCATGCTCTAGTGGACTTGGAGGTATGCTTGGGATCATTGTCCTGTTGAAAGGTCCAACGTCTCCCAAGCCTCAGGTTTGTGACGGACTGCATCACATTGTCATCCAATATCTCCTGGTACTGAAGAGAATTCATGGTACCTTGCACACGCTGAAGCTTCCCTCTACCTGCAGAAGCAAAACAGCCCCAAAGCATGATTGACCCCCCGCCATGCTTCACAGTAGGCAAGGTGTTCTTTCCTTCATAGGCCTCCTCCAAACATAGCGTTGATCCATGGGCCCAAAAAGTTCTAATTTTGTTTCATCAGTCCACAGAACACTATCCCAAAACTTCTGTGGTTTGTCCACATGACTTTTGGCATACTGCAGTCGACTCTTCTTATTCTTTGGAGACAGCAAGGGTGCGCCTGGGAGTTCTGGCATGGAGGCCTTCATTACGCAGTGTGCGCCGTATTGTCTGAGCAGAAACTTCTGTACCCACATCTGACAAATCTTTTCTCAGTTCCTCAGCAGTCACACAGGGACTTTTCTCCACTCTACGCTTCAGGTAGCGCACAGCAGTCGAAGTCAGCATCTTCTTTCTGCCACGACCAGGTAGCATTTCAACAGTGCCCTTTGCCTTGGATTTGCGAATGATGCTTCCTATGGTGTCTCTTGGTATGTTTAACATCTTTGCAATCTTCTTATAGCCATTGCCCTTCCTGTGAAGAGTAATCACCTCTTCTCTTGTCTTCCTGGGCCATTCTCTTGACTTCACCATGTTTGTAACCACACCAGTAAATATCTAGAAGGAGCTGAGTATCACAGTCATTTTAAAGCTGCCTAATTGGTGCTTATTAGGCTTTATTGCTGCTCCCTGACATCCACAGGTGTTTTCAGTACCTGATTGAAAACACTTCAATGAACCTCTGTTCTTCAGAGTGGTAGTCTTTAAGGGGTTGAATAATTGTGTCAATGAAGAATTCACAAAAGAAACATTTACTACTGTATTACAAAAACAATTGATGTCATTTTAGTTGCATATGGTTCTTTAAGAAGTCCTTGTAGGATTTCATTCTGAATACAATTACAAATGTACACTAAATTCCCTAAAACCCTTTACAGCATTGGGGGTTTAATAATTTTGAACACAACTGTAGACTCACCTGTAGTTGAATTCTTGGTAATTAGGATTTTGTTGTATAAAATTTAGCTTTGCTCCTAAGACTTTCTTAGGGGTGTATTCATTTTTGCATCATGGTCTTGAATTCATTTTTTAGAAAAATATTATATATTTTTTTGTGCAATTTAACAAATCTTGGTTGCAAACAATGGCCCGCATTTGTGGGAGAATTTGGTAGTACAGTGTCCCACAGAAAATGTTGATTCTGAAAGGAAAGTAAAGGTTTTCTGACTAATCTGTTGGGGTGTACTTGTTTATGCTGAGCACTGTATGTGCCCCCTACTCATTCACGTGTAGGGGCTGTATCTGAGGGCCCCCTTATTTTTAAAGCAGGCTTCCAGATTCTAGTAAGCTTCTTGAGCGCAGACACCAGGTGCTTTACATGGGGGTTGGACCCATACGTAAAGGACGTGGCCTTGTATGGTTCAGGAGAGGAGACAGGGAAAGGTTGGCTTGTCCCCAACTCTTTCCTGGCCAGCCAGGCTGCATGCTCGGTTTAGGGTCTTGCATGGATTTTTTGATTTGCATGTGGTAACCCATACTAGATTCAAAGGGTCTGGTATGCATTTTGGTGGGAGGGCTCTAAATAATTTTTTTTGTCATCCTAGCTGTAGGATATGCAACAGTAAAAGTGATATTTACAAAGAAAACATAGGGACTAATTCCAAAGCTTATTTCACGCCAACTTCTCTTTAATAATGTCACGATTTAAGTGAGAAATTAGTCAATTGCTTCTGGTGATTTGTCCGATTGGAAGATCTGAGGAGCTTCTCTAAGCTCTTTGAAAAAGATAATAGATGAGAGGAGGATATGGACAAGAGGGTGGTCGATGCAAACTAGGCCGTTAGTTCATGAAAATGTGGCCTAGTATCTACCCTCCTCATTATTGGGAAAAATAGGTTTTCAGCGTTCTACCCCTGACAGCCCAAACTCTGTAATAAGTTTGGTTCTCTGGGTCATTTTGCCTTATTCAGTCCAAAGCTGAAGTTCTGTCTGTGTCAGGGACTGGGGCATCTCATTATGGATTGCAGTGCTATCAGATGTAATATTTGTAGTGAGATCAGGCATCCTTACAGTTCCCCATGGCCATGCATAATCAATCAGTTTTGGTTGACAAGTTTTTCTGGTTGGACATAGAGGAGGCAAAGGAGGAGAGTGTTGTAACACGGGTCCCTGATGTCTCTGCCCCTGTTGCTTTGATGGAATCAGTGTCTGGTGGTCAATCCAATGTTAAGTCAGTGTCTGGATGTGGTGTTTGATCCTTCTGTGTCTGTCTCCTCAGAGGTAGTGGGGGCTGTGGAGGGAGCTGGACCTTTATGTACTTTTGCACCGACCCCTCCCTGCCTAGCGTCAGAAGGTCAAGAAATTGTGAGGTGAATAGAGGTGGTGGAATGAAGGTGGGGAGATACTGTGGTGTGCAAGGTCAGTAGTGTGAAAGAGGGAATGAGTGGGGTGGATGATGATGTGTATGGCGTTTGGAGGGAAGGAAGCAAGGGGACTTTGCTGTTGGAACTGTCACTTGAAGATATGGAGTGGTTGGAGGCAAAAAGAGTCTGGGAAGAGGTGGAGAAAAACAGATTTGCGTGTACTTGAAATGGCGGAGATGTCATACAAGATTTAAGTGATTTCTGAGGTAGAGGATGAAGGTTCTTCAGGTGAGGAGTTTCTATAGATTTCTCTGGAAGAGGAATTGCAAAGGATATTGAAGCGTGCAGGGTCTCCGAATAGGGAGGGGGGTATGTAGGCTAATAAATATGTACCCCAATCATCCTGATGGCGGTTCCTGCTCCATTGAAGGTGACAACTATATTGCCCACATAAAATCAGTAAGTGCTCATTATGTTGCCTTATTGTTTTTTCTGAGGAGGTTTGATACTGAGGTTTTGTTTTTGTAAGAGACTCGGTTGCATAGTTTGGCTGATATACAATACATCTGTTGAAGAAGGAATAGAGGCGTGGCTTCTTGCGGCCGAGCCTTATACTGGAGTTATGGTACTTTTCTCCAGCTAGTTAACCTGTCGACGGATTATTGGGGTAGAAATGGGGGATGCCTTGGGGTGGTTTTGGAAAAGGCAAATAGACTGTGCACTTTGCAAGTGCAGTTGCTCCAGAGCTTAAAGTTGCCGACTTCCATCATCCAATCATGTGCAAACAAAAATGCTGTTTGTTTTTGTTTTCCTTGCATGTGATTGGGTTTTCTTTGCAAACTGAAGCTTCATCTCATTTACTAAGCTCTGGAGCAACTGTACTTGCTAATTGTACAGGCTTTTTGACTTTAGCAAATCAACTTCATGAAGGAGCAGGACCTGCCAATGATCAACATTTATGGGCCCAGGACAAAGTGGGACAACAAATACCTCTTCATGAAGTTCAGGTCAAGCCTTTCCTTTTTTGACCCAGCATGTCTTCAGTATTGACTTTAACACCATCACTAAGTATAGGGACAGAAAATGTTCTAGAGGCAGGCTGGACTCTGATGGTTTTTTTTGGAATGCAACAGCTAAAAAGGTAGGTCTAGTGGATGTACAACATGCAGGGCTGCTCAAATTACACAGGATTTATTTTTTTAGCGAAGTAGTTGCCAGAGTAGAATAGATAGTTTAAAAAAAAAAAAAAAAAAAGGAAACCCCACCTTCATAGCACCAGTATGTCAGGCAGTGGAGTTTTCCTAATCACTGTATTCTGTTTTTGACTCTGCAAAGCCCTGATACACCACCTGGGGGAGAGGTACCTGTAAGCTGAATTCGTCACCCTTGGACGATGAGAAAGTGAGTTAATCCTTTGAGGATTTTTTTTGGGGAAAGGTATTGGTCATGGACCTTTGCAGCAGTAAGTCAGTGTAAAGTGGGCTTACAAAAGATTGTTGGTTTTTTCGAGGTCATAGGAATAAATAAACAGGTAGATAAGGGTCCATTCACACTAGCACGACTTGTCAGGCGACTTGGTTGTCTGACAAGTCGCGGTCGGTCGCCTGCCATTGAATAGTACAGGACCCGTTCTAATAGGAGCAACACAAGTCGCTCCGACTTAGAAAAAGGGTCCTGTACTACTTGGGGGCGATCTGGAGGCGACTTGCATTGACTTCAATTATATAGCGTGCACCGCGACTTCACAGGTCGCCCCACAAAGTCGTGTCGCGCCAGTCTGAATGGGCGCTAAGTATATCACCTACCAGTGTTTCTGGAGGAAGCTTGACAAGCTTGTCTGAAATAATGAAGATCCAGGACTAATCTCTGTGGTTAAAGTTTTGCTCAGGAAGTATCAATATGACAGGCATGCCTCTTTGGTTCTGGAAAGGGATTATGTATATTATCACTCACTTGATCCTTTCCAGAACTGCAAATGAGGCATAGTGGTTAAGTCAGGCTGTAGGCCTGATTGATGGGTTCCCTCATGACTGCCAATACGAAAATACTAGGTCTTTTTATACTGACATTCTTGGTAGAAGGGACTTTAAATGGGTGGGTGGGTATGTCAAGCTTTTTGGACTCCATTCCAAGAATGGGGAAATGAGAGTTTTTCTTGTGAGTTTGCAGAGGACATCACAGTAGATGTGGTGGTTAAGGTTTTTGATAAGCTTGCCTTTAAGAAATCACCTGGGCCAGATGGACTGACAGCTGAATTTTAAGTTTACTTTGGTGAAGATTTTTAACCACTTTCAGACCGGAGGATTTTCCCCCTTAATGACCAGGCCCTATTTTGCGATTCGGCACTGCGTTACTTTAATGGACAATTGCGTAGTCGTGCGACGCTGTACCTAAATAAAATTGATGTCCTTTTTTTCCCATAAATAGAGCCTTCTTTTGGTGGTATTTAATCACCTGTGCGATTTTTTATTTTTTTTTTTTTTTTTTTTTTTTTGTGCTATAAACAAAAAAAGAGCGACAATTTTGCAAAAAAAAAAAAAAAACTAATATTTTTCACATTCTGCTATATGACATTCCCCCCCAAAAAAAAAAAAGAAAAATCTAAATATTTTAACATTTTAGGCCAATTTGTTCTCTGCTACATATTTTTGGTAAAAAAATCGCAATAAGCATATGTTGATTGGTTTGCGCAAAAGTTATTGCGTCTACTATCTACGGGAAAGATTTATGTCAATTTTATTGTGTTTTTTCTTTTTTCACTAGTAATGGCGGCGATCTGCAACTTTTTGCGGGAATGTGACAGATCGGACACCTAACTGACATTTTTGACACTTTTTGGGGGACCGGTGACATTACTACAGTAATTAGTGCTAAAAATATGCACTGTTACTGTAATAATGACACTGGCAGGGAAGGGGTTAACAGTATAGGTGATCAAGGGGTTACATGTAGGCCTAGGGGAGTGATTATATCTGAGGGGGGGGGGGGAATGTTGGGCTTGTGAGATGATCACAAAGACATGCGATCCTATATAGAAGGATCACATAGCCCCTGTGATCATCCGAGGGAGAAGGACAGACGGCTGTGCTTACATCAGCCGTCCTTCTTTCTCTGTCAGCGGGGGGAAATCGCCGGTGTCAGGCGGCAATCGGAGCCGCCTGACACCCGCACTGGCTTCCCCGCTGACATTTATTAACGTGATTCTGCCTGGGAGAGCCAATTGCCAACGTAAATATACAGTACACAGTCGGCAAGTGGTTAATGACTGTCAGAGAGGGTTTGCTCTCTTCCTTCATGTGGCAATCTGCAGTGATTCCTATGTCAAATTGTATAGCTCCTTCAAGAATTGGCTGCCCATTAGTTTTTTCAATGTCAATAAGCAGATACTGTCAACAACATTTTTCTGGCATTCTGTAGCGAGCAATTTACTTTTTTGCCATCAGCTCTGTTCGGTTCCAGGTAGAAGCACTTTTTCTACAGTATTAGCTATCTGGGAGGCCTTGGAGCGGTGCAAGCTTGTGGGCTGAAGAAGGTTTTTCTGGAATTGGATCAGGCTAAGTTTTTGACAGGGACAGTCATCATGAGTACTTGTGGCTGCTTCTTGGCAACTATGGTATGGGGGGCTTTATCAATTGGCTTAAGACCTTGTGCAAAGGGTCTCAAAGCTTCATGCTTGTGAATGGTTGGATCAGAGGGCCCTTTGAATTTGGCCTCAGAAATGTCCTTTAAGTCCTCTGCCATATGCTTTTGCAATTGATCCCTACATCAGAATGTTAGAGGGCAGGCCACTGTACGGTGCATTGCTAATGTTCTTCATTTAAGTGTTGTGGCCTGTGCTGATTATGTGTCTGTTTTCATCTCCGAGACAGGGGAAGCGGAGGAGATGGTCTTGGTCATGAAGCAGTATGCTACGGCATCTGGCTCAATCAATGAGGGTACGAGTGAGGTTTTCTGGATTTGAAGGGAGGGTGAAATAAATTAGAAGATTAGGTGTCAAATTTGGTCCCAGAAATTACAGCCACACTAATAAGGTAAGAAGGCTACCTAATGTCAATGCCAAAATTGCAAACTGGAAGCTCTCTTTTAGGGAAAGGGTTGCGCTAATTAAAAATTAGCCTGATCCAGATATTTATGTATGTCAAATTTGTCTGTTTTGCCAGTGTCTCTCTATGCTAGGATCTACAGGATCTTCCAACTCTTATGGGGTGTTTTGCCTAATAAAAGAGTGTTTTTAACCACTACTACTACGCTCACTATCATACAAGATAGGCACAAGTTAATAAATGGCAAAACGATTGATTCAATTTTTTGTAATAATAATAATTCTAACATTTAATGATTAGTTACAGAATCAATAGATATATCAAAGAATTAGCATCAATACATCACCGGATATTGTAGCATCACCCATTGGCCTCTCCGATTGGGGGACTTCAGCAATCAGCAAGGGGAACACCGGGAAATCGACTCAAGGCACGTCTGTCGCGTCTTCAGAAAAGTCCAGGTTTTCCCCAGAGAATCCCCTTCGTTTATACCATAATTCTGTCAAGTCATTCTTGCCACGCATGCATGATAAATATTTGCTGTGTAAGCAGCATGCATGGTTATGCGCAGTCCATAGATCCAGCGCATGGACGACTCATGCGGACATGCGCAAAAACTTTAATGACTGTTCATTTAATTCCCACAAGACTGCTCACTTTATTCCCACAAGACATATCTATGATAACAACAGGTTCCCAAACCTGAAGCGGCCTTGATTCCCATGAAATAATTTGATAACGGCTAGTTCTCACCGTCAGCTCAATTTTGTCTGATAAAACACCCCTGGTTCACATGAAAATAGCATCCATTATTTGGTGAAGATTCAATTACTTTTAACTATTCACTCTCTCTGATACAGCCGTATCACATGGGGGAACAGGTTGAACCTCATTAACTAGTGTCTGCCCGGTCTATAGCAAAATGATTGCCGGGCGGGACTTTTGTTGATCCGGGTGGGTGCCATATGACGTCCTCCAGGTTCGCGCCTCGCGTGCTGCCGCTGGGCTGTGCTGTGGCGCGATCGGTCACTGGCTGTGTCCATCAGACACAGCCGATGACTGATCAGTGTACCAGCGGGCTGCCAGTACCATGTGACCGTTGTGACCAATCACAGCAGATCACATGACAATTGTAAACAATGGATGGCTTCCTTTCATGCCATCCATTGTGTTGCTACCTGTGATTTGTCACAGTGACCACATGGTACAGACTAGGCCAGTCACAGTCCTATCTGTACCATGCAATTAGTTGTGGCCAAATACAGCTAATCACAACAAAACAAACGGAATGAATCAATTTCATTCAGTAAAATGCTTGCTTATTGCAAAGAAAAGCAATCATAATGTGTAAAAAAAAAATATTGGTCACTTCCCCAGAGTAGTAAATTGTTACTATGGTAACATTATATTGCTCTGATCACAGTGTGTTAAAAAATATCTGAAAAAAAATAAAAAATTAAGGAGTATGTGAGATGATTGCATCCACACACACCTACACAGGTTGAACTGGATGGACTATCGTCTTTATTCAACCTCAACTACTATGTAACTATAAAATGGGAAAAAAAAAATTCTGAAATGTTTTATTTTTTGTACTGTTACCAGCCAGTGTCCCTGATCACTGCCACACCCATTTTTATGATAACGCTGTACTGCACTGGTGACAGTATGTAAAAAAAAAAAAGAAATTGTGAAGTTTTTTTTTTTTTTTTTTATTCCTTTAATTTCAAAAATATTATGACAAAAAATCACATCGTAGAAAAAAAAATGCCTCTGGGGGATATTTACTGTCCTGACATTTTTGACCTCAAGAAATGAGATTGGCCGTCAGTATATCAGAACTGATCAATTTTCAGATAAATTGTATATACCATGGTCTGCAAACTGCAGCCCATGGGCCAGATGTGGCCAATTGCTTGCCTTTATCTGGCCCTTGGGACACTATTGCACCAACTGACATCAATGGAACACCATTCTCCCTGCTAACACAATCATTGGGGCACTATTCTTCTCAATGATTTGAACAAGGGGGCACTATTCAGGGGGGCAGGGAGAAGATCAGACTCTTACACACAAATTACGGAAATGACAGGGAGAGAGAGAGGTGGAGATGGAGAGATGCTGAATATACAGCAGGACAACCGAGGCACGTAATCTGACCAAACTATCAGGGATCAGCAGCCATGAAAAGCGTGGTCAGTACACACAAGGGAAGACAGGAGCAGGCAGGATCAACTAGGGTTGTACAACACCTGACATGGCAAAAGCACTGTGCTATATCTTGTGCCCTAAAGGGACAGGAGCATGTTTTTTCTTTTTCTTTTTTTTTTTTAGGGTTACAGCAACTTTAGGACACTTCATAAACGTATTCTTCTATCCTGAAATTCATTTGAAAACATTGTAGATCTAATCCACATACCACTAGCCTCATTTGCTAAATTACTCTTCTGTTGTCTCCTTTAAGAGACCACCTGCACCCCCCTACCAAATCCCAAAGAAAGTGAACTTGGTGTTATAGTAGACCAAGAAGATTGGCAAACTGGTAAAGAACATTCCAGATCCCCCAAAAAATCAAGCACTTTTTTAGATCAAAATGGATTTTATACATGTGGAAGGTGTAAACTGTGTAAAACTGTAAAAACGAGGAAACATAAAACTCTGGAATTCAAATCCAATGTCACTAACCAGACATTTAAAATCAAGAATCTAATAACCTGCCAAAGCACCCGTGTAACCTATCTACTCACCTGTCCATGCAAACTACAATATGTTAGACGTACTACAAGACAACTAAAACACGCTTGGGAGAGCATATCAACAATATCAAGAAGGGATTTAGACACCACAGTGTATCCAACCACTTTCGACTGGCACACAATAGGGACCCAAGTTTACTGACTTTCTGTGGGATTGATAAAATAGAACCTAATTGGAGGGGCAAAAACATGAGAATTGCTGTTTCACAAAATGAATCAAGATGGATTTACCAACTCTGCACTTTGCAACCGAGGGGAATGAATATAGACATGGACATAAATTGCTTTATATCAAACCCCTAGTAAGTTATATTTCAGATAATATTTAAAAAGTAACAATATGCCCACCCTCCACATATATATTTACATTAGAAATTGCCTATCTTTATCAAATATGACATCATACTAAACCAATCTGTCACCTTTATAATGCCACTGAATCTACTATATAAATTTTACACATATCTAATGGGGACCTACCTTGATAGATTATATATATATATATATATATATATATATATATATATATATAAACATTTGTCTAAAGGTCTTTTTTTTTATAGATTTATTCACCTTTTCTATATAAATTAATTTTTTATATAAATTTTATACACATTTTCTGTATATGTATATATATATTTTTTATATATATATAATTCTACATTTATATTTTAACTTAAAAGGAATTTTTACAAATTACAAAGGGAACATACAAAAATACTGCTTCATATTAACATAAGGGGTCTATTTATCGCTAGAACAAAGGGGATGTATAAGAATATAGTAAATTATTATATAGTATAGTTTTATATATATATGGTAAATTATAATTTGCTTTTTGTTTTGAATATCAATTTTTATTAAAGGGTGAGAGGGATTTTATATACAATATTTATAGAGCTATAATATATCACGGGGGAATGCACCGTATATAGAAGTATATCATGGTTATAGTCACATCGAGAATGAAATTAAATATTGGTATATTTTTTTTATATATTTTCATGTACTATTTGCATTTTTGTTTTTATTTATATTGTAGAGGGAAATGTGTATTTTACTACAATTTCGGATTACCATCTAGTTTGTAAAACGAAGCGGTGGTACAACGGAATAAATGACACAAAATCCTATGTAGTGGTATTTAGCCTGTGGGGACACGTCCGCATTCTAATTAATCAATAAGGGGGAGTAAGGGGCGGTGTTAACCGCATATAAGATTACCGTGTACTGTGCCTTCCTATCTCTGAAGATGTCACCGGATGTGACGAAATGCGTAAGATTTGAATCCCACAGCGTGACGTGTGACGTCAGGTGGAACGCAAGCCGGATATCTCCCGCTCGCCACTCTGCAGCTAGCTTGTTACTAGCACACACAATCACGAACGGCCTATAACGGCGTTTACTATATATTTTTATGACCTTTTTTGCCATTTTACTTGTATTTGCAATATTCTTGTATCCATGGAATGGGAATAAAAACTAAGTTTTAAATACTACACCATCCGGAGCACCTTTCTTTCTTCCTATTCTGGCCCTATATCCAATGAGGTGAGAGGAGAGGAGGAAACCCACCATTCCATTCATCCCATGATTGGAGAGCCACGAGGAGACTCCTATTAGCCTGGAGGCTATTAAAGTGATACTGGTTTTGATGCTATAAAGCATACAAGACCCACTCCATCTGGTAAGTGACCCACCCTTACCTTACCACGGTGGAAAGGAACCAGAGCTGCACTCTTGTCACAAATTGGACCGAATTTCACGCTGAGCACCTGCACTTTTTGAGTTGGATAAGCATTATTTGCACAAGAAATATTCTATTTTGAACTTTGTCACTGCAGTCACTTTTTATGGACTTGATCAAAATAAGCCACCAACACCGTATATCTCACTATTATATATATATTTAATTATCCACCACTATATATGAACTGTAGTAAGGTTGCAGTGGGGTGCCAGGTGTGGTGAGAACGACGAGGGGGGGTGTTAACAAGGTTGCAGTGGGTTGCCAGGTGTAATGAGGAGGAGGATGACAGGGGGTGAGGTGTTAGTGAGGTATCAGTGGGTTGCCAGGTGTGATGAGGATAACAGGGGGTGGGTGTTAGTAAGGTATCAGAGGGTTACCAGGTGTGATGAGGATGACAGGGGGAAGGGTGTTAGCAAGGTATCAGTGGGTTGCCAGGTGTGATGAGGATGACAGGGAGTGGGGTGTTAGCAAGGTTGCAGTGGGGTGCCAGGTGTGATGAAGCTGAGGCTGACAGGTTAGGGTATTAGTAAGGTATTATTGGCTTGCCAGGTGTGTTGAGGATGGCAGGGGGTGGGATGTTAGCAAGGTTGCAATGGGTTGCCAGGTGTGCTGAGGATGGCAGGGGGTGGGGTGTTAGTAAGGTATCAGTGGGTTGCCAGGTGTGATAAGGATGGGTGGGGTGTTAGCAAGGTTGCAGTGGGTTGCCAGGTGTGATGAAGTTGAGGATGACAGGAGGTGGGGTGTTAGCAAGGTTGCAGTGGGGTGCCAGGTGTGATGAAGCTGAGGATGACAGAGGGTGGGGTGTTAGTAAGGTATCAGTGGGTTGCCAGGTGTGATGAGGATGACAGGGGTGGGGTGTTAGTTTCCAGGTGGGATGAGGTTGACGGGGAAGAGAGAGAAAAAAAGAAAAGGCACAGAAAGAGAGAAAGAAGGATCACAACTATGAAAAAAATAAAACAGAACACATTTATTGCGTGATCTGTATTCTTTATGAATTTCGAAATTGGGAAATAAATGTATTTTTAAAAGTTTCGAAATATCTATGATGTCAATATGCATGTCTGCAGGGTGTAACTGATGCTGTTGAGAAGTCAAAAAAGAAAACTGCAAAAACATGTACAGTACAGTGCCGTTATCTCATTTATGGAATCAGTGCCTCTTGAAATCCTCTATAGCCTGTGTCCTCATGCTTTTATGGGAGGCGGACCTTCTATCAATTTTAAGATGTGAAACCCACTGGGTTCTTTTTTAGTTACTGAGTATGGAGGAGGAGGGAGGGACTGGGCTGTCATTTTAGGATCTGTATACATGCCCAAATGTGTAATGTTAATACCATGTGAGCTGAATAGCTCAGCTAAAACCGGGAAGTGTCCTATCCAGCAATAGAGACCAAACTGAGCATGTGCACTTATTGTGCTTATCTGGACTTGTCCAAAGTGAACATGCAGGAGGGGAGGGGGTGCATACAGGATCACACAGCCTTTTTACACAATGCAGAAGAGTTAATCACTTAGGTTACACAGTGAGTATAACAAGCATTCTAAACTGCATCTACAGACAGATCTTACTGTTCTGGGTATAGTAACACTTTAAAATACTCCTTGCCAGTTTATACTCATTGCAAGTTTTGTATTGCTGAAACCAGACCAATCATTTTTTATACTTCTGTGTTTCCTACACATCTACTGTACTTTGTATTTAACCATTGAAATTGCTTGGATGTCAATGTTGTCAATTGATATGGCTGTTAATAAAACTTTTGTAAAAAATCTTCCATAAGTAACTTATACCAAGAAGGGGGCTACAAATTGCTTACACATTGGTACAGAGTCCCCTCCACCATACACAAAGTTTTCCTCTGTTTCTAACAGATGATGATTCGGTGAAGGCGGACAGTACGATCCTCGAAGGCTGCTGGGAATGTCCCAAACTCATACTCTTTTAGTTTTCAATTAGATCTATTTTAAAGCAATTTACAGATTTAATTGTCGCACATGACCCAGCCTTCTTCCTTCTCTATCACAATATACTTCTTAGATGGTAACTCCACCTTCATGGGAGAAAAAAAAAAAAGCAAATAATAATATTAAATCCTATACAATTGCTAAACAAGCCATATTGTAATAAAATATTTAAAAAAAATTACTTTTCCTTTTTACTCTGCAGTGCTGTAAGTTTCTGTAAAATTCAGTTCAATATGGCAACCTGACAGCGTTCCCTGCATTGTTGGTGTACAGAACACCTCCACCAGAAATGTAATTTCCTGTTTGTATGATTGGCTCACTGATTTTGCCCGAAGTCTGCTCAGATACAAGTCAGATTTTAGGCATCCTCAATAGCAAAAAGTTCATTTTTGGTGAGATACTCCCAAAGGTTTAATCACGCCCAGTGGCGTAGCATGGGTAGGTGGCAGCCAGAGCAGCAGGTCCGGGTGCAAAATTTGGAGGGGCGCTATCCTGAGTTTGATGGGTCCCAGGATCGTCTTTAACGTGGGGCAAAAATCCCCTTGTTGTCCCCTTGGAGCGTCTTGGTTCGGTAGCAGCGGGAGCGCGGCAGCAAACAGCCAGGTCCTCGCTGACTGGGGGTCCAGAGGACGAGGATGAGTTGGAGGCACAGACTGCCAGGGAGCCTCTGGAAGGAGCAGAGCACCCCTGGTTCAAGATGGAGACTGGCATGTAAGGTACCGGGCATCATACACAGACCTACCTGCAGACAGAGACTGGGACAGGAGGGCAGAGGAGGAACTACAGATAGGGACAGGGCTAGGGGTCTCTCTCTCATCTCCCCCTTAACCCCTCTCTCTCAGCCCCCCCTCTCTCTCCCCTCTTTCTTAGCCCTCCTCTCTCTCCCCCTCAGATACAGTATCTCACAAAAGTGAGTACTCCCCTCACATTTTTTGTAAACATTTTTTCTCTGTCGCTCATTGACAGACGTAGTCCTCCTTGATTAATATCAACTCGGGTTATACTGCCCTCTACAGGAGTAAGACTAGACAGGAAAGAAAACGTTCTGGCCACACCTTAGGGGCAGTCCCAGAGGGTATATCCTCGCTCTCTCTCTCTGCTACAGCAAATCAGTTTTTTTCTGTCTAGTTAGGAGTAAGGACCTAAGTTCCTTGCTGGGATCTTTGGTCCTGGCAAGATTTTTTTAGAAATACTTTTTTAGGCAGCTTTTCTTCTCCAGTGTTCCTGTGAGATCTTCAAGCAAGTACGCTGAAACTGGGCGACGGGCTGGATTTTGAGATCCAGTGGTCACCCCAGTTCAGCCTACGAGCGCGTGCAGGCCATAGCTCTGCGCTGGGTCGCCGCGACATAGTCCCACTGGACGGGGACTGACCCTGCGAGTTAAAAGTCTCGCCTGGACGCCAATGACCAGTTGCAAACTGAGTCACGACGTCCGTATTGGTCGACAGCCCCCCCACCCCGGTGGAGAGGGGTTCTGTCAGGAGTTGGTGCCCGCCTGGTTCCGGTATGGTGAGTAGAATGTTCCCCCTCTCCCCCTGTCGGGTTTGTTGGTGGACGCAGGCCCCTCTCTGGGATGGTCGGACACTCAGTTTCTGGGTCCCCCCTCTATCCTATAACAGGTCACAGATCCCCCAATTTGAGTGTGATTTTGTGAATAAGAAAACAGGAGGCTTGTTTTGGGAGCTGACTATCTAAAGTCACTATATGACTGTAAGGGTGACTGAAGTCAGTGGCAGACTACTAAAAGGCATTACTATTGAGGTATAGAGGTATCCTACCTGTCATAGTGTGTATACAGGCCGATGCCTATGCCTGAGTTACTGCATCCGCAGGTCGCCATCCCTCCAGAAAGCCGGTCACTTCCACAGGCCGCACAGCCTCCCGCAGGCCGCACAGGCCGAGCGCACACTCCCGCAGGCCGCACAGGCCTAGCGCACACCTCCCGAAGGCCGCTGCTAGCTTGCAAGCCGCCGCTATCCTACACAGGCCGCCGCCATTTTCCTGCAGATCGCACGGGGCCACCATATTGGCGTAGCCTCGTGTCTCTAGCATGGGGGCGGCCATGTTTGAGGTGACCAAACACCTCGAGGAGCTATGGGGAGGCAGTGCTGGAACAGGTTGTATTGAAACTTCTGAGCATCAAGTGGTGAGCCTTGGGGTCTCTCTCTCTCTGTAGGGGTCCAAAAGCAGGTAACACTGAGGGGCGCTGCTGCGCTGGGGGGACTAAAGAAAAAAAAAAAGTTTTATTTTTTTGTTTGCAATTATTTTTTTCTGGCAAGTGTCTTGTATAATCATGGACCCTGCCACACATGTATCCCCACCTGATCCCCTCGAGATGGCCACAGGACCCTCCAGTTCACAGAGTATTGATGCATTATCAGCAGTTTTTGGAGTCTTTGGTATCCCGGATGGAAAGGGCCTGTCAGGGACGGGGGTCAAGAAAGCGACCCCCGCCTACCCCTATTTCATCTGATACTTCAGAGTCAGATTCTGAGATGGTCATTGCAGCTGCAGGTCCCTCTGCAGGAGCTGTTGTCTCAGGTAATGCTCCCTCAGATAGTGAGGAGGACGGTTCTACCTCCGCCATAGCACAAGAAGAAGCATTGGTGGACGCACTAGTTGTGTCTGTCCGGGAAACCTTGAGACTTGAGGTTACACCGGCAGAGGTAACCGAGATGGAAATTCCCTTTGGTACTAGTAAACCTACCAAGACGGTGAATGTTTTTCCCTTACCCAAATGTTTTGGTAATAAAATTAAAGAGGAATGGGATCATCCGAAACGAATCCTTACTATTTCCAAACGCATTGCTAGACGCTATCCGTTTGAGGAATCCCTCATTAAAAAATGGACGGTACCACCAGTGGTGGATCCACCGATTTCCAGACTAAATAAAGCCACTGTTATCCCGTTGGAGGACACTCCGTTCTTTAAGGATCCGGTGGATTGAAAAGTGGAAGCGGAATCCCGCACTGTTTTTTCCCTGATAGGGTCAACCTTTAGACCAGTGGTTGCCATTGGTTTAGTTTCACAAACATTGACAGAATGGGCAAAATGGTTGCGCCATGACTTAAAGGGGAGAAGTATTCCCCAGGCAGCGTCTGATTTGATGGAGCAAATTATACAGGGATTACAGTTCGTCTGTGACGCAGCCCTGGATGCCACTCCCTTGTTAGCGCATGCATCGATGTCAGCAGTAGTCCTCAGACGTGTGCTGTGGTTAAAGTGTTGGTCGGCGGATCAAGGTTCCAAGAAAGCTTTGGCTAATCTCCCTTTTCAGGGGGATCACCTATTTGGGGCCACCCTAGATGAGATCATAAAGGATGTCACTGGGGGCAAGAGCACTTTTTTGCCACAGACTGCTAAAGCTAAAGGACCTCGTAACAGGCGAGGACCTTTCTTTTCGCTCATAAGAGGTTTGTTCGCTCCGCTGGGGCGAGCGTGAAGGGCAAAGCCCCTTCAGGAGGTTTCAAAAGGCGCTGGTCGGGTAAACAAAAGGCCGACTCAGCCAAACCTGAAGATAAGGCTAATACAGCCTGAAGGTGCGCCCCCACCCAGCTCAGGGGTGGGGGGACGTCTTCACCGGTGTTCAGATCCAGGGCTTTCCTGAATCCCGGACTAATGCCCTGTACACACTATCAGATTATCTGAAGACTTTTGTCTGCAGACTTACCAAAACCATATAATATGAGGTCAAACCTAAACACTTTCAATTTGTATGCAATCCGGCAGGCCCTTGCACTACATAGAAAAGGTAAATCTGAAGACAAAAGTCTTCAGATAATCTGATAGTGTGTACAGGGCATAAGGGGTTCAGGAGATCATATGATCAGGATACAAGATCGAGTGTCGATCACTTCTACCGGTGCGATTCTTCCCTTCCAACATTCATATGCTACAGGGAGCGGTAGTTCCCGTTCCTTGAGCAGAATGTTTTCTTTACCTTTTCCAAAGATCATTCCCAGTTCCCTCCAGGAATTGGATCCGGTTGAGCGAGCGGACCAAGGAGTCTCTGGTCCGGTGACTTCAGTCTCTAATGCTCAGCCAGGAGAAGTCATCACTTCCAATAGGAATTTAGTTTCTGATAAATGTGTGGGAACTGAGAGCGATCAGACTTTGTCTGATTGCCTGGACCAAGCAGCTCTAGGGCAGCCCGGTTCGGATCCAGTCAGACAATGTCATGGTGATGACTTAGGTCGATCACCAAGGATTTCACCACCTGTGTCTTCAGTAGGGCATCCCGCAGGTGGATCTGTTGGCATTTCGGCTCAACCGGAAGGCGCGGAGGTTGGTAACTCGCGCCCGCGATCCGCTAGCGGACGCAGCAGACGTGCTGAATAGCGGCAGTATCAGCTACTATATGTCTTCCCCCCCTCTCAAGTTACTGCTGAGATTTCTCCGCAGGATAGAGGTGGAGGGAACTCCAGTTATCCTGGAAATTCCAGGCTGGCCTCGTCAAGCCAGGTACGCCGACTTGGGCAGGCTAGTCGCAGATGCTCCTTGGAGACTTCTTCTCAGGGAGGATCTGCGGTCTCAAGGACCGATCTTCCATCGTGCTTTACAGTCGCTGGTTTTAACGGCCTGGCTATTGAGACCCAGGTACTGAAGGACAGGGGATTGTCAGCTTCAGTTATTCCTACTCTAATTAAAGCAAGGAAAGCGACTTCTAGCAAAGTCTATTATCGCACATGGAAGACTTATATTGCGTGGTGTGAATCTTTGGGATTTCCCCCACGTACCTATTTAGTGACCCGAATTTTGGCTTTTCTGCAAAAGGGGGTTGAGCAGAAACTATCCTTGAGCACCATCAAGGGTCAGGTTTCAGCGTTAGCAATCTTCTTTCAGAAGCCTTTGGCTACTCATTCCTTGGTGCGGAATTTCATCCAGGGGGTGCGACACTTGGCTCCGCCAGTGCGTGCGCCCTTACCGCCCTGGGATCTTAATTTTGGTTTTGTCGGTTCTGCAGAAACCTCCATTTGAAAATATCAGGGAGATTCCCTTGCTTACATTATCCCAGAAGGTGGCCTTCTTGGTGGCCATTACTTCTGCACGCAGGGTGTCAGAACTGGCTGCATTATCATGCCATTCCCCATATCTAGTGGTTCATAGGGATAAGGTAGTTCTTCATCCGAAGCCATCCTTTCTTCCTAAGGTGGTTTCAGACTTTCATCTGAATGAAGATATTGTGCTACCTTCCTTGTGTCCTAAGCCCAATCATCCTCGGGAATGTGCGTTGCATTCCTTGGATGTAGTTCGGGCAATCAGGGTATACCTGAAGACTACGGAATCGTTCCAGTAAAACGGATTCTCTTTTTGTGATCACGGATGGCCCCAGAAAGGGGGTTTCTGCATCTGCCGCGACTATCTCCAAATGGATTAGACAGGCGGTAGTACAGGCTTATTCTATTAAGGGTTGGAATCCTCCGTTCCCTGTTAAGGCGCAATCCACTCGAGCGCTCAGTACTTCCTGGGCCTACCGCCATCAGGCGTCAGTGGTCCAGGTGTGCAAGGCGGCTACCTGGTCGTCGGTTCATACCTTTACAAAATTTGATAAAGTTGATGTGATGGCATCGGCGGATGCCTCATTTGGCCGCAAGGTTTTGCAGGCCGCAATTTGAGGAGACCGGTGGTCTACCTCGAGGGTTTTTTCCGTTGCATTTTCAGTTGAGTCTCATCCTTTGATTGATGAGCCTTTAAAACTTCTAGTTGGCACCGGTTGGGCCTTCTAGATTGGATTTTGATTTCCATTAAACCCACCCCTCATTTGTGGCACTGCTTTGGGACGTCCCGAGTTGATATTAATCAAGGAGGACTACGTCTGTCAATGAGCGACAGAGAAAAATTGATTTTTGTAAGATCTTACCGTAAAATCCTTTTCTCTTAAGCTCATTGACAGACGTAGTACCCGCCCCTCTGTTTTCTGAGTTGGGTTGGGTTAAATTCTCTAAACACTGCTTTGTTACATAACTGATTTGCTGTAGCAGAGAGAGAGAGGATATACCCTCTGGGACTGCCCCTAAGGTGTGGCCAGAACGTTTTCTTTCCTGTCTAGTCCTACTCCTGTAGAGGGCAGTATAACCCGAGTTGATATTAATCAAGGAGTACTACGTCTGTCAATGAGCTTAAGAGAAAAGGATTTTACGGTAAGATCTTACAAAAATCCATTTATTATATCTTTCATGTGACAACATTGAAGAAATTACACTT
Organism: Pelophylax lessonae; assembly: GCF_965119305.1. NCBI lineage: Eukaryota > Metazoa > Chordata > Amphibia > Anura > Ranidae > Pelophylax > Pelophylax lessonae. Next base: position 493,217,144 of record NC_138769.1, on the reverse strand, counting down.
TGCTACAATGTAAAGTGGTGAGTGTACTGCTTGTATAACAGTGTAAATTTGCTGTCCCCTCAAAATAAATCAACACACAGCCATTAATGTCTAAACCGCGGTTCAACACGGCTCAAACTGTTTGATCAAGACAAGCAGACTAAGGACATGGATTACTGAAACCATGTCCTGTGGTCTGATGAGACCAAGATGAACTTATTTGGTTCAGATGGTGTCAAGCATGTGTGGCAGGAACCAGGTGAGAAGTACAAAGTGTGTCTTGCCTACAGTCAAGCATGATGGTGGGAGTGTCATAGTTTGGGGCTGCATGAGTGCTGCTAGCACTGGAGAGCTACAGTTCATTGAGGGAACCATCAATGCCAACATGTACTGTGACATACTGAAGCAGAGAATGATCCCCCCTCCCTTCAGAGACTGGGCCACAGGTAATGCCGGAATACCAGCAAACTTCCTGGTCGGCCAGCATGGCCGCCTGTCCTGGCGCTGCTTTGAGGGCATCTTCGCCCGTAAAAAATATGGCTGAGGCCAGGGCCGACATGTCAATTGCACATGCGCCGCTGCTGCTCGGGAAAGCTCATACCCTCTCGGCCATTCTTGGGCAGACGGGCACATGCGCAGTGACGTGATGGCGCCGGGCGGCACCATTTTTAAATGTAAGGCAGCAGTGGTGTTCCATCCGGGGTGGCACATGTCTCATGTGCCACCGGTAAGACCCCTCTGCAGCCTCTGACATCTCCTGTGCCATACCTGCAGCCACTGCATCTCCTGTACCATGCCCGCAGCCTCTGCATCTCCTGTATCATGCCCACAGCCGCTGCCTCTCCTGTACCATGCCTGCAGCCTCTTCACATCCTGTACTATGCCCACAGCCCCTGCATTTCCTGTACCATACCCGCAGCCTCTGCATCTCCTTTACCATGCCCGCAGCCTCTGCATCTCCTGTATCATGCCCACAGCCGCTGCCTCTCCTGTACCATGGCTGCAGCCTCTGACCATCTCCTCCTGTACCATGTCCACAGCCTCTGCATCTCCTATACCATGTTTGCAGTCTCTGACATGTCCTCCTGTACCATGTCCGCTGCCTCTGACATCTCCTGTACCATGTCCACAGCCTCTGATCATCTCCTCCTGTACCATGTCCGCAGCCTCTGACCATCTCCTCCTGTACCATGTCCATAGCCTCTGACCATCTGCTGTACAATGTCCGCACAGCCTCTGACCACCTCCTGTACCATGTCCGAACTTTTACCACTTTTAACCACCATTTGCTCTTATAAAGCCCTATATGCTTTCATGCCTGTCTTATCTATATATTATCTCTTGTTTGTGTTATACACTATATCATATATTATCTATATATATTGCACTCTTCAAATGTGCTTTAAAATGCATGGTTTTCCCTTGTATGAACAAGAAAATAATGAGGTTATGCTGTTGGGCTGGTATATTAATGCTATGGGGCTGGTATGAAATTATTTCCAGGGCTGTTTTTTATTCCCAGTCTGGCCCTGGCCACAGACCAGCTTTCAAGCACGATAACAACCCCAAACACACCTCCAAGATGACCACTGCCTTGCTAAAGAAGCTGAGGGTAAAGGTGATGGACTGGCCAAGCATGTCTCCAGACCTCATCCCTATTGAGCATCTGTGGGGCATCCTAAAATGGAAGGTGGAGGAGCACAAGGTCTCTAACATCCACCAGCTATGTGATGTTGTCATGGAGGAGCGGAAGAGAACTTCAGAAGCAAACTGCGAAGCTCTGGTGAACTCCATGCCCAAGAGGGTTAGGGCAGTGCTGGAAAATAATGGTGGCCACACACAATATTGACACTTTGGGCCCAATTTGGACATTTTAACTTAGGGGTGTACTCACTTTTGTTGCCAGTGGATTAGACATTAAATGCTGTGTTTTTTTTTGTTTTTTTTTGTTTTTTGAGGGGACAGCAAATTTACACTGTTATACAAGCTGCACACTCACTACTTTACATTGTAGCAAAGTGTCATTTCTTCAATGTTGTCACAAGAAAATATATAATAAAATATTTATAAAAATGTGAGGGGTGTACTCACTTTTGTGAGCTACTGTATAGAGAAAGAGAGTTACAATATATAGAGAGAGGGAGATACAGTATATAGAGCGGTAGATACAGTATATAGAGATAGGGAAATACAGTATATAGAGAGAGGGAGATACAGTACTGTATATATGAGAGGGAATTCAGTATATAGAAAGAGGAAAATACAGTATATAGAGATATGCATTAAAAAGTTTTTTCTCTATCTTAACTTCATCAACTACATTTGGTAGTCATATCCCAAAAAATTCGAATAGGTATCATTTTTTTTTATCTCATGGACGAAATGTGAGAAATAACGTATATATCATACAATCATTCCATAAACACCACATACACTCGATATATAATTTGAGGAAAATATGCTTATAAAATAGTTTACTATTTGCCAATGAAAAAAAATATGTCCCCAGATTTCATTTTAAAAATCTGGTCACCTTAATTGCCATTCACTGTGCACATTTACACAGACAGACAGGTTTTCCTTCAGAGCAACAAAAGGTAGGAATCTGCAACAAAGTATGTTAACCAATTGCTGACTGTAGGCCGCCATATGAAATCCACTGTTGGCAGGTGGGTATGCCGGGATGAAACCTACAGCTACAGGCATCATCCCAGTTTTAAGTTTTTCAGCAAGCGATTCCCTGTACTGCAGAAGTGATTTGAGTGGTGGTCCTCCCCCATCCCGCCGCTGCCTCTCCTGAGCTCTGCCATCTGATCGCGGAGCCCGAGAGCGCTCCCACCAGCGGGAACGCTGGCACTAGACAGAGAAAGAGGAACTAATGTTGTTCTTCCCTCTCTGTGACCTGGGAACCGGAAGTGAGGATGATGTCACTTCAGCTTCCGCCTCACGTTACCTGGCCGTTAGCAGCTGATCAGACCAAGACCAGAGGACAGAGTTAAGGTTCAAAAGACCCAGATCTCTCCATTAAGAAGACCTGTCACGGCCCATTCTGTCACAAGGGATGTTGTTCAATCCATGTGGTAGCAATAAAGTCAAAAGAGACAGTGTAAAAAATTTTTGGGATAAAACAAATAATAAAAAAATTTTAAGCGCCCCGCCCCACCGTGCTTATGTGCAAATGCATACGCAAGTCCCAAACACACCATACTTGTGCGGTATTGTCATGAATATCGGAGCAAGAGCAATAATTATGATGGCAGACCGCCTCTGTAACTCTACACTGCCCCCCTGTACATGATCCTCACACACACAGCACTGACCCCCCTGTACATGACCCCACACACAGCACTGCCCCCCTGTGCATGACCCCCCCACACAGTGTTACCAACCCATCACATTAAAAATCACTGACACGACACCCAAAATTTACTGGCACAGCCAAGTTTTTACTGGCATTTCCAAAAGTTACAAAAATAACATTTTTAAGTGCACATTTCAGTATTTATGCTACAAACAATTACAATATGCAATTAACAGTGTGATTTGGGGGAGATTTCAAGGTAAAATATTATTTATGTTATTTTTGATCCAGTAAGAGTGGGTTAATATAACCCATAATTTTTGTCACCTGCCGTGGTTATAGAAAAAAAAACACACGTTACATCACACCCCTTCTAAAATAATCCAATTTTGTTGCATTGCAACCTGAAATTGAGACAAATGCAAGGCCCCCTTTACATTAAAGTTTCCTCTTACATCAGAGTCTTTCCCAGTTACATTAGCATCCCATACACTGGTTGTTAGTGGGGAGCCCCAGTAACATCCCCTCTTACACTGGTTGTAAAACTGGGAGCCCCAGTAACATCCCCCCTTAGTAAGAGGGGATGTTACTGGGGCTCCCCACTGACAACCAGTGTAAGAGGGGATGTTACTGGGGCTCCCCCATTGACAACCAGTGTAAGAGGAGATGTTACTGGGAGCCCCTATAACATCCCCTCTTACACTGGTTGTCAATAGGGAGCCCCAGTAACATCCGCTCTTGGCCCCTACCCCACAGAGAGATCAGTAGAGAGGCCTACAGTAATAACTCCAAACATATGCTTGCTGAAATTACTTTCCTTTAAAAGCATATTAATAATTTTTTTCTCTCTTAGTATTCTAAATTGATGGTAGGTATGTGCTGTTGCTGGGAAATGTAAGTGCTGCCTGCCAACCAAGTTGCTGTTGCCAACAACACCTATCTCTTCTATTGCTGACTAAACCAAGACAACTAGATTTTTAGGACCAAAAAAGCACATACAAGTTTTTTTCATGGTGCACAAATGCAAAGTGAGTGATTCAGTCTATATAACAGGCAAAACTGCGATCCTAAAGTAAGTATTTTTAATGTAGGTAATACTACTAGTAACAGAGACAGAGTAGTAGTAATTACATTTAAATAATACTTACTTTAGGATTGAAGTTTTGCCTCCCTGTTATATATGACTGAGTCTGACTTTGCATTTTTGTCTGTGGCTGCTGTGCACTGTGAAAAAAACTTGTATGTGCTTTTGTTGGGCCTAAAAATCAAATTGTTGTCTTGGTTTAGTCAGCAATAGAAGAGATAGGTGTAACATCTATATCTTCTAATAATTGCTGACTAAACCAAGACAACAATTAGATTTTTAGGACCAACAAAAGCACTGCACTGCCTGGGTGACTCTCCAGGACCAACAAAAGCACTGCACTGTCTGAGTGATTCTCCAGGACTGGTGACTGGTGGTGAGGAAGGTAGCTGTTAAAGTAACTCTGTGCTGGCCTGGGTTAAAAAAAAGTGACTGTTCACCGCGGCCCTCTCTGGCTAAGTCTCCAGTCCTCTCCTCTGTCCTAGTGTCTCCTCCACTCTGCAGTCACAGTCCACTCCACAGCCACACCACACACCTGATGACATGACAGTCTCTCTCTCCTGTCTCCTCCAGTCTCCCCCCTCTCCTGCTCCCAGTCTACTGTCCTCCTGCACTAACACTAGTCCACCCACGTCTGACTCTGTCTGACCTCCACCACCATGACAGTCTCTCGAGTCCAGTCAGTCAGTGACAGTCTCTCTCTGTCACTCAGACTCAGTCCGGCTCCGTCCAGCCACAGCCACCAACTGACCTGATGATGATGTTGGTGATGGACCTGGCCCCCTGAGCCCCCTCCTGCCGTTCAGTCACCTTGTGCCAGCCGAGCTGACTCCTCCATGCAGCGTTTCCTATTCTGGCGGTCTGCCCCGTCCAGCATTCACCCACTCGGCTCCTGGCTATTTATAGGCTGGGGCCGGGGGGCAGTGTGGCGGCACTGGCGGGAAAATTCAAGGCAGGCGCAGGTGGGATTTGTTGTCCGAGACGAGACTGTCCGACAGACTCCGAGGCTCGCCGTGCATGCGCAGTTCTCATGATGCCACCGCAGCCATTTTTTTACTGCCACTTTTCTCCTGCTACGGGCATTTACAGGCAAGAGAAAAGTCCTGTTTTTACGGGCTGTCTGTAAACCTACAGGCGGTTGGCAACACTGCCCCCACACTTAGCACTGCTCCCCTTTACATGACCCACACACACAGCACTGCCCCCCCTGTTCATGACTCCCCCACACACAACACAGCTCCCTGTACATGATGATCCCCAACACACATAGCACTGCCCCCCATACATTAACCCACACACACAGCACTGCCCCCTGTATATGACTCCCCACACACACACACAGCACTGCCTCCCTGTGCATGACCACCTACACACAGTGCTGCTCCCCTGTACATGATCCCCAACACACATAGCACTCCCCGCTTTACATCACCTCCGCTCCCCATCCTTCACAAGTTGACAGCCATGTCCTTTGCTCCATTCACTCTCCTACCTTACACAGAGCAGAGAGCAGGAGGTGGGACAATCCTGGAGAGAAAGCAGAGGCACAGCAGCACTGGATGGAGGACAGCAAATTAAAAAGCTGGTGATTGGTTGCTAGGATCGTACTCTGCATCCTAGCAGCCAATCACCTCCTGGTAACGGGAAAAGTTAATTCAAGTAGCTGCCGCTCCCGCTCTCCATGTAGTGCTGCTCCCACCCCCAGTCCAGAATTTTCGCCACCTCCAGCTGTCTGCTCTGCTAATGACAGCGATGGAGATTGGGGGAAAAAGTGGCAGCCAAATGGCACGATTGGGTCTTGATAGAGCAGTGGCTCAGAACAGATTCGGACCGCGGTTCGCCATTTAGTGATGCCTGAACAAGAACATAGGCAATGATTTAAAGATAAAGAAGCAACACACAAAAGTAATGAATACATATAACTATACTTCTTCTAAGGTTCACAAGAGTGCAGTTCATTCTGCACTCCTGTGACCTGTTTTTAGCCAACAGTGGGCTAAAGCCAGCTGTTGGCTGATTTCACCTAGCCAGTTCAGGCTGAGGAAAGATTCTGACTTTATGGTTGGGATGCACCCAGATTTCTGGACCATCAGTTGGCTCAGCCTCTCAGCTGCACCGCTGGGAGACTGAGCCAACTGCTCCCCTAACAGTGAGGGAAGAACTGAGCGATGAGCTGTGTTTGATCGCTTACCTCGGTGGAAGGGGACAGATTCAGCATTGGATCGATGCTGCATCAACCTAGGTAAGTATAAGGTTTCTTTTTTTTTTTTAACCCTATACTTCTTTTACAGACAAAGTAGGCATGGCAGTGATTTGGAAGAGAACAGGATGGCACATTTCTTAACATAGAGTAAATATGAGTTGTTCAGGGCTTCTGGTATTCTGAAGTTTAATGTCAGACATCAACATTTCCAGAAGATGGTCAGCCTGGTAAAAACAAAAGGAAATAAATATATGAATCAACCTGCAACGTTCAACATTACCACCTCTTTACTGCATGATATATGTGGACGTGTGAAGGAGGACTTTATCCTGTGCTGCCATAAATATGCATAAGGCAGACAGGCATTTATTTTCCTTCTTCGAACTGGCTCTTCTTCTTTTTTTTTTTTTTTAACCACAAACACAATTCACAATAGCCCCCTGGGCAAAAACTTTCTGTCAAAACCTTCCTAACCAAAATACAGCTTTCCACATGTCACATGAAGCTTGCTCTGATAACTCTCAACACAAGAGTTAACGTGACAAATATTATTTTTATAAACTCCCGTAAACACATGCAAGCAAAGTCACCATATATTGAAAACATCATATTATTTTTCAGTTGACTACCAGGTTCATTTAAAAAACTTGTCTGAATGGGAACAAATGTAAAGGGTGCAACATGATCCCTTCATTTCCCTTTTCGGCAACAGAGAATGCACCCAGAAGAGTAACTCCTGCCAAGCTTATTGTCTGATAAAAGCAATGACCAGCACCATAATAAGTACCTGTGAGAACAGACATTGTTCAAAACAAAGAAGGTTCTCCACATCAAGTAGAAAAAAATGTTTACAGATTTACAAGATTCCTACTAGGATAGGGGGAATCAGTAACTCCGCCTTATCTGGAAAAATGGGAGGCGGAGATCGGCACAAATTGGAGCGAGCAAGAGAAGGAGAAAATACTAAAATAATTTGCAGATGGAACAGCAATAGATATAAAAACATTGACATTAATTATAAATGGTTGGCAAGATGGTATACAACCCAGGTTAAAGCTCATAAATACCAAGTAGGAAATTTTCTGGAGAGGATGTGGGAACAAGGGAACAATGATACATATATTGTGGGAATACCCATAGATACAGGATTTCTGGCAGGAGGTCACTCAACTGATTCAAGAAATCACAGGAATGAGTTTGCCCAAAAACCCTGGAATCTACCTTTTTCATAACACTAATCCTACAATTAAGCAATATAAAAAGACAGTGATGCCAGATCTTATAAATGCAGTGAAAGCTTTAAATCCAAAACTATGGCAAACATCAGAGAGTCCAACAGTGGGCGAATGGGTTATAATATGGAAGAACTTTACCATTATGGGGAAAATGAAATCGAAACATTTCTAAAAATCTGGGGAGGATGAGTTTAAGCATTCAAAGAAATATACAGAGTTAAGGGGTATCTGAAACAGGATAGTTGGAAAAAAAGAAAGATTGGGAATAAACACAAGTTTGAGTAAGAGGAGTGTCCGGGGGTGAGGGTAATTGGGGTATAGTATATTTTACAAGCAAGAGTCTGTCTGAATAAACTGTATATTGAAAAATGTAATAAAACTTAAATTTAAAAAAGGAGAAAGAAATGCACTGCAAAGCATGTTAAAGCTCAATAGAAACACATAAAATGCAGCACAACCCAATGCAGTTAAAAAAAACGCAAGTCAGCACATGCCCATGCTTTAACACTAGCATTGTGTTGTGAATAGGCCTGTAGGGAAATCACCTTTTTACAGGATGTTACCAGCTTAGCCTTCTGGACTATTATCAAAAGTAAATTTAGAAATAGTTGTAACTCATAGGATGACTTTGGCACTGCCCTGTGGAACTTATCAACAATGGTTGTACAAACAATGAAGATCATGCTCTTGGGAAACTGATCCCAAATCAAAAAAACTAGTACATGATATTGCAAAGGAGTGGAATGCTGCAAATCGTACATAATGTAAATATAAAACCAAGAGACAAGCAAACTAAAACTGCATATGCATTAAGATGTTAGGATCACAATATTTGTAAGCAAACCTAGTATCAAGCCATTAGAGGTATATATTATGTTTCAGAATTGGGCAGTTTAAACTTTGAGCAGATTATATGAGTTTACGTAGAGTGAGAGTTTGTTGATAGTATTGGCGTACTGAATAAGGTGATGATGAATTTAGGGTTACATTTAGTCAGATTAATTGTTGCTAGTGATTACTAAATTTTGCACATCCTGCTCACTCTTTGAAGCATTGCGTTAAAACGCCCATTTGTGTACTGGTGTCAACTTTGTATTCAATGTAAAGTTGCCTGTTATACATATTTTATTCCTTTCAATAATTGATGAGTTTTTTCAAAATGGACTGCTCTATGTGGAAACAAATATAAACAGCTGTTTGAAGCATGTGAGTTTTCACTGACGTTCTATAAAAAGGATTTGCTTATTAACGCTTTTTTAGATAACAGTTATTATGCGCAAAAAAGTGTGTGCGCTCAGTCGCACCTGCACGGTGTGAACAAATCAAACATTTTTGTGTGTTTCAGTTTTAAAACACAGATTAGCAGACATTTCATAACAAATCTTGGAACTACAAAAGAAAACTGTTTACTTCTCTAATCTTGTCAAATGATTTACGTTTTTAACATTCTGGTAGCTTCATGTCACTAATTAAAGCTTAACTCTGGGCAATGACTTTGGGATGAAACATTTGAAATAGCAGATTAGGATTAAGATTAATATAATGCTGTTGTTTTCTAGGTGATTATGAAAAACGGTATTACTTACCTTACTTTACAGTTCCACAGTCTCTACTACTTCTGGTTTTGACCACTGTTCCCTCAATACTCCTCTTCTTAACAATCTCCAGCCACTCTTTTCCCAGACCCTCCTAGGCCCCATTAACCTTTGAGTGATCTGCATATGTGGGCAGAATCATTGTGATTCTGCCTGCAATTCCAAATAATGGCAATATACGTGATGTGCGTTTGTATGCCATTCATCTTGAATGGCAACCCAAACGTAGCGGGATTTTTCCACAATGGTCGAGTAACAAAATGCGGGAGAATCACGCCAAAATGCAAGTGTAAAATAGCTCCTGGCTCAGGATCAAAATTTGGTCCCTAAGCATCTTAAGTGACAATCACCCATAAGGCAGTCCATTCAAGTGAATGGGCTGCCCTATGTGCAACACAAATTTCCACATGAAAATTGCATGCGGGAACGCAAGTTACCGCTACACGTAATGTGAGCAAGAGGTTATGCTGGCAATAAGTTATGCAATAATCTTTCTTTTAACCACACTGAGTGTGTTGATGGAGGAAATGCTGCACTATTGTATTTCAACAGCGGGAGGTTTCCCCGTTGTCAGAATACGTTTTTTGCTCCCAGCTATAGGCAGTGATCATACGGAAAAAAAAAAACAACAGACCGGTTGTACTGAAGTTATTCGATAGATGGCCAGCTATACTGATATCATCCAGTCCAGTGCAGGACCAGCAGCCGACTGTAGTCCTGCATGGTATGGGATGACGTAGAAGTACCCACCCACATTCAAACACTAGAGATGGGAGGAGCAGTTTGCCAGCTGTTGTGCGAACATTGGGCATGGTAAGCAGTGCTTGGTTTTTTACATCATCTACAAAAAGAAAATGAGCATTACATTTTTTATTGATGAGGATTGGCACATTTTTAATTGTTTTAACCTTACTTCTTTTAAGGAAAAAAGGCACAGTGGGTGTGCTTCTGTCTGTGCACAGCCACTTACAGGTTGACTGATGAGTGTGGTATCGTACAGATTGATACCCAATAGGCTATGCAGAATTCTGCCAACATCACTTTGCAGGGCTACGGCATCAATACAGAGGTTGGAGGAATATGCTGCAGGTAAGAGCCACCACTGACACCAATGCACTAATAAGTACAGGACAATGCATGTGGTATTTTTCTACTGACAAATTTACACTTGTGGTCAGAGACAGGAAGAGTGTGCCTTATATGGGTGATCACTGTAACTGTCAATTTATTTTCTCACTGACCGCCAGTGTAAAGGACTTTTTTCACTCTGACCATCAGTTTAAGGAACAATATTCCCAAAGACTATTTGGCTTTGTTTCTACTAATTGAGCTGCAGGTATTGGCACAGTTATTATAATTACCCATGTATTGTCACAATTTCTTGTTTGTGGCCTATGTATTGTCACAATTGCCCATTTGTTGCTCAAATATTGTCATGATTACCAGTTTACTGCCCACATATTTTACAATTACCTATTTGTTTCTCGCAAATTGTCCTGACTGTCCATTTCTTACCCATGTATTTTAAAAAATGCCTGTTTGTTCCATATTATCTTGATTGAAAATTCGAGTAAGTACCTTCTACCTGTGCACTCTGGATAACACTAGTTGAATCCAGCAGTGTTATTAGTGTCAATTATCACACAATGTGTACCAAAAATTTATCTTAAGGTCTGAGGTTGTCACCAGGCTATCATCCGTGTTTTGTATGTAGGGATGAGCTTCGAGTTTGAGTCAAACATAAGTTCGACTCGAACATTGGCTGTTCCCTCATTCGTTGAATGACTAACAAATGTGCTTCTTCGTGGGAAATTCGAGAGCCCACATTCGCAGTGCATTATGTGATTGGCCAAAGCATGCACCCTGACCTCCATGCTTTGGCCAATCAAATCATCTCTGCCATAATTGGACAAAGGCAGGCTGCCTTTAGTCAATCATGGGTCAGGGGCTAGGTACACGCCCCACACTATATAAAGGCTGCTCACACAGCAGCCATGTGTAGTGTGACTGTGCGGGAGAGATAGCAAGTGGTTGAGGCAGGGAGAGGAACGTGAATTGCAGTTTATCAGACAGTGCAGTGTAGTCTTATTAACCACTTAACCCGGAGGATTTGGCTGCTAAAAGACCAGGGGGTATTTTGCGATTCGGCACTGCGTGACTTTAACGGACAATTGCGCGGTCGTGCAACACTGTACCTAAACGAATTTGACGTCCTTTTTTCCCACAAACAGAGCTTTCTTTTGGTGGTATTTGATCACCTGTGCGATTTTTTGATCACGCGCTATAAACAAAAAAAGAGCGACAATTTTGCAAAAATAACAATATTTTTCACATTTTTTTATATGAAATTCCTCAAAAAAAAAAGTAAAAATCAAAATTTTTTAACATTTTCGGCCAATTTGTTTTCTGCTACATATGTTTGGTAAAAAAAAAAAAAAAAAAAAAAAAAAAAAAATCGCAAAAAGCATATTTTGATTGGTTTGCGCAAAAGTTATTGCGTTTACTAAGAAAGGGAAAGATTTTTGTCATTTTTGTTGTTTTTTTTTTTTACGCGTAATGGCGGCGATCTGCGATTTTTTTTGCGGTACTGCGACATTGGGGCGGACAGATCGGACCCTTGACTGACATTTTTGACACTTTTGGGGTTACCAGTGACATTTCTACAGTAATCAGTGCTATATATATGCACTGTTACTGTAAAAATACACTGGTAGTGAAGGGGTTAACTTTATTTGAGAGGGAGGGGTGGTGTGTGTCCCTAGGGGCGTGATTCTAACTGTGATTGGCTGTCTGTTGAGCTGTAGTTACACTGATCAACGGTTCTACATAGTAGAACCGTATGATCAGTGTTTCTACACAGGGAGAACTGACAGGCAGCTTGTTTACACAAGCTGCCTGCCTTTCTCCCTCTCCCCCGCCGATCGCCAAGTGACCGGCGGACATCGGGTCCGCCGGTCACACGCACGGGGGGTTCCGTGACCGCGCGGGAGCGCGCCGCCGGCGGCGCGCGCTCGCTCCCGAGAGCCTCACAGGCTATTGACGTTAATTTACGTCGCTTTGCCTGTGAGGGCCTGACTGCCGCAGTAAATCTACTGACGGCAGTCGGCAAGTGGTTAAGAAGACATTGCTAGTAGCAGTCAGTTAGGCAGGGAGAGAGATTTGTGCTTTTTACAAAGAGAGAGCAGATAATGAAGTATATTCAGCAGTGCAGTATATACCATAGACCAGTGGTCCTCAACTCCGGTCCTCGGGCCCACTAACAGGCCAGGTTTTAAGTATTACCTTGGGGAGATGCAGACTACAATACTGCAATCACTGAGCAGCAAATGAGATCACCTGTGATGTAATTTAGTTATCTTGCAAACCTGGCCTGTTAGTGGGCCCCGAGGACCAGGGTTGAAGACCACTGCCATAGACCATATACCATACATTGATATATATATATATATATATATATATATATATATATATATATATAGGACAATTGATTATATATTAGGTCATTGAGTATCTATCGGTCAGTTCAGTATAGAGCACACATTGATATATATACATATATAGGCCACTTGAGTAGATATATCAGGCCATTCGGTATCTATCGGTCAGTTATGTATAGACCATACAATGATATCTCTACAGATATATAGGTCACTTGAGTATAAATCAGGCCATTCAGTATCTATCGGTCAGTTCAGCACATATCAGCAGTGCATTATATATAGATTATATATTGATCAACCAGTAATAAAACCCCCCCAAAATCCACATCATGTCCGAAAGGCTGACAAGTAGAGGCAGACGCTCACAGGCCACAAAAAGAGGGCAAGCAGCCTCCGTGTCCACAGTGAAAAGTGGTGGTCACAGACATGGTGCATCCTCTGCAGGCGGGGCATGCCCATCCTTTTTTCCATTGCTGGCTGTGTTATTCAGCCACAACATGTAGAAGAGTTGATGGAGTGGATAAATAAGCCGTCCTCATCCTCCTTGTCCTCTGACACCCACGCTCATACTAGTTTGCCTTCCACCGCAGCTGCCAAAGCGACCCATTCCACAGGCTCCTTCTGTCACCTCACCATCATGCACCGAGGAGTCACCTGAACTATTCGATCATAGTGTCAGTGACATGCTGCTGGAGGATAAGCAGCAATTTGAATGCTGTGGTGTTGGTTCCCAGGTTGATGAAGGGAATAACGTGAGCCTAGAGAGAGGGGGTGGCAATGACGGACAAGAAACTAGCAGTCATGTTGCCACAGCTGCAGCATACTGCCAAGTTTGCTCCAGTGACAAGGAGGGGGGGGGGATGATGAGGTTACTGACAGTTGTTGGGTGCCTGACAGGATAGAGGAGGAAAGTGAGGGGGAGGAGGAGGAGGCACAACTCCAACGAGGCAGGATGTGCTCCAGGGGCCGCCATAGGAGTAGCCAACCTATTGCATCACATCACAGAGCTCCACAGGTGCAGGTTGCTGCAAACTCCCCGCGGACTTCCAAAAGTTCATTAGTGTGGGCTTTTTTCAGCACATGTGCAGTAGACCGCTGTGTTGCTGTTTGCAACATCTCTCTGAAGGGGATCAAGCGTGGCCAGAACACCAGCTGATTGAACACCACATGCTTGATAAGACATATGACGACCTGCCATGCAGTCCGTTGGCAACAGCACCTTAAAGAGCCACAAGATAAAAAGCAAGCATACTTTACCTTGCTCCTCATCTGGGTACTCTAACCCTACTATACATCATGTCTTCTCATAAATCTGCATTGAGAGGGATGATGGCATAGCAATGAGTGCCACAGAGACTTGCACCTAATCTGCTAGCAGCACCGCTTGATTTGAGCAGCAGGCACATTTCACTACCCCAGTTGCTGAACCATAGAAAGAAATACTGTCCCAGCCATCCACATGCTCAGCGTCTTAATGCTAGCTTGGCCAAATTGCTAGCACTACAATTGCTGCCTTTTCATCTGGTAGACTTTGCTCCCCTTCGCAAATTTGTGGAATGTGCTGCATCACAGTGGCAGGTACCAAAAAGACATTTCTTTTTGCGTAAGGCCATTCCGGCTCTATACTGTCATGTGGAAGGTAGTGTTTTGGCCTCGCTGGACAGAGCAGTCAGCAGAAAGGTTCACATTACTGCTGACTCCTGGTCCAGCAGGCATGGACAGGAGCATTACATTTCCTTTACGGTGCACTGGGTAACTCTGCTGGCAGCTGGGAAGGATGTTTAGGGTTTATTGTTGCAGCTTGTTTTACCACCATGCTTACAAAAAGGGGATAGGAGTCACACCGGGGCAGAGATTCTGTCAGCTCTGCAGGGGCAGGCTCAGAGATGGTTGACGCCATGACAGCTTGAGCCAGGAATGGTTTTATGTGACAATGGCACCAACCTTCTCTCCGCCCTCCGAAAGGGACACTTGACACATGTTCCATGCTTGGCACATGTCCTAAATCTGGTGGTGCAGTGTTTCTTGACCGGATACCCGGGCTTCCAAGATCTCCTGAGGCAGGCCAGAAAAGTCTTTAGCCATTTCCGGCATTCATACAATGCCAGTGCTTACTTATCTGACATTCAACGGGAATTCAACCTGCCCACCAACCACCTCATTTGTGACAGGCTCCCCAGGTGGAACTTAACATTGGCAATTCTGCAGCGGCTGCACACGCAGCAGAGGGCCATCAATGAGTACCTGTGTGAGTATGGCACAAGGACAGGCTCAGGGGAGCTTGGCTTTTTTTCACCACGCCAGTGGCTTTTGATTAAGGATGCATGCACTGTCCTGTCACCATTTGAGGAGGCCGCAAGGATGGTGAGCCGGGATGATGCATCAGTGACACTATCCCTCTAGTCTACCTGCTGGAGCACACCCCTCGTGGAATCATGGACAGGGCACTTGAGGCAGAACAGTGGGAGGAAGAGGAGGAGTGCCTTTCCTCACAAGGCCCACTTTATGCAGATATCATGCCTGCAGGGACACAAAACACACTGGAGGAAGAGGAAGAAGAGGAGGAGGATTGTGGCAGCATGGATGTAGGGGATAGCATTCAGCAGTCTTCAAGGGATAGTTTTCATTCCCCAGAAACCCCAGGAGTTGTACGTGGTTGGGGAGAGGTTGCTCCTGACAATATCCTCCTTAGTGACCCAGAAGCTCATGTCTCCTCAAACTTACGTTGCATGGGCTCCCTGATTCTGCAAAGCTTGCTAAAGGACCCGAGGATTCGTGCTATCAAGGAGAGGGATAATTACTGGTTGGCAACCCTTCTTGTTCCACGTTACAAGGGTAAAGTTGCAGAGCTCATCCTGCCTTTGCAGAGGGAGCAGAGGATGAAACATCCTGAGGAGGCCTTAAAAAAAATTTGTGTCATACCTTTCCAGACACTGGGAGGTTAACATTCTCTGGACGTGTTTCTGAGGCTTCATTCAGCCAAAGTAGGAGCAGTGGAGAAGGCGGCCGGTTGACCGATGCCTTCAAACAGTTCTTTAGTCCTCAGCAGCACAGAGGGCTGTTAGGTTTAAGCATCCATCAGCAGCATCTCCATCATATGGTGCATGATTATGTAGGGGCAAGAGCAGACTTGGAGACCAAGTGAGCATCCACTGGGTTACTGGGTCTTGAGGATGGACCACTGGCCAGAACTTGCTCAACATGCAATGGAGCTACTGGCCTGTCCTGCTTCCAATGTGCTTTCCGAACGGAAATTCAGTGCTGCTGGAGGTTTTGTGATGGATAAAAGAGTGCGTCTGTCCACAGACTCTGTTGACCAGCTGACTTTTATCAAAATGAATCAGTCCTGGATCAACCGCAGCTATCAAGCCCCTGGTGCTGATGTAACTGATTACATTTGCTAGGGGTCTGCCATCCCTTGAAGACTGCATGTGCTGCCGATCCTATTCCTCAACCTTGATTCTGCATGCTTCTAACAATGTTTTTGGTTTAGGTCATCACCAACCCCCAAGGCCTAATTTTTCTGCACTTGTCTGACAGGTGCATACAACTTAAATGTCATTTTTAACTGCAGGCCCTCTCCCTGTGCCCTGCGCCCAGCAAGAGTAACTGTGAAGGGTTACGGTGTTCAGGCACCACCGACACCAAAGGCTCAATTTTTGGCACCTGTATAACAAGTAGATGCAATTTCAAATTTGTATAGAATTTTTACCAGCAGGTCCTGTTCTTGCGCCCAGCAAGAGTAACTGTGAGGGGTTATGGTTTTCAGGCACCACCAACACCAAAGACCCAATTTTTGGCCCGTATGACAAGTGCATGCGATTTCAAATTTGTATGGAATTCTTACCAGCAGGTCCCATTCCTGCGCCCAGCAAGAGTAACTGTGAGGGGTTACTGTGATCAGGCACCACCGACACCAAAGGCTCAATTTTTGGCACCTGTATAACAAGTAGATGCAATTTCAAATTTGTATAGAATTTTTACCAGCAGGTACTGTTCTTGCGCCCAGCAAGAGTAACTGTGAGGGGTTATGGCAGTGGTGTCCAAACTTTTTTCAAAGAGGGCCAGACTTGATGAAGTGAACATGCATGAGGGCCGACCATTTTGCCTGACATTTAAAATGAAATACAATCATCAGCACAGTGCCCACGAATGCAGCCTCATCAGCGCAGTGTCCTTAAATGCAGCCTCGCCAGCGCAGTGCCCATATGTGCAGCCTCGCCAGCACAGTGCCCATACATGCAGCCTCGACAGCGCAGTGCCCATACATGCAGCCTCGACAGCGCAGTGCCCATACATGCGGCCTCGACAGCGCAGTGCCCATACATGCGGCCTCGTCAGCGCAGTGTCCATACATGCGGCCTCGTCAGCGCAGTGTCCATAATTGCAGCCTCGCCAGCGCAGTGCCCATAATTGCAAGCTCGCCAGCACAGTGTCCATAATTGCAGCCTCGCCAGCGCCATTGACACTATCCGAATCACTTTTAAAAAAGTCCAGGAAGCAGCCCTGAGAGGTAGAAGGGGGCGGGCAGGGCAGAGGAGAAGGAAGGACGTGCTTTCATCGGAAGTCCCAGCGCCTATGATAGACGTCGGCATAGGAGGTGGGACTTCCGATGACATCGCATTCGTTCTCCTTGGCGCCGCCCGCCCCCTTCTACCTCTCGGCGCTGCTTCCTAGACTTTTTTTTTTTTACATCGGCGTGCAACACGCACTGTTACTTTTTCCTCCATTTTTAGGAGGAAAAAGTGCGTGTTATACGCCAATACAGTATATACACATTATATATATATATATATAAATAATACATATATACATACATATACACACATATATATATATATATATATATATATATATATATATATATATATATATACACACATATATACACATACACATGCATCAGTGCTTTAAAAATAAAATAAATAAGATAAAATCACACTTACTTAGACAGGCAGTAGAAGAGATGACACCTCCTCGGTCAGCTCCACACGGCTTCTACAGGTGGCTGTGTGGCTGTGCGGTGAAGGAGAGAAGTAATGCAGATTTCAAATTCCTTCTGCACTCCCGTGCAGTCGTGGACGGCGCCAAGTACATAGAGCAGAGCGGGGGGTGGAGCAGGACTCGGCGGGACTCGGGAGAAGCCGAGCTACCGAGGGAGGCCAGAGGCATCGGGGCGGGGATGTGCAATGTCCCAGAGAGAAACATTGATCAGTGGTGTCTCTGGGGGCCGTATGAAAGTAAAGGACGGGCCGGACTTTGGACATGACTGGGTTATGGTGTTCAGGCACCACCAACACCAAAGGCCAAATTTTTGGCACCCGTATGACAAGTGCATGCGATTTCAAATTTGTATGGAATTCTTACCAGCAGGTATAATTCCTGCACCCAGCAAGAGTAACTGTGAGGGGTTACGGTGTTCAGGCACCACCAACACCAAAGGCCCAATTTCAGTTTCAGTTCCTTCCGATACTAACCTTCCAGGTCGCCATCACTCCAGCAGGTTTGCATTGATCTTTGCCAATTTCAAGTTGGTATGGAATTTTTACCAGCAGGGCCCATTCCTGCGCCCAGCAAGAGTAACTGCGAGGCGTTGGGGTATTGAGGCACCACCAACAACCAAGGCCCAATTTTTCTGCACCTGTATGACAAGTACATGCAATTTCAAATTTGTATGGAATTTTTAGCAGCAGGGCCCGTTCCTGGGCCCAGAAAGAGTAACTGTGATGGGTTGCTTTGTTCTGGCACCGCCAACACCCAAGGCCCAATTTTTCTACGCCTGTATGACAAGTACATGCGATTTCAACATTTTTTATAGAATTTTTACCAGCTTGGTCCGTTCCTGCACCCAGTTAGAGTAACTGCGAGGGGTTGGGGTGTTCAGGCACCAACAACCAAGGCCCAATTTTCTGCACCCGTTTGACAAGTATATGCGATTTGAAATTTGTATGTATATTTGTATATGACATTTTTTCCTTTAGAAATGTCAGTATTGCTGCAATAGGCTACATACATCATACAGATGTGCTACTTTACAGGCACATTAAGGGGACCCCACAGGCTTGATATTTGAAGGAATTTTTCATCATTTTTTAAAGTTTCACTTTAAGCCTCATTAAAATCAGTAAATCACTGCTCCTTTAAAAACAATTGTTTTTTTTTTTTTGCATTGCTACATGTTTCCCAGGTCAGTACCCGGACCCCCATACACTTTTCTTGGGCAATAACTTGCATTTAAGCCTTCAAAATGAGGACTTTTGATCTTTGACGTTTGAGTCCTATAGACTTCAATGGAGTTTGTTTGTTCGAACAAACTTTTCCCCGGTTCGTGGTGTTCTGGTGCGAACCGAACAGGGGGGTGTTCGACTCATCACTATTTGTATGTAAAAAGACAGTGTAAGATTATGTCGGACTATACAGGCCAGAAAGAAGTATTTAAAAATATTATATAAAAATTAACATTTATTTCATATGTATTTAAAAGTATACATGCCAACATGCATCCTCTCAAACATTGCAAATATTCCTAAAACCCATGAATTGTGGTTATAAGGTAAGTACTATACAATTGGTTTCACAGAGGCCAACACGTTTCGCTATAACTTTTCTGCTTCCTCAGGGCTTGGGGAACCGAAATAGTACTATCTATAACAAGAAAAGGAATCATTAGTATCTATCACATTATATGTCTTTATGCATCATATAATTACAACATAATTCATACAGAGCAACCACACATACATACAACCCCTACCTTAAGACTAACCACATAGGTGCAGGCTACCCCCAAAGGGTGCTGGGTGTACAGGGAGAGGCTGACCAGAGAGATCCTATCACATATAAAACAGTAATGTATCCAGCTTCTACTATTTCCTCTCTTTAAGACAGCTTATACATATTTAGCTCTTACTTGTATAGTCACTGGCTGGGGTCCCATTACATGTTTTCAGATTCAGAGATTTAAGATATTAAGTATTATATCTCACTGGCACTGTAGGAGCATAAATTCCCTATAAGAAATTATTTAATATAGAAATCACCAATCACTTTGAGCCCAGATAGCTAAATGTGTAAACTATATAGTAGTTATCCACATACCTTAATATGCTCCCAAGTGTGCTTATTCCCTGGGTAGGGGCAAAATAGGGGGGGGGGGTACCCTTCACTCAGGACTCCCTTAATGATGGTTGCCCCCTTAGTGTCGGAACATATGTCGCCTATCCCTTCACTTCCGTCCAGAGTGTGGGCTTGGAAGGCTCTATTAAGTTAAAATCCCCAGATCAATATTCAGTAGTATAAGAGAAGTAGATAGGCCAGATGTATGTTTCTGCTACCTGCATATCCCTGAATTAATGGGATCTCATCGGTCAGCTGGCACTATTACATGACAGGGGATATGTACTAATGATTCGCTCTCTTGTTATAGATAGTAATATTTCATTTCCCCAAGCCCTGAGGAAGCAAAAAAGTTATAGCAAAACGCGTTGGCCTCTGAGGAACCAACTGTATAGTGCTTACCTTATAACCACAATTCATACGTTTTGGGAATATGTGCAATCTATGAGAAGATGCATGTTGGCATCTATAGTTACTTTTTAAAACATGGGAAATAAATTATGGTAACTTTTACATAATATTTTTGAGTACTCCTTTCTGGCCTTTATAGTCCAACATAATCTTACGCTGTCTTTGAGTACAAAAAAGTAATAAGGTTAATGGAATGCAAATCGCTATTGATAAAATTATGACAAAATGTAACAAATATGACAAAAATAAAGCAGTTGGTCCTGCCTGAGGCAAGCATGAGGTATAGTGAAAAAACACTAGAAAATGAATGGTATAGTTTTTTCAACCAAAGTGAACAGAAATTGTTGGATTTGATTATATCAAGGAGAAAAGTGAAATTACTCAGGTTGGAGACTAAGATAACGGAATTAAAATGTTTAAGCCCTCTTAAGGATTCATTAGAATATAAAGAAAAATCTGCCCAAATCCACAAGTTTTTAGGAAAAAACTGATAAAGGCATCAAAATCAAGAAAGTAAAATTTTCTGGTGGCAGCATTAGACCAAGCCATGTCCAATAACTATTTTTGGCATGAGGGTTCATATTTCAACAAGATCAAGGGTGTTGCCATGGGTGCAAAATATGTACAGAGCGTGGCAAACCTTCCAATGAGTCAATGGGAAGAACAAGCTATATTTACTAGACATACACCAGAGATTGCCCTCTACAAACGCTTCATTGATGACATTGTCATTACAGTAATACCTTGGTTTGCTTGCATAATTCGTTTCAGCAGCATGCTTGTAATCCAAAACACTCGTATATCAAAGCAAGTTTTCCCATAAGAAATCATGGAAACTCACATGATTCGTTCCACAACCATTTAATGGTATAAATAAATATATGCTACTATCTTATATAAAGTACATTACTGTACAGTATAAGTATGCCATCTCCTCTGTTAAATAACATTATGTGTCCCTCTGTCTGTACTGTTAATAAAGATGCCGATTTATACTGTAGTAGAGCGTCTCCGGCGCTCATGTGACTCCTAAGCTCTCTGCTTCTCTCCTCCCCTCCTCCTCAGATGTCAGCGGGAGTGATCGGCCCCGCCCGCCGGGGAGAGCAGAGAGACGAGGAGTCACATAAGCGCCGGGAGACACTCTGAAACAGTATAAATCGGCATCTTTATATACAGACAGAGGGACACATAATGGTATGTAACAGAGGGCATTAACAGAGGAAATGGCATGCTTATACTGTACTAAACTGCTCGTATATCAAGACGGTGCTCGTATATCAAGACAGATTTTTTTTAAAAATGTTGCTCGTCTTTCAAAATGCTCGTAAACAAAGTTACTCTCAAACCAAGGTATTACTGTATGTGGAACAGTTCTGTGGACAAATTAGAAACATTTTTTGCAGAACCAAATATCAATAAGTATGGACTAAGGTTCACTGGGTTTTGGGATCTACATCAAATTAGTTTCTTGGATTTAGTACTTATGAAGGAAAATGGGCACATTCTCATGAAAACATTTTTTGAAATGATCTACTAGAGGGTAAACCTAAGGGTAAAGATACTAGGGAAAACATAGCTTTCTTGACCAATTTTAATCGGGATAACAAAATCTTTGAAGATATTGTTAAAAAACATTGGCCTTTGTTGTTGAGGGATAAGACGTTATCTGGCATTCTTCCCAGACAACCGAAATTTGTTTATCGAAAAGCACCCAGCATTAACGATCCACCAAAAAAGAATACAAACTTTCTAGATATTACAGGCTTCTATCACTGTAAGAGGTGCAAAGCATGTAGGACAACTAAAATTGAGAAAAGGAAAATAGATAGATTTACATCTTTTGGTACGAGGAGAGAATATAGAATTAACAAATTTATTTCCTGCGATTCCACCCATGTGACATATTTAATTACAGGACCTTGTGGGTTGCAATACGTGGGGCAAACAACAAGAAAATTAGCCACCAAAGTGATTGAACATCTGAATAATATAAAAAAGGGGTTTCCAAAACATAGCCTTTCCAACCATTTTAGAATTTATTATAACAGGGATCCTAGTTCAGCAACCATTTGTGGGATTGATGTGATTGAACCTCATTGGAGAGGAGGTAATATGAAATAGAGAATATCTAAAAATGAAACAAAATGGATATTTGAATTGTGTACTTTGAGTCCGGTGGGAATAAATGTGGATATTGACTTAAATTGATACATTTCAAATTACTAAATGTAAAGGTGTTTCAAACTGTCTCAATCCTGTAGATCACTCTCTTTTCTAATTTATTATAAGGCTTTTACTCTAACTCTCTTTCATTTTCACATTATTATTCCCGGCATGTTTATTGTTCTTTAAAGTTCCCACTAGATAGGGTTAAATATTAAATAGGTGTGTTACCATCTGACACCTCTAGAGGGGGTGGTATATATATATATATATATATATATATATATATATATATATACTCTTGATCCTTATGTGTCATTTAATAAAGTATATTTAGCTGAAGCTTTTTAAATAATATGGGTAATTTAATATTTTAATATAGTTTAATATAGTTTTTATATATATTTTACCATTGGTGTATGCAGAGAAGTGGTTATAATTATGGTATTAACCACTTAAGCCCCAGAAGATTTTACCCCTTTCCTGACCAGGGCCTATTTTGCGATTCGGCACTGCGTGACTTTAACGGAAAATTGCGCGGTCGTGCAATGCTGTACCCAAATGAAATTGACGTCTTTTTTTTCCCCACAAACAGAGCTTTCTTTTGGTGGTATTTGATCACCTGTGCAATTTTTTGATCATGCGCTATAAACAAAAAAAGAGCGACAATTTTGCAAAAATAACAATATTTTTCACATTATTGTATATGAAATTCCCCCAAAAAAATGTAAAAATCAAATTTTTTTAACATTTTAGGCCAATTTGTTTTCTGCTACATATGTTTGGTAAAAAAAAAAAAAAAAAATATTGCAAAAAGCATATTTTGATTGGTTTGCGCAAAAGTTATTGCATTTACTAGCTAAGGGAAAGATTTTTGTCATTTTTAATGTTTTTTTTTTTAACGAGTGATGTCGGCGATCTGCGATTTTTTTTGCAGTACTGCGACATTGCGGCAGACAGATCGGATCCTTGACTGACATTTTTGACACTTTTGGGGGTACCAGTGACATTACTACAGTAATCAGTGCTATACATATGCACTGTTACTGTAAAAATGACACTGGGATGCAAGGGGTTAACTTTATTGGAGAGGGAGGGGTTAAGTGTGTCCCTAGGGGCGTGTTTCTTACTGTGATTGGATGTGCCTTTGTGTGTAACAGCACAGATCAACGGTCCTACATAGCAGGACTGAGTGATCAGTGCTTTTACACAGGGGAGAGTGACAGGCGGCTTTGTTTACTTTAGCCGCCTGCCTTTCTCCCTCTCCACCCGACGATCGCGAGTGACCGGCGGACATCGGGTCCGCCGGGCACACGCGCCGGCTTCTTCGGGAACTAGCGGGGGCGTGCCTCTGGCGGCATGCGCTCGCCCCCTATTCGCTCCCAGGCTAGTGATGTACCGGTACGTCACTTTGCCTGGGAGGGGCTGACCGCCGCCGTATATAGTCGGGCGGCGGTCGGCAAGTGGTTAAGGGATTGAAATGGATTGGATATCCTAATATGACATTGATATAAATAGAAGGAAGGGACGTGTCCGGCCATGTGACCCCTGATGACATCAGACGTTGCTGACGAAACACGTAGGGTAGGATCTACATGACTAGTTACTTCCACCATCTTGGAATGCAGGTGGAACGAATATCGGTGTCCCTGCCATGATAACAAGCTCACTTTGATCTGCAACATTTGTAATTTTTTTTAAATTAGTGCGCAACCAATAAATGCTTTAATACTACATCATGAAGGGTCTCTTGTCTTTTCCCTAACTATATATGGGACACCACTCTGAAGATATCTCCTGACTGGATTGAAGTGCAACTATGGAACATCTATTCTCTATGAGAGGATTTCCTCTCAGTGATCTATTATGCATTCTAAACGCCTGTGTCTGCTGAGTAGGGAGTTTATATGACGGTGGTGGAAAATAGCACAGCCCACTTTTTGTTGTATGGAGTCACTTGAGAAGATCTCTACATAACCTTATTTCACTATTTGGAGCACTTGGTGGTCATGTATGGACATTTCTATACTATCTTAAGCTCATTTTAGGTTGGTTTTCAATTAAGTATTTTGGAAAGGGAGCGCGGTTAAAATTTTCGTTTTTTCACTATATTATCTTGATTGCCTGTTTTTTGTTTTGTTTAATAACTGTTTATTGGAAAACAATTAGTACATACAAAGCTATGAATCTTGATTGCCTGTTTATTGTCGCAATTGTCTGTTACCCATGTATGGTTAAAATTGCCCATTTATTGTCCACATTCTGTCACAATTACCCATTTACTGCCCATATATTGAAACCATGGAACACAGTTGTGAAATAGAAATCACTCATGTAATTATGTTGGTGACAACACTCAACAATAGAAATTCATTTCTTTCCAAAAACAGGCTATTCACATCTCTACTCTCAGTCAATCGATGCTTGAAGCTCAAAAAGGTAAAAAAGCTTTTTTTGCAGCTATGTCACACTTTTTTCACATTTTTGCATGTGTTTTTGTGCCTGAACAACTGTTCTCCTCTCCTCCCACCCAAGAGCTTGCATACACATGCACAAATACTTGCCAAAGACTTAAAAACATGTGTTCACACCTGCAAAAATGCTCAAAACTAAAACTGTTAAAAAAAACAAAAAAAACTCTACCTGCATAAGACCTTACATAAACGCTTACTAGATGTGAATGCAGGCTAAAAGCCATGCCTAGCAATTACAGTCAGATGGCATCTTTATGCAACATGTTAATAATTACATAGACACTGTTACCAGTTATCATATTAGGATCTGTTTAGATCCCTGAGTCATCATGTTTACAGCCTTTTAACTTCACATTGTTAATATAAATTTACTGTTCACCAGGCTGAAAAAAAGAGCACATTCTTTCCAAGATGATTTGCATTTTTGGGGATGGATGTGTTGTATTAACAGACAATATAATATGTAGTTACAGCTGGTAGACACACGCATGTACAAGCATGCTTTTTAGCAATCCATAAAATGGTTGTAACCCTAAAAAAAAAACAAAAAAAAAACAAAGGAAAAAAAGATCCCGTTCATTTAAAGCAGGATACACAGCATAGTGATTGTGCTGTGTAATTTCTCCCTCTCTATGCTGTAAAATACCTGTAAAGTACCTTAGTGTGCTGACCACGGTAATCGTGGCTGCTGATTAATGATACCGTGGTCAGCTTATGGGCCTCCATCATCCTGCAGTCTCCCCCTCTCCCCCTCCCTCCCTGCCTGTTGGCTCTGGAGTATGTGTGTGTGAGCCATCTCCTCCCCGCCGTTATTCCGCTGTGGCTGTAAAATCACTAATCACAAATTGTGGAATCCTCTCACACGACCTCCCACCGCTCTCCCCCTCTACTTCCGGCTGATATCAGAGGGGAATCTCAGCCCCTCCCACTGTAGTCCTAGGATCGGGAAGGAGACCCCCCCGGAGGTCACATGACCACACAACGGCACTGTAAAATAAGGTATTTTGCTGGGAAAAAAAAAAAAACAGATACTGCACATTATATCTTCCTGCAACAGAGGGGATTCCAGGATTTGTGATTAGAGACTTTACTATCGCTTTAAAGCAGTTTTGTCACTAATAAAAGGAAACATGTGAAAAAAAGGCAACCCTAAGGAGAAAGCAATTAAAGTGTATATAAAGCCAACAATTCTTTTTTTTTGTGGATGGTGTTGGGATTTTTTTTTCTTCTGTCTATGTTAGGGAGATTACCTTTCACTTGCTGTCCCAGGGACACAGCAGAAAGTAAAGCTGCCCATAGATGGTTCGAAATCTTGCCAGTTCAGTGGGAACCGGCTGAATTTTGATCCATATGTGGACCCTGTGATTGAACAACAGTTGATCTACCTGTCGACTTCTGTGCAAGGGTTGCACCTCAACCATCCTTCTGGAAAATGTCCTCTTGATCAGGGCTGCAGGCTAATCAGTGTATTCTGATGGCAAGAAGTCTCCCCACTGTCAGAATACAATGACAAAGGAGGAGGATTCCTTCATCCACATCAATAGTGTGGATGGGGATTTGGGTCAGTTTTTTTTTTTTTTTTCCCATTCAACTGCTTCAATCCGACTGCTTTGGCCAGCTTTAGGGGAGATCTCTCAAAGGTGAGGGAATATTCCCTCTTAGACAGTTGTCACCAGAACAGGTTTACTAATTTAAGGATTTGCCTTTACCATTTGTTTCTTTGACAACTCAATCATTTTACATTTCTCATCACCTTCAGTACCATAGACAGTGGTCATCAGATCAATGCTGAGGGTAAATCTGCCCAATGGGGGGCACAGTTAAACAGGGGGGTCAGAACCCTAACCAACAACTTTTAATGTTGCTGCCCACTTCATAAAGGTTATAAGGTTACAAAGTGCTTCTCTTCTAGTGTCTATAGATATGTACATTGAAATGTGATATTACACACAAATCAACTTAAATACCAACGTAATGACAATAGTAATATTGATAAAATATAAAGATGAATCATCAAGTGTTAAATTATGCCAGTTCATATAATAATATAGGTGACAGTTCATTAAATGTGTATAAAGTGAAATTCTTATCAGAAAGATCTTCATATGTTTCTAAAGAACCACTTCCCATTCACCACTGTGCTCTCAGTGCCCTCACCTTAGTGATATGATATGCAATGCATGTACAATATACTAATTTCCAGCTTGGTTCTCTCCAGCCGATATTCTGGGATCCTCCATGTGCTTGTAGTATTGCCTCCCACTCACTAGGGTACTCAAATCCTGTCTGATGTTCCTCCTGGGGAATTGAGTAGTGGTTTTATTAGGAGTGCTTTACCCACCCAATGTTAAGTTACTCCCGTGCCATGTCAAGATAAAGAGAATGCCCCCAATAGTGTAATATTGTATGGGAATACTTTATTTTAATAAAAAAATTCTCCTAAATGAAAATAAAACACAAATGGCATTCACAGGGGTACCGTTCTTCCTTCTTTGATGTCACTTCCGGTCCGTGATCCCACATGCTCCGCTTCCCATACAGTAAATGAATGAAAACTGAACAAAAAATGTGAGGGAGAGACATTTACCCATCTGCAATTTTGCTTTCCTCAGAGCTCCGCCTGTCTGTTAAAGCCCCAGCCCCTAGACTCTACGGGTACAAGCATCGGCAAGCTGTATTGGCTGAGAGATGCAGGCTTCCATCAGTCCTTTCCCTTTTTCCTATGCAGTTCCAGACATTACACTCATCCTCACTATCTGTTTGGCGCCCTCTGCTGGTCTATTCTAAATCGGCAACACAATTCCACCCCCAAGCCTTTTAGCATGGTAAAGTTTAAACATGTATAGCACTACCAAATAAGAATAAGTAGGGAGCATCTGTAAGGCTGCTCAAAGAAAAAAGGCTTTCCTTATATTGTTTTCAAAATATAAATTTCTGGTAATATAATAAGGTAATATGTGCAATGACATTACAGCCAATAGAGTACAGATTTTTGTTTTTTTAATATTTTAAAGTTGCACTTCTGTATGTGAAAAATCAGTATTTTTGTTTATGCAACTTGGTTTTATTTAAAATTACGTTATATATCACAAAGTCTAAATCTGTATCTGTAGTGCATGTTCAAACCCTAATACCATCAATACCGTTAATTACATATTAGATTTTTACTCCCGGAGTATATAATGAGTTTGAAAAGTCTGGAGAAATGCTTAAATAATCAACTAAATAGTAATGTAGAGATTTTAGTCGACTAAAATATGACTAAAACAATTCAGATGACTAAAATGCGACTAAAACTAAAATGGCTTTTTAGTCAAAAGACTATGACTAAAACTAAATATAAATTTGATGTCAAAATTACCAATGCTCTGCTGTGTTGTAGATCTACAGTATGCTTGCTAGAAGATCTTCCGTATCCAACACACTTCTAGGTGTATTAGGCAGCTGATCCCACACTGCCTTATGTGGTTTCTTTCACTGGCACTACATCACTATTATATCCTACAGTGATGTAGGGCTTACTGGAGGACACCAGCATTTAACACACCCACAAGTTTTTTTTAATAGCGACAGAGCCTCTTTAACCACCTCAATACTGGTGGACACATTCACCCTCTTCCTACCCAGACCTATTTTCATATTCCAGTGCTATCACATGTTGAATTACAATTTTTATAATTTCTTGAGACAGATAGAGTTTTGTTTTAGTATTTAATCACCCCTGGATTTTGTTATTTTTTGCTAAATAAATAAAAAAAATATCAAAAATTTTGAAAGAAAAAAACATTTTTTCTTAATTTCTGCAACTAAATAATCTGTCTTCATAAATTTAGGCAAACATGTATTCTACTACATTTCTTTGGTAAAAAATAACCCAAATCAGTAAATATTATTTAGTCTGTGTGAAAGTTATAGAGTCTACACGCTATGGTATACATATTGGAAAATCAATTAGTCCTGATTTGTTGACGACCAATCTCATTTCTCGGGGCCCTAAAATGCCAGGACAGTACAAATACCCCCTATATGACCCCTTTTGGAAAGTAGACAATCCAAGCCATTTAGTAAGTGGCATGATTAGTTTTTTGAAGTGTTAATTTTTTTGACACAATTTTTTGGAAAATGAAGGCATGATCCTGAAAGGACATCATATGGCATCCACCCAGGATGAGAGAGCTCCCCCTTGGCCCCCATTTGACAATAGGCCGGTTGGGAAGCAGTTAACAGAAACTGATACATAGGATTTTTTTTATTGCAAATACAAGACAACCACACTCAGGTCGAAGGCTAGGTTCACACTTGTGCAAGTGTTTAAGGGTACAGGACAGCATGTAAATCCTACATGTTCCTGCATCCACTGCATAAACATGCTGCTGTTATGTGGACCATTCATTCCTAATTGCACCCTCACACATCTGAAAACACAGAAGAATTTTTGGTTGCGGAAAATCCAATGGTGCAAAAGCACCATGCAATTTCCACGCAGTTGTGTTTTAAAAAAGGTGCAGGAACTTTTTTTCCTGCATACAAATGCAGGCACTACAACACGTTCAATTGAATAGGCTGCTGTGCCCATGCAAACACGGCTCTCAGAGCCGTATGGATGTGACCCTAGCCTAAGGGTAAATTTAGACATGCATCTAAATCTCCCTTTCCTCTGAAGCACGATCCACTTTCAAGTCGCGCTTCAAAGGCTACTGTTAGGCGATGAGGAAGGTATGTGAAGCTTCTTTACTGCTTGTTGCTTCAATGTTGCTAATGCAGTACAAGCATGTGTGTGCCTAATGATAGGTTAAAAAAGCATACTGCAAGGAGAGAAATATTTGTTGTATCCGATCGAAACATATCGATTTAGGCAGGAGGTGTTGTCACCAGTACAGGGGAATTTGTTGTACAGTGTGCACTGTCATCAGAGTTTTTTACTACCAATAACAGGTTGGTTGTCAGCGGCCAGGGCCCAGCCTCTTTGTGTTATGTTAATAATTCTCTTCTTCCTTTGTCTGCTCCTATTGAACCTGTCATTAGGCACACACATGTTTGCACTACATTTGCAACATTGACGCAACACTGTTCAGAAGCAACATGCAGCTGCCAATATAGAGTGAGAGTCTTGTTTTATTGTTATACATATCATTTATTTCTGTTTATTTTTGCAATAAGGATTTGTGTGTGAGCACTGCAAGAAGTGTTCTAGCCCAAGATTTTCAAATTCCCTGTAGGAGGAAAGTTCTCCTTTTTGCAGTTGGGCCTGGACCAGTGTTTGGCTCTGAAACACTATCAGGGACCAGGTCTCTGCACTTTCTATTTTGTTTTAGAGACTGTAGCCCTCTTACTCATTGATTAAGACCTTTGTGCAAGGAGTCTCCCATGTAGCCCCCCCTTATTTGTTCCCCTGTGACTCTGTGAATTCTGAATCTGGTTCTCTCTTGAGGTCAGTGATTGGGATGGGAGAAAGGAAGAGTGGGATGCTCCAACTTGAACTATTCACATTAGAGGAGGACTTCTGTCTGAAGATGCAGCCAGGCTGCTGATTCACCTTGTCACTTAGACGAATTCAGGGTTAAGCCTCTATGTAGATGACTTAAGATGAATTATCTTTGGGATACACACCTAGTACCCCCTTTTACTCCAGCTGCTGACACCTGTCCTCTGACTATCCTACACTGGGGTGGCCCCCCTCAGGTAAGCCCCATAGACACGATTCCCTGTACTCACGATACTGTTTTTCGAGGGTCTCCAGTGTCTCTACCCCTCCAGTCAGCTCTCATGGACCTCTGGGTTCAGCTCCTTCCTTCTGATCCCCAGGCCGACTGCCTGTGACCACGTGTCACTGCTACAGAGGAGGAGGCAGCCAAAAACCCTCCCTCCAGGACTCTGCTCACCAGCCAAAGACCCCACAGCACATGTGCTCCTGTCTTTTATACTACACCCCAGAATGCACCAAGACAATCAGTCTGTGCCTATCACTGGGGCTGTATCAAAGCATGTGTACCCATTGGTCAGATTTCCTCCCCTGCCCAATATGCCTCCCTATTGGACCAGTGTGAAACACTCCCTAGACCAGATGAATCACACACTGAGCACCATGAGCAGACCTAACTCACAGATCCTGCTCTCTGGTAGGCAGAATGCAATATAGATTTGCCTGCTGCTCCTCTGATCGGCAGACTGAGCCAAAAACTATACTCTCTCACTAGCACCTACCTAGGAGGGTGCTATACTGTCTTACATTGGTCTGGTGACACTGGGATTAGTGGTGATGATCAGGAACACTGTTGCTGGCTGCACCAGTCTGGTGACACTGGAACTGGGGTGGCAGCTATCAAGGACAATATTGCTGGCTACAATGATCCAGTGAACCTTCTTTCTGAGGGCCTTAAAGATCCCTTTTGATATTGGCATGATGACACTACACAAACCAATAACGAAGAGAACACACCTGAGGTATATAGGACCATCCATTCACATGGATGACTACACACACAGCAATTTCCAGTGGCAAGAATCTGTGAATTCCTGCTGCTGAAATTGACATTTACACATCTGTGTGAATAGCTGCATCCACTAGGTCCATGCAATACAATAATGGGCTGTTGACGGTTGCAGCTATTTATGACTGTGTGTACAGCCAGTGATTTACCTACAGTGATCATGGCTTGATGTGCACAACGTGTGCTATACACACACATCTGTCAATTCCAGCTGCAAGAATCCAAATATTCTTGCCACTGGAAATTGCAGCACATGTAATCACCAGTGGAAATGGACCCTAAAGAAGTTATAATCATTGGTACCTAATCAGATTCTAATTTCTTGAATTTAAACTAGTGGTGAATGTACTGGTTTCTAGCACTGGCTTGTAAGTGGGGGACATAGCATGGCTATATTATAGCAGGAATCACACTGTGTGGTATTGTAAATAAAGTAACTTTAATTACCAGATAAGCAGCAGTAGAAAATTATATTTACAAAAGTGGAACAGTTCTCTTGTTAGCATATAAGGCACAGATTCACAGTACATTCACTAAAGATACAGAATTCAGCTTAGTAAACTGGAACTATAATAGCAGAGAGGATCATATAGAAAGGAGATCCTCTCTGTTATTATCCCCCTACTGAGCGAGGGACAGCGGAAGGAATTCCATAGCCTGTGGATTAGTAGCGATCTGCTACTCTCATACTTCTACTATTTGTTGGCTGTATCCTACTGAAGAGAGAGAGATTTGTTTCCTGTTGGTTGCATCCAATCATTCATTCCTGTGGAGAGGGACCTGTGTCAGATCCTGGTGATTATTATCACAAAACGCTCATTTGAGTGTACATGGAGGTGAGCGGCCATTGTACCTATTGTCCACTTTTAGATCACTGGAGTGACACGCCATCTCTACAGGCAACACTTTAAGGAATCACAAGAGTCACGTGTATTTGTGGAATCAACACAAGAGTCACTGTCTTTTGAAACCATCACCTTTGCACTGGTTCACACTATGGACTTTTAATACCAGCATCAGCACTGTTCATTTGATCACTGTTCTTATATTCTGATCAATTAGCTCTATATATTTTACAATTTTTGGGCACCTTTTCCACTAGAGTACATCCAGCATTTGTGTATTCGCACTTGATCATTGGTTTATAAATTTTTTTCTTTTCATCATTTATTTTCCACATGGGCTTGTACTTATAGATTCACACTCTACTTTTTGCTGTACCAATACTGTCAGCATATTCATTCATGCACTTATGCACTTGATCTCATTCTATTTGTCATATTTTATTTATTGCGCTTGCACTTTCAATACACGACCTTTGTGTAGGCTTTGTTTATACATCTTTCAACATAAATAAATATCTGGGTGAGTCTAGGATGGAAAAGGACCTGGGGGTACTGGTGGACAACAGGCTTGGCAGTGGCATGCAATGCCAAGCCGCTGCAAGCAAAGCCAACAGAATACTGGCATGTATAAAAAAGGGGATTCACTCCAGAAATAAAGAGATTATTCTCCCACTCTACAAGACTCTGGTCCGGCCACATCTGGAGTATGCTGTCCAGTTCTGGGCACCGGTCCTCAGGAAGGATGTGCTGGAACTGCAGAGAGTCCAGAGAAGGGCAACAAAAATAATTTGGGGAATGGAGGGCATCGGCTATGAGGAAAGACTACAATCACTTAACTTATTCTCTCTGGAGAAGAGATGATTGAGGGGGGATATGGTATCAATGTACACATACTGTACTGGTGATGACCCTAGCATAAGGAACAAACTTTTTAGAGAAAGGGAATATTATAAGACACGTGGCCACTCACTGAAACTAGAGGAGAAACGATTTAACCTTAAAATATATAAGGGGTTCTTCACTGTCAGAGCAGTAAGGATGTGGAATTCTCTTCCACAAGCAGTCGTATCAGCAGGGAGCATTGATAGTTTCAAAAAACTATTAGATTGGGCACCTTAAAGACCACAACATACAGGGGTATTCAATTTACGGTTAACAGCAAACACACACACATCATAGGTTGAACTGGATGGACTGATGTCTTTTTTCAACCTCACAAACTATGTAACATTTATATTTTACATCATGCACTGATTTTATTCATTTTTGAAGTTTTGATCTAGGGTACGATTTACCATCAGTGTTTTTACTCTTTTATATACCTGCTAGCATTAGTTATGTTTATGGATTAAGTATTGATTTAATCTATTATTGAAGATTCACACTTAGAGTTTGATTCTACACTAGATCACCTATTCTGTTCTATTGAGAATTACCACATCCATCCCTCCGGTAGCGCATTGGTTTGCTTTACCCTTTTAGCAATTGCAATGCAGTAGACCTGAAAGAACTGTAGAATACAAAGTCCATATCCTCTGGACTATTGCAGCTCACAAATCATAAACATGCAGGTACATAACCACCATGGTAGGTGGAACTTTACAAACCATTAAGGCACTTGACCATCAGAGCAGATAAAACAGTTCAGATACTTCACTATCAGAACAATTCAGGTACTTGACCATGATAGCGGATAGAACAGTTCAGGTAATTGACCACCAGAACAGATGGAACTTGCACCAACAGTTAAGCTGCTGATCAGTGGCAAAGTCCTTTTACATGGTTGCTGCTGTCAAAAGATTTGTCTTCTTTTTCCAATATGCTTGTGGTTGACGTCAAGGCAGGTGTGTTACCAAGAGTGTCAGTCAAACATTCCATAACTAACAATAATGCCCATATAGCCCCTCATAGATTTCTTAACAGTTATATCCACGATCCCTAGCGACCTGGTCTAACACTAAAAGAAAAACTCAGCTTTCCCAATTAGGACGAAAAATTGGTACAAAAATACCACCACCCATCTCCCAACTGAACTTCTACGTAACTTTGTATCTAAACTAAACAATGTCCAACCATAGGCCCAACTTCAAACTACCTAATGTGCGCATTTCCTCTATATACTCCGGTCTCCTTGCACACTCAAAGACATTCTGGAAAACTAACTAGCTTTTGTCTATATTTACCCCAGTTTCTGTGTACATATTACCCATACATATATATATATATATATATATATATATATATATATATATATATATATATATATATATGTCACCATACTCTGCATGTTTGTTCCAAACCCAATGAAGAAAACCATATGTGGGAACCTATCTCATTTCATAAATTATTTACCAAGAAAATGTAATCAAGTGTATCAAACGTGGCCATAAGATCGCTGAGTGTCAGATATAACAGTATATATATCAAAATTTACAGCACCCTATTTTGAAGGATTTGCATTAAAATGTGTAGCCATTGCAGTAATCATAGATAAAAATGGTAAAAAGGCGCTGGTATCCCTGATTATAAAATAGATATCAATGGTGCACCAATTTTCTGAAAACTATATAAATGTGTAAAATACAAATATCTGTGACAAGATAATTAATGTTATAAAATTAAAAAATGAATATAAGGTGCAATACTGGTGTTTGTCTGTGACAAGGAATAAATTAAGGTAAATAGTAACTTATTCTTAAAAAATGGTAAAAAATATGTAGGTTAAATTTTATAACCACTAATCATATATACCATCATAAACCTTTTTGTAAAGTGCTAGTGCCACAGAATATATTGTGCAAACCAAATAAGGTGCAATAAAGAACCAATAAAGTGCTAGTGATCACATAATAAACATCTAATTAAAAAACGTATGTGAATAAAACGCATATACAAAATAATGTATGAATTAAATTGGAAATTGGTTCCACATATATAAAATAAGGTGCATTTAATAAGGTGCTCAAAGGGTTAAAGCAGTGATCCAACAAAAACAGTTTGTGCAAGGTAGTGAATGATATTTCTTGAATATCAGGTGCTCCAGTGCATAAAGATGATAATCTTTGCCTCTTACCGGATACAGGTGGGTCACACAGACCCCACAAGCCTGTGATCCCTTTATCCTTTGGTGGATCAAACTATAGGAACACCTCCTCTCCTCTTGGATATTAGTTGAATGACTCCGAAAAGATAATTAGCTCCTTCTCCTCACTCCTCCAAATAATTACCTCTCGCAGGTGTTTTTTAAAGCCCATGTGCAGGGAGACAAATAGAAAGCCAAAAATAGTGTAATACTGCAACTTTATTAACAAATATACATCTAGTTAAAAAGTGAATGCTTACTATTAGTTGTGCCCACCCGACACAGGGCAATAGGCATTGGTTGCTATAGGTCACTGGATGGGGACAGGATCTGCAGACTCCTGCTGTTTATCCCTCTGTGTTGCTCCCTATAGCGTGCAGCGACGCTAGGAAAGTGAAATGCATTGTGGTCTCTGAAATAACCCGGAAGTAAAGAGGAAGAAGCTATCTCCTAACCACAGGCACTGGTACACAGATCGGATCGCCTATTGGCACCGCTGCACGCTACAGGGAGCAACACAGAGGGATAAACAGCAGGAGTCTGCAGATCCTGTCCCCATCCAGCGACCTATAGGAACCAATGCCTATTGCCCTGTGCCGGGTGGGCACAACTAAGGCCCCTTTCACACTAGTGCGACTTGTCCCGCGATTTTGGGCCGCAAAATCGCATGACAAGTCGTTTTCCATTATTTTCAATGAGCCCCATTCATATCAGTGCGCTTTGAAGTCGCTCCGACTTCAAAGTAGTTCCTGCACTACTTTGGCACGATTTTAATGCGTTTTAAAGTATATAGCCCTGAGCCATTGCTCAAAATCCCGTCAAAATCGCGGTAAAATCGCATTGCATAAGTGTGAAAGGGGCCTAATAGTAAACAGCCACTTTTTAACTAGATGTATATTTGTTAATAAAGTTGCAGTATTACACTATTTTTGGCTTTCCATTGGTCTCCCTGCACATGGGCTTTAAAAAACACCTGCGAGAGGTAATTATTTGGAGGAGTGAGGAGAAGGAGCTAATTATCTTTTTGGAGTCATTCAACTAATATCCAAGAGGAGAGGAGGTGTCCCTATGGTTTGATCCACCAAAGGATAAAGGGATCACAGGCTTGTGGGGTCTGTGTGACCCACCTGTATCCGGTAAGAGGCAAAGATTATCATCTTTATGCACTGGAGCACCTGATATTCAAGCAATATCATTCACTACCTTGCACAAACTGTTTTTGTTGGATCACTGCTTTAACCCTTTGAGCACCTTATTAAATGCACATTATTTTATATATGTGAAACCAATTTCCAATTTAATTCATACATTATTTTGTTATGCGTTTTTTCACATACATTTTTTAATTAGAAGTTTATTAAGGTGCACCTTAGAAACGCACCTTATTTTATACATGTGGAACCAATTTCCAATTTAATTCATACATTATTTTGTATATGCGTTTTATTCACATACGTTTTTTAATTAGAAGTTTATTAAATGATCACTAGCACTTTAGTGGTTCTTTATTGCACCTTTCAGCACCTTATTGGGTTTGCACAATATATTCTGTGGCACTAGCACGTTACAAAAAGGTTTATTATGGTATATATGATTAGTGGTTATAAAATTTAACCTACATATTTTTTTACCATTTTTTAAGAATAAGTTACTATTTACCTTAATTTATTCCTTGTCACAGACAAACACCAGGCATTGCACCTTATATTCATCTTTTTAATTTTATAACATTAATTAATTTGTCACAGATATTTGTATTTTACACATTTATATAATTTTCAGAAAATTGGTGCACCATTGATATCTATTTTATAATCAGGGATGCCAGCGCCTTTTTACCATTTTTATCTAGCTTGTCTTGCATCTTGCAATTAAAAGGGCAGCAGGTTCTACAATCCAAAAAAATCCCCTAAGAACAAGGCGCCTTCACATCATCCATCCATTGCAGTAATCATGATAAGAGAAACCAACAATTATGAGTAGACAAGAGATTACCTTTTCCATAATAAATGACACAAGTTGCTTAAATTCAAACTGCCATTCATATAGAAAAATGTACTTGAAAGCAGTTATCAGTTATATGTAAAACCCAAGTTTAAACCCTTAACTTTTAATGTAACCCTTTCTCTTTCTGTACTGTGCACATCCTGTGGATTCTGTTTTTCAGAACGTTTGTGCACTCCTTAAAGTGGTTCTGCCATACAGGTCACTGCAATCATTATGACAGAATACACAAAAGTAGATGCTGCCATAATCAAACAAAACACACACACAGGAAATAACAATACAGAGAAATATAAAACCACACATTTCCTTTTTTTTTTCTTTGTGTAAATGTTTGGGTATTCTTACGCCTTCCAAATCATTAAAAGTCTGTAAACCATTCCAAATCTAATACAATATTACTATTGATCGGATTCTAGTATTTTTCTCTATTGTATCAGATTCAACTCAATCAGAAAAAAAAATTGTATCGGACGCCCAACTGACATTTTTGACACTTTTGGGGGTACCAGTGACATTACTACAGTAATCAGGGCTATAAATATGCACTGTTAGTGTAAAAATGACACTGGCAGGGAAGGGGTTAACTTTACTGGTGATCAAGGGGTTAAGTGTGTACCTAGGGGCGTGATTCTAACTGTCAGGGGGCAGGGCTTATGAGATCATCACAGAGACATGCGATCCTATATACCAGGATCGCATAGCCTCTGTGATAATCTAAGGGAGAATGAAAGACGGCTGTGTTTACATCAGCCGTCTGTCTTTCTCCCTCTGCTGCAGGAGATTGCGAGTGGCCGGGAGCCATCGGAGCCACCGGTCACATGCTCTGGCTCCCCAGGGAACGAGCGGGGGCGGGAGCGTGCTGGCGGTGGAACGCGCTCGCCCCCCATAGGCGCCTCAGCGAGCGACGTAGGGGTACGTCGCTTTGCCCAGCAGCGGCAGAGTGCCGCAGTATATGTATGGTAGACGGGGCGCAAGTGGTTAATAATAAGACGAATGTCTTCCTGGGTATGATTCCTTCCCTTGCAAGCTCTCTTTAAAAATATATTACAAGCTGAAAGATCATATAATAATCTGTACCACATACTCTAGCATACTCCCCTGGATTTGGGGGGGAAGGGGGGGCGTACTTTGTTTATGACCCAACTTAATACAAAATATATTAACAGTGGAAAGTCCCACAGCTCGCCTACTACTGCAGTAGTTTTATTAGTGCTTTCTCTTAGTCAGAAATGCACCTTTTTCCATATGTCTACCAAAGACATTGCTAAGGAAACCTCATCAGCTTGGCCTTCAACCAAGGTACTTGACAACAGGTGAGTGCACATAGCCTAAAGCACTACTATTATAAAACCCAGACAAACAAAGGGAGGATTTTCATATATTCTGTGGGAGGGTTTGGGGTGCGTTTCTTCTGTTTTTCTTGTTATCTGGGTTTATATAAAACCAATCTGGGTTTATATAAAACCAAACTCCTAACAAACAGCTTAATACATCAATGTATTAGATATATGAGGTCTGTTTTAGCTGTCACTGGATTTGTATTTCTGCCCAAATATACCAAATACTTGACTTTTCTCTACTGTAGTTAAGCAACACAGCTATATAACCTCTTTGCCCTCAGCTTGTGGATGGTGAAGGATCAGCAACAGACCAATAAGTTATACATTCTACTATCTTCTTCTTTCAGCATACAAGTCAGACACCTATTTTTCCTGAAGTGTTGCCCCTCCAGTCTAAAGGGGATTATAATAGCTCACACTACTTTCAATTCTACATTCAATAAATTAACTATGTTACAGCAATTGTTGTAATTTACTATATATACACACAACACAAAATATGTTTATTTTATTTTAGCAAACAATGCAGGATCAGGAACTTGAGGACCACCACATCCAGCCTCCTCTTAGGAGAAGAACCAACTAATTAACCACTCTACGACCGCTCACAGTAATGCTACTGCGGCAGAGTGGTTCGTTATCGTCCAGCCACGTAGTATTAACGTGACTGGACACTCCCCCTTCTGGGCGGCGCTTGCGCGCCGCCGGAGGCTCGCTCCCGCTGTTTTCATTCACAGCGGGAGTCGGGCCAGGGGAGGAGCAGCGGCGATCGCCGCTGCTCTTACCCGATCGTCGGGGATCGAGTCTGGAGATCCGCCCGCTGTGTGTAAACACAGCGGGCGGATCTCCATAGTGACAGGGAGTGACAGATCGGACTGTTCAGCATAGCTGGACATCCGATCTGTCCATGACTCACTCAGTCACCTCCCCCCCTACACGTCAGTAAGCACCAGGCATACATTAACCCCTCCCTCTCCAATAAAATTAACCCCTTCCCTGCCAGTGTCATTTTTACAGTAACAGTGCATATTTATAGCACTGATTACTGCAGTAATGTCACTGGTACCCCCAAAAGTGTCAAAAATGTCAGTCAGGGGTCCGGTCTGTCCGCCGCAATGTCGCAGTCCCGCAAAAAAAATCGCAGATCGCCGCCATTACGCGTTAAAAAAAAAACACCAAAAATGACAGAAATCTTTCCCTTTGTTAGTAAACGCAATAACTTTTGCGCAAACCAATCAAAATACGCTTATTGCGATTTTTTTTTTACCAAACATATGTAGCATAAAACAAATTGGCCAAAAATTTTTAAAAAAATTGGTTTTTACATCTTTTTTGGGGGGAATTTCATATAAAAAAATGTTAAAAATATTGTTATTTTTTCAAAATAAACGCTCTTTTTTTGTTTATAGCGCAAAAAGTAAAAATCGCACAGGTGATCAAATACCACCAAAAGAAAGCTCTGTTTGTGGGAAAAAAAGGACGTAAATTTCGTTTGGGTACGGCGTCGCACGACCGCGCAATAGTCAGTTGAAGTCGCACAGCGCCGAATCGCAAAAAGTGGCCTGGACGGAAGACAGCAAAATCCTCCGGTGGTAAAGTGGTTAATTAGAAAGAGTGAGAAAAAAAGAGGGGAGAGAAGGGATAACTGTATTATGGGGGACCTGTAGTGTCTTGATGTTTATACATATCACTTAAAAGGACCTCAGGAAATGTCCCCTCAACATTAAAGAGACGTTTACACCACTCTATTAGCCCTTATCTTTTAGACCCCGGCAGGTTGTTCCTGATCCCATTATTCGATAAAATAAACCTATTTTGGGTTACATATATGGTAAATTACATTAATAGTTGTTATATAATTCATTATTTTAATGTAGACTTATGATGTTAATGCAGTTTTACAGAGCCTGAGAAAGTGGGTATTTGGGACTTACAAAACATGTTGTGTAATGATAGAAAAATAGCCCAGGCTATATACAGCGCTTGCCGCAAAAAAAATGATCTTAATGTATGTGAACAATGTTGAAAAACTTATCTTTACCGTAAAGTGAAAATATAAGTCAATTGAACATATGAAAATTAATAAAGTTCCAAGAAATTGATAAATAAATAAGTATTTTCCGGTGGTGGTCAATATATGTGAATAAATTAAATGTAAAATTCAATAAAGCCTTTTCAAGTGGTGATCAGGAGCAAAGTGCTTCGTGCTGAATAAATAAAAGCTTGTGACTTTAGTGACGTGGATTCCTCTTTTCCTGTGGCTTGTGGTAGAAATAAATGACTTATCAGAATTGTTGGGTCCTATGTGCTGTATAGCACTAGGACCTACAGCGCTTGGAGGCCGTTCAGGCCGGATTGGGGATCCCCTTTGTGGATGATCCTGGTGGGATACAGGTTTGGTTCCTCCTTACCCGATCTCGATCCTCAGGATACGGGGTTAAAAGAGAGGCTCCAGATAGTGTATTATCGTTTTAAAAGTTTATTCATCAAATATTCATAAAAATCGGAGCAAAGAAAGACTCAAACTCCAAGTTTGCAGGCAAAGAAACCACTTACAAACACCTCCTAACAGAGTGGCGAGCGGAGTGTTCCGGCTTGCGTTCCACGTGGTGCGTAGCGTGCTGACATGCGTTCCACAACCTTGACACGTTTCATCACTTCCTGTGACGTTTTCAAAAGGTAGGAAGGCACTGCGCACTGGCTAGTATTTTGACCTTTTGAAAACGTCACAGGAAGTGACGAAACGCATCAAGGTTGTGGAACGCACGTCAGCACGCTACGCACCACGTGGAACGCAAGCCGGAACACTCCGCTCGCCACTCTGCTAGGAGGTGTTTGTAAGCGGTTTCTTTGCCTGCAAACTTGGAGTTTGAGTCTTTCTTCGCTCCGATTTTTATGAATATTTGATGAATAAACTTTTAAAACGATAATACACTATCTGGAGCCTCTCTTTTAACCCCGTATCCTGAGGATCGAGATCGGGTAAGGAGGAATCTAACCTGTATACCACCAGGATCATCCACAAAGGGGATCCCCAATCCGGCCTGAACGGCCTCCAAGCGCTGTAGGTCCTAGTGCTATACAGCACATAGGACCCAACAATTCTGGTAAGTCATTTATTTCTACCACAAGCCACAGGAAAAGAGGAATCCACGTCACTAAAGTCACAAACTTTTATTTATTCAGCACGAAGCACTTTGCACCTGATCACCACTTGAAAAGACTTTATTGAATTTTACATTTAATTTATTCACATATATTGACCACCACCGGAAAATACTTATCTATTTATCAATTTCTTGGAACTTTTTATTAATTTTCATATGTTCAATTGATTTATATTTTCACTTATACGGTAAAGATACGTTTTCAACATTGTTCACATACATTAAGATCATTTTTTTTTGAGGCAAGCGCTGTAGTGGGTACGGAAAGTATTCAGACCCCCTTAAATTTTTCACTCTTTGTTATATTGCAGCCATTTGCTAAAATCATTTAAGTTCATTCTTCTTCCTCATGAATGTACACATAGCACCCCATACTGACAGAAAAACACAGACTTGTTGACATTGTTGCAGATTTATTAAAAAAGAAAAACTGAAATATCACATGGTCCCAAGTATTCAGACCCTTTGCTCAGTATTTAGTAGAAGCCCCCTTTTGATCTAATACAGCCAGGAGTCTTTTTGGGAAAGATGCAACAAGTCTTTCACACCTGGATTTGGGGATCCTCTGCCATTCCTCCTTGCAGATCCTCTCCAGTTCTGTCAGGTTGGATGGTAAACGTTGGTGGACAGCCATTTTTAGGTCTCTCCAGAGATGCTCAATTGGGTTTAAGTCAGGGCTCTGGCTGGGCCATTCAAGAACAGTCACGGAGTTGTTGTGAAGCCTCCCCTTCGTTATTTTAGCTGTGTGCTTAGGGTCATTGTCTTGTTGGAAGGTAAACCTTCGGCCCAGTCTGAGGTCCAGAGCACTCTGGAGAAGGTTTTTGTCCAGGATATCCCTGTACTTGGCCGCATTCATCTTTTCCTCGATTGCAACCAGTCGTCCTGTCCCTGCAGCTGAAAAACACCCCCACAGCATGATGCTGCCACCACCATGCTTCACTGTTGGGACTGTATTGGACAGGTGATGAGCAGTGCCTGGTTTTCTCCACACATACCGCTTAGAATTAAGGCCAAAAAGTTCTATTTTGGTC
Organism: Pelophylax lessonae; assembly: GCF_965119305.1. Classification (NCBI taxonomy): domain Eukaryota; kingdom Metazoa; phylum Chordata; class Amphibia; order Anura; family Ranidae; genus Pelophylax; species Pelophylax lessonae. The sequence continues at coordinate 493,174,180 of NC_138769.1, read as the reverse complement.
TCATCAGACCAGAGAATCTTATTTCTCACCATCTTGGAGTCCTTCAGGTGTTTTTTTAGCAAACTCCATGCGGGCTTTCATGTATCTTACACTGAGGAGAGGCTTCCGTCGGGCCACTCTGCCATAAAGCCCCGACTGGGAGGGCTGCAGTGATGGTTGACTTTCTACAACTTTCTCCCATCTCCTGACTGCATCTCTGGAGCTCAGCCACAGTGATCTTTGGGTTCTTCTTTACCTCTCTCACCAAGGCTCTTCTCCCCCGATAGCTCAGTTTGGCCGGACGGCCAGCTCTAGGAAGGGTTCTGGTCGTCCCAAACGTCTTCCATTTGAGGATTATGGAGGCCACTGTGCTCTTAGGAACCTTAAGTGCAGCAGAAATCTTTTTGTAACCTTGGCCAGATCAGTGCCTTGCCACAATTCTGTCTCTGAGCTCTTCAGGCAGTTCCTTTGACCTCATGATTCTCATTTGCTCTGACATGCATTGTGATCTGGAAGGTCTTATATAGACAGGTGTGTGGCTTTCCTAATCAAGTCCAATCAGTATAATCAAACACTCACACAATCAAACACTCAAACAATCACACAGCTGGACTCAAATGAAGGTTTAGAACCATCTCAAGGATGATCAGAAGAAATGGAAAGCACCTGAGTTAAATATATGAGTGTCACAGCAAAGGGTCTGAATACTTAGGACCATGTGATATTTCAGTTTTTCTTTTTTAATAAATCTGCAACAATGTCAACAATTCTGTGTTTTTCTGTCAGTATGGGGTGCTATGTGTACATTCATGAGGAAGAAGAATGAACCTAAAATGATTTTAGCAAATGGCTGCAATATAACAAAGAGTGAAAAATTTAAGGGGGTCTGAATACTTTCCGTACCCACTGCCTAGGCTATTTTTCTATCATCCATTTAAACCTACAGCTGCTGCCACACAATATATATTTTTATATTTATATCTCACTAATTACACACATTTTTATATTTTTATTTCATATTTAATCAAAACCTTTTCCGTGGCGCGAGGAGATACACTAGTATAGTGTTATCTTTTTTCTATGTTGTGTAATGACTGTTAAAATGGCTCCTGCTATTGTCATCCAAAACTTTGGAAGTCATCTGGCTTGAATATAACATAGGTTACAAACACTTACTAGAAGGGTTGGAAGGCTAACAATATACAGTGAAACAAAAAATCTTTTATTGTGACTGGTTGGCTGTGGTGGTTTGGTTAGAATGCGATGTAATTTTAATGTTTTTGAAGAATTTTGAATAAATGTATGACATTTTATCAGTGGTGTATATTATATATATATATATATATATATATATATATATATATATATATATATATATATATATATATTTGGGAAACCTTAGACCCGCATACATGGTCAATCTTTTGTTGTTTACAGTTGGAGGGATGTTGATGCCCATATGTACGATTCTGGCATTATATACAGTATTTACACCTTTCCAAGAAAAAAATCATAGGATTCGCCTCTGCTGTACTCAGTCATTCAACACTTCAGGGAGCAAAGAAATGTTCAGAGCCGTAGATTTGGACTCATTAGCACAAAGACCAGAAAGTTGGCCAAACAGGGCCAGTAAAAACATAACGTTTGGGAGCAAAGTTAGCAGACTACAGTATTTGATGTGAGAGGATCGTAGTTGTCAGAAAGGCAAATTTTGTACTTATAGCCTGCCACTTCTATCCCCTGTACAGCTTTGTGTTGGCAAATAGCCTGAGCCACAAGTTCAATTGCAAGAGCAAACAGGAGTGGAGACAGGGGGAAACCCTGTTTCCTCATTGTGCTGACAAATAACTCATCTGACCAAAAACTAGAATATCTGATGTAGGCCTATGGAGAGCTATATTGAACCTTGATGCCCATAAGAAACCGAGGGCCGAACCCCCAGTGTCATAGCACAAAAGGCAAGTAATCCCAGTCCAGGGAATCAAACACCTTTTTTTTTTTTTTTTTTTTTTTTTTAACAAATTTTATTTGGTTTTTCAATAAAATACAAAAACATGTAAAAAAACAAGAACTATAAACCAATGTCATATCACAATATACCAATGTCATATAACAGTAATAGACCCAAGAGGATAATACACAAACAAATTGTCAAAGACAGCTCGGGCCATAGAGAGAAAGAAAATAGGGAGGGGGTGATGGGAAAAATGCGCATCGATCAGGGCATAATACAAAGGGGTATAGGAAGAAAACTTAAAAGGTATAAGGGGGGGAGTGGGGGGGGAGGGGGAGGGTTTTGGGGGGACCTATGAATAACCATAGCTTGTCAACAGTGTATTATGTCCCTGACGTGCAGGGGCGCTGCCGCCCCTATACCACCAAAATAGTGGAGGACAAACAGGTGCCCTGCTCTCCAGGTTTCTTTGACCATATTGCATTACACAACAACTTGGCTGAATGGTTATAAACGATCATAAAGTGTGTTGGGGCATTGATCCATCAGGAAGGGATGGAAAGCATGGAAGGTCAAGGAATTGAGGAGTTCATAACCAGAAAGTTCCTCGAGAAGGCTTGGGTAGCCGTATCGGAGAAGGGGTGTTCTTTTAGGGCTGTCCTATACGCCGTCCATTTTTTCCAAAAGCGTTGGGGATTGGCTTTATTTATGATTAAGTCCAAGTGTTCCCTAGTAAAGAGAGATTTCAAATCCGATCTAACTTCCTGAATGGTCGGTGGGTTGGATGAAGTCCAATTTCTCAAGATCACTCTTTTAGCAATCATGTAGCAAGTTATAATCCAGGGCTTGTGAGAGTTGATAAGCATTCTAGAGGCTTTGGTATGCACCTTCACTGTTGGGAAAGGTAGTTCACCCATGTATCCAAATATCAGGGCAAAAGGATTTTTTGAGGGTGGAAGTCCAAACACCTTTTTAAAAGAAACTCTCTTTTTTGAAAGTAGCATTAACCACTAGCTACCCAAGCCAATTTTGACACGTCTCACATATATGTAAAAATCAGTGATTTGTTACTAGAAAATTACTTGGAACCCCCAAACATTATATATTTTCGGAAACAAAGGACCTGGAGAGAAAATGGTGGTTGTTGTAATTTTTTATATCGTATGATATTTGCACAGCGGTTTATCAAACGCAAATTTTCAGAAAAAATACACTTTATTAAATTTTAAGTATTTAAAGTACAATATAATACCCATTTGTTTGTAAAATATAAAAAATGATGTTATGCCAAGTATATACTGTATATACCTAATATATCACGCTTTAAAACTGGGCACTGTCGTGGAATGGCAGCAAACTATGGTACCTAAAAAATCTCCATAGGCGGCAATTTAATAGCTTTTACAGGTTACCAGTTTGGAGTTAAACAGGAAGTCTGGTGCAAGAATTATTGCTCTTAGGCTTCCCATAGACGGTTCGAATCTAGGGCAGTTCAGCAGGAACCAGCTGAGATTTGAACCGTGTGTGGGCAGGCTGAATGTACCAAGTTGATTGATCGATCAACTTGGGTACAACCAGCCTGCCAGATTCAATTGTGATTATTGCTAGCAGCTGCTATAGCTGCTAGCAATAATCATGGTCTTCTCCCGGTGGGGACACCTTTACCCGACCCCCCCCACCGGGAGCAGACACTTATTCGGCAGGACCCATGTCAGCACTGTATGTGTTGTTGGGGGGATCGTGCAAATTTCTTTCCACGGGTTGCAGGGAAGGAAATTTCACCGTCTATGGCCTGTCTTACTCTGATATTCAGATCAATTCTGCACATATGTGGTGTGATCACCATTTACATATGAGTGCAGGACCTACGTATGCCTTCACATTCCTAAATAAGTATGGGGGGACGGGGTGCTTTACACTTTTTTATTTTAATCATTTTATTTTAAATTATTGTTTTTTACACTGTCTCTTTAATTTCTTTTATAAACTTTATTACTACCATAAGGGATTAAAAACATCCCTTGTGATTGTATGGGCAGTGACAGGTACACTTACTAACAGCAACTGAGCAAACAAATATCAGATCAATTTCTACAGTCAACCACTTGCCGACCGGGCCATAGCCGAATGACGGCTACAGCGCGGTCGGCTTATTCTGGGAGGGCGTACTATGATGTCCTCCCAGAATCGCGCTTCCCGCACGCCCCCTAGGGCGTCCGCACATGGAAGTGTCTGTGCTCGCCAGGTCCCGGGGACCCGCCGCATCACGGATAATGGTAAAGGGCCAATGACAGCGGCCCTTTACCACGTGATCGCTCCATCCAATGACAGAGAGATCACTTGTCAACAAACCGGCGCATGTCCGGTTCAGTTCTCTCCTCTCCTCACACACTGTGAGGAGAGGAGAGAGACTGCAGCTGCGCCCATCCTCTACCTCCTCCATTGCTCAAGCATGCCCATCCGTGCCTCATCCATGCCTCATCTGTGCCTCATCAATGCATCATCCATGCCACATCCATGCCTCATCTGTACCCACCCATGCCACTTCAGTGCTCATCCGTGCCATATCAGTGCTCATTCGTGCCATATCAGTGCTCATTCATGCCATGTCAGTGCTCATCAATGCCACGTCAGTGCTCATCCATGCCACGTCAGTGCTCCTTCGTGCCACATCCATGCCGCGTCAGTGCTCATCTGTGCCACGTCAGTGCTCATCCATGCCACATCCATGCCATGTCAGTGCTTATCCGTGCCACATCCATGCCACATCAGTGCTCAACTGTGCCACATCTGTGCTCATTTGTACCACATCCATGCCACGTCAGCGCTCGTCTGTGCCACATTCATGCCATGTCAGAGCTCATCCGTGCCACATCAGTGCTCATTTGTGCCACATCCATGCCACGTCAGTGCTCATCCGTGCCACATCCATGCCATGTCAGTGCTCATCCATGCCACATCCATGCCACTTCCATGTCACGTCAGTGCTCATCTGTGCCACATCAGTGCTTATCCGTGCCACATCCATGCCACATCACATCAGTACTCATCTGTGCCACATCCATGCCACATCAGTGCTCATCCGTGCCACATCCATGCCACATCATTGCTCATCCGTGCCACATCAGTGCCACTACAGTGTAATGGGTAGTCAGGAAATGACAGTGCTCCCTGAATTTTGGGCCTCTGTATGTGGCTAGGCTGTGTAAAAGTGTCACATGTGGTATCGTCATACTCAGGAGGAGTAGCAGAATGTATTTTGGGTTGTCATTTTTTGCTATGTACATGCTATGTGTTAGAAATATCTTAATGTTGGGAACTATGGTCTTTATAGATTGAACACTAATTGGTCTGATAGCAATGGCCGTACGTTAATGTTGATTTACTTATATTAATCACATATTAATTAACTGGTATTAATGGAGTGTTTTTTTTCTTGCCTTTTCACTGTGTCATATGCTGAATGCTTTGTATATGTATGATTTTTTTTTTCTGTTTTTTCTTTTTCTGTTGTTGTATGTGCAAAACTTAATAAAAATGTATATATTAAAAAAAAAATATATAAAAAAAAATAACTATCTTATAAATGTACAACTTTGTGTAAATAAAAATGCGTTTTCATTTTCTTTCCACATTTTTCAAAAACTTGTGGAAAAAATGACATGTTCAAAAGACGCATTATGGCTTCCAGATTATGTGTTGGGTTTCCAAAATGGGGTCATTTTGTGGGCGTTTCCATTGTCCTGGTGCTCCAGGGCCTTCAAAAGTGTGAGAGGTTGTCAGGAAATTATATGTGAAATTTTTGCACCTAGAACACCTGGAGGTGCTACTTGGATGTTGGACCTCTGTATGTGGTCACGCTGTGGAAAAGTCCCACACATGGGGTATTGCCATACTCAGGAGGAGTAGCAGAATGTATTTTGGGGTGTAGTTGCAAGTATGCCTATACCGTGTGTGAGAAATAAGTTGGTAATATGACCATTTTGTGAAAAAAAATCTTCATTTTGAAAAGAATTGTGGAAAAAATTACAACTTCAAAAAACTCACCATGCCTCTTACTAAATACCTTGGAATGTCTGCTTTCCAAAAGTGGGTCATTTGGGGGTTATTTGTACTTTACTGGCTTGTTAGGGTCTCAAGAAATGAGATAGGTCGTCAGTACATCAGGTGTGATCAGTTTTCAATGATTGGCACCATAGCTGGAAGACTCTATGACCTTCACAAAGACCAAACAATTTATACTTATTTGGGGGGGGTTTTTTACCAAAGATATGTAGCAAAAATATGTTGGCCAAAATTTATTAAGAAATATTACTAAATTTGCAAAATTTTAAAACCGAAACAAAGAAAAATGCATTTTTTTTACAAAATTTTTAAATTTTATTTCATTAATAGCTCAAAAAATAAAAAAACCCAATGATGATTAAATACCACCAAAAGAAAGCTCTGTTTGTGTGAAAGAAAGGACGAACGTTTAATATGGGTACAGTGTTGCATGACTGAGAAATTGTCATTCAAAATGTGAGAGCACTGAAAGCTGAAAATTGATCTGGTTAGGAAGGGGGTTTAAGTGCCCAGTGGGTAAGTGGTTAATTCCTAAAATACTTAAAGCCCTACTCCAGGCAGCATAAAAATTACCCTTGCAGTTGTTAAGTCTAGGGGGAGTGAAACATGCTGTAATATTTATTTCTCACTCTGGCAGGCTTCCACTATACTGTGCAATTGGCCGTTTTCTTTTTAACACTCTGGCCGATGGTTGCTCTCTGACATTTAAATCACTAGAGATGAACTTTGGGTTGGACCTGCAATCTAGCTGTTTCAAAGTTTGCCAAACAGGCAAACTAAATGGCTAGATTTGGCGCATAACTCTTAAGGGATAGTGGCTTACCAGTATAAATGTATTTTTTATTTGTATAAATCCATACAACAGGAAAAGTGAGAATTTTTATGAATTTCAAGCTAGAGAGCACTTATCCTTTTGCTACATTCTCAGGAATGAGCTGGATATACACCCATTAGTAGTGCAGGACTGACCTGGAGCAGTATTATATGTACTTTCACTAAATTATTATACAGGATTTATATATAGCGCCAACAGTTTGCGCAATGACTTCTCGTCCACTTCTCGTCCACTCACCAGCACCATGCAGAACAAATAGTACTAACTTGTACATCAGGACAGCAAGGGCCTGCTCACAACTCAAAGTGCTGGAGAGAAGAGAAGAATGTTGTTGGACAGGAATATGAAGAATAACCTTAGGCTGGCCATACATGTCCAACTTTTGTTGTACAATTTTCTGTCAGATCTACCACAAACCACATAATGTGAGGTCAAAGCTAAACAACACATTCACTATCCAATTAGGCAGGCCTTCGTACTACATACTTGAAGGTAAATTTCAAGAAAATCTGACAGAAAACTGAAAGAAAATTGTATCATGTATGGCCAGCCTAGTATTACAGCTCATTTCTCATCCCCTAGACTTAATGAGCATTTAATCCTGGCAGTGTGGGTGGGCATTGAAAACATACAAAAGAAAAGACAAAAATGGAAACACAACAATCTTGCACAATAAAATACTTTATATGGTGATAATAAAAACAAATACAATAATGCACTCCCATGTCTCATGGAAGAAATGAGCCTTATACTGTTTGTAGCCGGGGAGCCTGCAGAAATCACACCAAATCACTGCAGAAGAGGAAAAATTAATGACCATTCATGACAGGATCACCTCAAGCTATACCACCATAGTGAGATAGTATCAGCCAGGAGGAACTCAAAGTGCAGGTGGGCCTACAGCAAGGGTATTTTTTAAATCCCAGACTTAAAGTGGTTGTAAAGCCACTTGTAATGTTATACAATCCGCTCTGTTAGGTAACAATATGTGCCCCACTGTATGTCCTTTATTAAAAAAAAAAGTCAATATCTACCTTATTTCAGAGTGCCTCCCAGCGCTCACAGGACCTGCCGTATCTCTGACAGCTGCAGTGGGAGGGGCCGAAAACTCCCACTGACGTCAGCCGGGAAGAACGGAGGAGAGGAGGAGACAGGTAGCTGGGGCACATATTGTTATCTAACAGAGCGGATTGTAGTAACATTAAACTGTTATGAAAGCAGTAGGAGGGGGGTAGGAGGGGGGTATCAGGGAGCGAACTGAGCTGACAGGCAGGGAGGGGATGGGGAGAGGACAGAGGGGAGGACACAGAAGAGCTGTGGATGACGGAGGCATGTAAACTGACCACAGTGTCAGGGCTCAACAGCTATGATAAGCTGTGGTCAGTTTACAGAGGGAGGGCAAAACCCGGCAAGATCAGCCAGGTATTTTAGGTGATAGAATGGGCCAAATTACACAGCACAAGCACTGTTTAAGGGAACAGGAACCTTTTTTTTTGTGTGTGTGTGTGTGTGGGGGGGGGGGATGGGGGAGTTGCAAACACTTTCAGTTGCCGATGTACTTAAGGAGCCTTCTCGCATCTTTACAGTACATTTGGAGTTTCCAGGCAATGTGCTTCTTTCAAGTGCTTTTGATCACCAAGCTCCTGACTTAAAGTGTCACTAAACCCAGGACCCTGCATTACTATATCTGGTCTCCCACAGTACACAGAACATAGAAATGAAATTATTTTAGTAAATATAAACTGGTATATACCTGTTCCTATCAGCAGTATATAGAAGTCTTGTGTCCAGCCGAGCACTGATTAAAGCTAGTAGGTGGAGTTTTCATTTTGCTCTGACTGTCCTATGAGGCTGCATGACCCCTGACTTTCTGTCTGGACAGTGCTGATTGGCCCTGTGCTGATCACACCCTCCCCCAAAAAACCCAACAAACTGTCTAGCAATACACACCAAACTGAGAATGTGCAGAGTGTCTCCTAGGGTTCTGTACTATCAGCAGATGGTTTGGGGACAGTAAAAGAAGGGGAGGATCAGAGAAGATAGGATCAAACAGCCTTTTACACGATTCAGAGGACTAACCCCTTTCGCTCCAGTATAACAAGCATGCTTTACTAAGAGATATACAGATTATTTTCTGCATGAGCAGTTATCTATGTTGAATAACTGCTTTGGCCTATTCAGACTGATGCATTGCAGTATTGTGTGCTAAAAGGTGCCTTTTATTGTGCATTACCACAATGTCTGGTAACGTATGAAAATAAGTGAAGTGCACTGCAGTGCCTATCATTTTAAATGCACCTATCCAATACACAACAATGTGCATGCATTTTAGCACCTTACAACACTGATGTGAACCATCATTATGATGTAATGTGTGGGAAAAATAATGTAGGCTCTTTTAAAGTTGTGTTTTCAAAAATCAGCTGCCAATTCAAAATGAACATTAACGTGTATGCAGTAATGTGCAGAAACAGTCTAAAAACAGCCTGAAGAATAGGATATTAGAGGTTTAACAGAAACTCGAGGACCATACAATTGTTTTTTATGTACTTTTATCACAGGACAGGTGTAATTTCCGATGAATTGATGTTCTAACTTCTAAGGCTGGATTCATACATCTGCTGTGTGGGAATGCAAGAAGGTTAATGCACATTGTGCTAAGGCAGCCCAATCATTGGAATGGTCTGTCTAACCCCCAAAATAGACAAAAAATTGTGTATGCACTACTTTTTATAATGTAATGTACCAAAATCTACTGTAGTGCGTTACTTTGCAAAGTAATGCACTGTAACGCACGTCCATTGGTATTACTGTGGGGCAACGATGTGAACCCAGCCTAATTCCACATATAAATAAACATTTAAAGGTGTGATCTATTTTCCATATATGAGAGTTTAAACTAACACTGCTAAGCCTTTTGACATCTTCCTTTAGACCTTTTCCTGTGAACTTTGTTTCCACAATCACGCAACAAGCTGAAATTTACAAAAGCCCTTGAATTCCTATGACTCATTTAAACCTTTTAACGATAAAAGATCCACTGTTGGAAGATTATGCTGAATCACAAAGGAATGTCTCAGATATTAATCCAATGAACTTCAATAAACTGTTTACATTTCACAAACATTATTGCATGTATTGCAGCAGTTAATGTAACTGTCTTATGTAACATAATGGAAATTTTGTCGCAGTAGAAGTAAAGGCCAATCCACATTAGTGTTTTTTTACTATCTTTTATATTTTATATATGCCAAAATAAAAGTACTCTATGTGCCCGATCCCCTAAAAAATACTATATGGGCCTGACCCACTAAATGTACAAATGAGTAAAAATATTGGTCAAATTCATACCTAATCCAAGAAAGTTTTCACATGCACCAAATTGATGCAAAGTTGTGCCTGTTCCTTTACTGATATAACATGTGAGTAAACATTTTCCCATGTAAACTGGGCTGTGTGCACTAAATAAGAAGGAGCACAAAATCAAGCGACAACATGGAGATTGTTCCTGGAGTTCTCAGGAGCCATGGTAAGCAGGGGTATCCTGCAATACCTAACAAATAATGAAATATTATAAAATAAATATAAAACTGAAAGTCAATACAACAGCCTAACAAAAATTAAGAAGATTTTAAAAAGTATATATTTAAAATAGTTATATTTTGCTTGTCAAAAAGACAAGTCTGTGCTTCAAACATAACCTTGTTAAGCGTGCAATACATTAAATATTACAATTAGTAAACTTGTGTTGCAAATAATTTTGTATTTTATGTAAGATTTTGTTTTTATGTCACCCATACCTAACTATTTGTTGTGAATACACATCTTGTGAATAAGCATCCTTTAACAGGCTTTCCGCCCGGCGGACTCCATTTTGCTCAGCGGGGATCCTTCCTCCGGTCCCCGCTGAGCAGGCGGATGACAGGTCCATCTCCGCTAACTTTGCACCTTGCATAGTGGGAGCGCACATTTTTAGGCTCATGCATAGAGCAGGAGCTGGCCTATAAAAGGCCATGTAGCTAATGGAACATTTTTGTGTATTGCAGTTTACACTTTTTCTATTGTGCGTTTTGCTGCGTTTGTCGCTTTGTTGATCATTCGGCAAAATACGTGTTTTCTTTTGCGTTTGGGGTCCCATTAACAGTTAAGGCACGACTAGTTCATTTTAGATATATAAAGGTGGCCATACACTATGCCATCTGATTGTGTAATCTCTATACATTCTCCTTTATATTTACCAATCTATCCTATCTCAGTGGATGCTCGATTAGGGAGGAAACGTGTCAGAGAGGAGGCGCCGTGTCGTCACAGTCTATTCCATGGTCTGCACTGCAGGCAGCCGTGGATATCCAGAAACCAAGGCAGTATTTTCGCGGTGATCTTGTAAGTGCTTCCTATATATTTTAATAAAATTTTATTTTGGGTAATGCACTATTGGCCGCATTTCTGTTTCATATTGAGATATATGGGGACCAGAACAGTAGCGTAAGACCACAGGAGATCTCCAGCTTACTCACCCCAGAGGCGACCCAGAGTGGAGGAAGGAGAGAGTCCCTAGATGGGAGTATATACAGGCCTAAGATCCTCCTGTTATCGGGTAAGAGGCCAACCTACCGCTCTTAAGAGGTGGGGGAAGATATATACCTCTCTTTCTGACACTAGGAGTCTGTTCTTGAGGTGGCTGTCTTTACACCCTAACTATTTATCTGCTGGTAAGAAGCAAACCGGAACAGGTGGTGGGACATCAGGCATTTATACTTGACACATGGTGGTCGTCTGAAGCATCACTCTTATTTTATCTTCACCTATTATTTGGACTGTCACTGGCTTTTGTCACTGCACAAAGTTTTGGACTGTAGATATCAACACCTTGAAATTTTTTGCACTTCTTTGGGTTGCCTTGGATATTTCCTGATGTGTGGGAAACTTCTGTAAGGCATACCTATACACCATTTTTAATGTATGTGGTATTTATGTAGTTTTTGGCACTTTGTTAATTTGTCTTTTGATTTGGTTTGATACTGCTCAGCGCTATACACAAGAGAGTCACACCTCACCATTTAGCACACCAGAATTTATTTTTCTGTTTATATTTCCAAAATTTGGATCTTTGGTTGCAGCTCACATTCATTTATCAGCGCACCCTTCACACATTTTCATTTGCCTTATATTTACCAAAGCTATATAATAGGACAACACACCTATCTATCCAATCACTCTGTATCCAATCAGGCAGGCCCTTGCAGTACATAGTCGATGGCAGATCAAAAGAAGATTATACAACCAGATTATATAGTGTATGATGAGTTTGACAGACTTCCATGGACACACTTCTACTGTTTTTATTGCTACAGCTCTGTTCCACCTAGGCTGTTATGTGATCGCTCAGCTCCCGCACACTCTGCCAAATGATAGATCTATGCAAGAAAAAGGTACAGAATAATCAATGGCTATATGGCTATTGTCTATAGAAGGAGAAATTTACTGACAATGTCTGCATGGAACTACAGAGATGAGCAGGAGTAATCATTAGATGTGGTGGCTGCATTAGTTTTCATTGTCTATGAATACTTTGCCTGTGTCCTGTACTGTATAATTAGAATATAATTTTTTGCCAGCAAAATGGTATTGTGAAGTGAATTGAATACCAGTTAAATTGATCCACAGAATTCAATTTAGGAATATATGTTTCCAATAAAAAAAATGGCAGAATGATAATAGCATTTTACAAACAGGTCTCCCTATGCTGTTATGCAGTTTAGAAATAACTTTGTGACTATTATGGGTGAGTGAGGTCAAAACATTATAAAAAAAAAAAAACTGTTTTGTCTCAAGGAGCTGCAACTAGAGCATTATTGGGGATCCAATACTAGCAAATATGTGAATAATAATTTGCAGGAGATGAAAGGTATTGTGATTTTCCTCACTCAGCAATATTGTTCGTGACATGCCAGGCAGATGTCCTAGTCAACTTGACAAAAAAGTATTTTTTGTCTATTTGTATGTTGACAGCAGACAGCACATAAAACCAGTTGCAAGCAGGACAAACAGAGGATAATTCAAGCAGCCAAAAAAGCAGACATAATAATAGATGTTAATTGTGAGCTTGCCCTTTTTAAGCTATCTATATTGGATATACAAGTATGGGTTTAATCAAGAATGGCAGTTTTTTCACATTCTTTAGTGTAAAGATCCGGGGTTATTAAATTCAAATGGTGCATGCGATTTCAAGAAGTAGGGCAAGTCCAGACTGCATTTTTAAGGCTATGGCAGCCCACTTTTATTTAAAGGGACACAATGGAATTTCCCACCTCCCATCTCGCACAAATTCCCTACCATCCCTAAGCGCCTCCCCCCTGTACATAACAGACCCTTCCACCTCTTTACTAGTGCAAGTCTTTTCTTCTATCAAATCGCCCTCTGGCACACAATGGAACCCCCTACCTCCCTGCCAGCACAAGTCCTCTCCCCTTCCAAAGTGCCCACCAAGCATATAATGGACTCCCCCCAACTCCCTACTAGCACAAGTCCTCTTCCCTCACAAACCAACCCAACATATCTCCAACCCCCCACCTCCCTACTAGCACAAGTCCTCTCCTCTCCCAAAGAACCCCCAGCACATATCTGACCTCCCCCACTTCCCTGCTATCACAAGATCTCTCCCCCCTCTGAAAGTACCTCCTCACTACATAATGGTCCCCCCACCTCCCTATTAGCACAAGTACTTTCTCCTCCCAAAGTGCCCCCAGCACATACCAGAACCCCCTCCTCCCTGCTAGCGCAAGTCTTCTTCCCAGTGCCCCCTCCAGCATATAATGGACTCCCCAAACACCCTACTAGCACAAGTCCTTTCCCCTCCCAAAGTGCCTCCAAGCACATACCGGAACCCCCATCTCCCTGCTAGTACAAGTTCTTACCCTCCCCAAAGTGCCCCCCTTGCACATATCAAACCCTCCCACCCCCCTGCTAGCACAAATCCTCTCCCCTCCAAAGCACCCTCTAGCACATATCCTCTTACCCCCTCTCTCTCAAATCAAAGAGATGCCAGCTGCCACAGAGAAAATCATTGTGGCATCTGGGAACCTGGGTACCCCACAAGAGATGCAGGGCAATTGCCCTAGGTGCCCATGCTAGGCAAGTTTGGGGAACCAAATGTCAGATGCTTATGTTTTATTTAACATGCCCATTTAAGCCCCTCCCACTATTAAACACTATTTGGCCACACCCACTGCTCTATGGGCACTGTATTGCTTCTCTCCTTGGGGCACCAAAAGGTGACCCAGGTCTTTTACAACCCTATAGTGTATACTACAAAAAAATTGATATGCTCTGCTGAAGTGTTTGGGTTTGGTTTAAAGAAAAGGTGGTAACCCTAGTGGTACCCCTTATGGAATAGTGGGAATGAAAGGACCCACACAATTTTTCAACTTGTCCCAATCTAGGTTGGGCAGTCGGGAAGCTGGAGCTGGCTATCTTGGCCTTAATACACACAGAAGACATACGTACTGTATACCCTGTTGCCCTTTAACAGAGCTTATATAGCTTCACTCCATATCTGGCCCTATTACTAGGGATGTACTGTTTGATTCCCAGCCTGCTGGTGAAATTAACAAGGGACCCATCAACTAAAATGTGATTGTCAGGGATATACAACTAAGAACATTTCTAGAAAAAAAAAAAATTGGGTGAATTTTGTAAAACGTGTTATATCCAGGCTCATTTGAGAGAGCAAAGTGTATTTTTGCTAAAATGGAGGAAGCACATGATCATGTCCTAGCGTGATCTTGACATAACAGATGAATACAGTGGCATGTGATGAATTGGGTGGGTAAACTAGTGAGCAGGTTACTCACTTTTTTTTTTTTGTAAGTCCCAAAAATATTTTGAAGACAAATCTTCATTTAAATGGATAGGCATAATATGAATCTGGGTTATTTGTGATGTATTACTGGGCAAAAAGATTGGTCTGGTCCACAATTAACTGAAATACATTGTTGGTGAAAAATACATTTAAAAAAAATCTATTGATGTAAAATTTTCTGTGTTGGCTTTAACACCTGGCTGTGCTATAAAAGGAAGTATACTAGCTGACCCCGAGTTGGAGGGCAGCCATACCAGATTTACAAGTGCCTCTGGGAGACTTGTATGGGCCTTAATTCTTGGGGCTGATGTGACACCCTTCTGCTAGTACTGGGCCTTTCATCCAGGAGTATAGCATTGCATTGCTGTTGTTGGCTACTTCACCAGAATGATGTAGAGCGCTGCTGGTGGTTGCCTACTCTTTAGAACGCCTCATTGTTTTTGTAGGCACGCTTTCCTCCTCAGATTCAGTTACTGACCCGCTACTCTCTGGGGGTTCATACTCCAAATACAAATCGGACATTGAGAGCTCCCTGCTGCTCTCATCCGTCATGCTGACTGTTTTAAATGCCTCCTCGCTGGTGTAGAGTTTTTTTGAGCATGGCTGGCTATGGTGAAACTGGAACAGGTGTGGCTGCAATCACGAACACAGTGGATGGCTGACAGGTAGACTGGCTGGTCAGTTCACTGATGATGGCTGCACTGGTGAGGCACTGGTGTGACTGGTACACTTGATGTAATCAGGGCACCGATGACTGCTGCACTGACAGCTGCACTGGTGTGACAGGTACAATTGATGAAATTAGGGCACCAATGACAGCTGCAATTGTGTGACAGGTACACTTGATGCAATCTGGGTACCGATGATGGCTACAGGTGGCTGTGTGTGTACACAGTAAAGAAAGGGCTATATTTGGTAACTCACAGCTCCAATATCTCCTTCCTCCCACACAATTGGTCTGTGTATGAAGGAGAAACTGGTAGCAGCTATTGCTGGCTTTTGTTCACATTTTTTGTGATCTGCTTTGATTATACACAGCGATCACGTGCATACCTCCCAACTTTTTGAAAAGGGAATGAGGGACAACGATTAGCAAAAGTGTTTAGGCATAGGACATACCCTCTCTTGAAGGAGAATTATACAAAAAAAATATTAGTTTAACTCACAAGTGCTTTTTTTTTTTTTTTTACCACTTCTATTCCTTTATACTGGCTTTTGATATTTAAAAATGCAGCAATTTAGAAATTAGAGGAAAGGTCTAACACCGGGAAACACTTTTTGAAAGATAAATAGTGTACATTAAATACAACTATATCGTTCAGACCAAAATGAGGAACAGATGAGGAGGAAAAAGGGACAGAGGGACTTTGTTCCAAATCAGGGAAAATCCCTCCAAATCAGGGACAGTTGGGAGCTATGCACGTGGTAAAGAGCCGCTGTCATTTACCATGTTCTTGGTTTTACAGCCAATTCAGGATAACACATACTGTACTTGTATTTGTTACATGTTCCAGTTCACATAGCATAGGCTAAAAAATATTTAGAAATTGCAGCTTACCTTTTAGATGCTCTTAAAAATCCTACTTCTTTCTAAATAGAAAGGGTGTTGAGGAGCTGGGTTTGCCATAATTAAGCCCGTTGGAACTGTGCTGGAAAATCTCATTATCAGTTGTAAAGTATATTTGTGCACTGTCTGTCCTAACAAAGGATTCAAGATTAAAGTTGAGCATGAACAAATAGATTTTTTTTTCCTTCAGCTGAATGAAAAAAAAAAACAAACACATTCCTCCATCGATGCTAACTGTGTGCATGACAGCCTTCAAAATATCTGAACAGCAGCTGCTTTTTATTGCATGTCTTTTGTCATTTTTCTGCCTGTCCTTTTACATGTTTTGATCAAAGGATGTTGGGCAGGAAGTTGCTTCCAGCGTCCCATGCTAAATGAATTTCGCAGGAACCAGCTAAAATTTGTACGGTATATGGCCAGCATTAGAAGTCGTATTGTGAGTTAATGAGGAAATTCAGCCAGTCCTGAACCTTTCTATTGGGGCAGACTCACCCTGAAGGTGTTCAGAAATATAGTCTGCCATAACACTTTCTTTTAGGAAACATCTAAAAGCTACAGTTTTTTTTTTTTTTTTTTTTTTTTTTTTCTTCTTCTCACTGATTTAGGTGTGGTGTGTGAATGGAACATAATAAACATATACAGTAGCGGAGTTTTCTCAAATTTGACTGCAAGAATGAAAATACATTTTAAAGTGGGTGTAAAGGCTGAAGGTTTTTTACCGAATGAAGGTAAAAATAAAAACTTCCATGTGCAGCATTCTCCAGCCCCCCCTCAAACTTAACTGAGCTCTATCCAGAGATGTGCACAAGAGCAGTGGCTCTCCTGGGCTGAGATAGCTGAGATGCGACAGCAGGAGCCATTGGCTGTCAATCACAGCCGGTGAGGGGGGGGGGCTTAGCCTACACACAAAGGAGGCTTGGGAGCGAGCATGTACTAGTGCCCCTCTAGCAATTGCTATGAGGACACTCAGCAAGGGGTAGAGGCCAGAAACACCCAAGAAGAGGAGGATCAGGGGTGCTCTGTGCAAAACCACTGCACAGAGCAGGTTAGTATAACATGTTTATTATTTTAAAGAAAAAAATGCAAACCTTTATTATCACTTTAAATATAGATTGACACCTATGTACTGTAATCATTTTATGCTTTTATGTTCATGTGCGTGGTATTAGGGCAGCTCATTTGTTTGAGGGCCACACCACAGCTAAACGGTTCAGATACAACTTTGTTCCAATAAAAGTCAGGAGGACAATCCAAAAAGTAGCCATGTGTTTCGGGGATCCAAAGATGTACCCTTCATTGGGGCTTGAAAACAATATGAATAGAAAAGAAGTAAACTTGACCTTTTAACCGATTCGGCTCCATAGCATTTTTATTTTTATTTTTCGCATACATGTAAAAATCTTAATTTTTGGCAATAAAACTACTTAAACCCTCTAGAACATTATATATTTTCTAAAAGCAGAGGATCTGTAGAATAAAAAGGTGATATTTGGAAATTTTTGACTTGCATGATCTTTGCGAAGCTGTTTATTAAATGCAAATGTTCAGGACAAAGTGTAATAATATGAATAGAAAAGAAGTAAACTTGACCTTTTAACCGATTCGGCTCCATAGCATTTTTATTTTTATTTTTTGCATACATGTAAAAATCTTAATTTTTGGCAATAAAACTACTTAAACCCTCTAGAACATTATATATTTTCTAAAAGCAGAGGATCTGTAGAATAAAAAGGTGATATTTGGAAATTTTTGACTTGCATGATCTTTGCGAAGCTGTTTATTAAATGCAAATGTTCAGGACAAAGTGTAATAAAATGAATTTTAGTGCAAAACCACACAATATAATACCCATTTTTGGTTAAAATATAAAAGATGAGGTTGTATTCCATGTCTTAAAATTATATAAAAGATATTATTGTTTGATTCAGTAGACCAAAACAAAAATTAGGAATCTTTTCTAAATACATTAATCACATCATCCCAGTGAAAAAATTCAGTTGAAATATGCTCACCTGTTAGGATGGTACATTTGTATGCACAACAGCTTCATCGCTTTAAGTAGAAAATTCTCTCAATGACTGGGGGATATTGCTGTGACCTTTAATCCAGGAGTCTGCTCTTCAAACAAATGTGCAATCGACGCTGAGAGCATCAATCACCTCATATAAAAAGCTACATTGTAAAAGTGAGAAGCATAATTGGAAAATCTCACTTGAAATAGCAGAGGGGGAACCACTATTGTATGAACCACTGCAGCAGCACTTACAGTATGTATCAGGATCACCTCCCTGGGAGAAAAAATAAAGAGGTGTTTTAATAAAAGAAGTCATTTATTCAAATGGCTTCTAAATTAGGTGAATATAATATTTTATATCC
Organism: Pelophylax lessonae; assembly: GCF_965119305.1. Classification (NCBI taxonomy): domain Eukaryota; kingdom Metazoa; phylum Chordata; class Amphibia; order Anura; family Ranidae; genus Pelophylax; species Pelophylax lessonae. Next base: position 493,155,543 of record NC_138769.1, on the reverse strand, counting down.
AACATTTATAGTTAGCGTTTAAAAAAATATATATATTTGTGCATTCAACTTTTAAAATGTTTTGTAAACAACATGTGAACCATGAGTACCTGTCAATATTGCATCCAAAAATTCAACGAATTGTAAGTATAATTTGAACCTCATTCATGTTTAAAAAAGGGTTTAGGGATAAATTCTTTATTACCCTGCCTTAAACTAATACTATTGTCTATATATTCTCTATAGTGCATGAGGTTTATCACCATATAACAAAAATTAAATGTCTGCGTAAATTTCATATAAAACAAGTACAGATAGCTGAAATGATTACATGTCAACATAAAAAGAATTAAATATTTATTGCATTTGCTCTTTCAATATAAATATCACTAACATCTGACAATATGCACTATATTACCAAAAGTATTGGGGCACCTGCCTTCAGGACCAATCAAAGAATAAAATACTGTCCCATTCTTTTTTTTTTTTTCCAAATATAACTTTATTAGAACACAGAGGAGAATACAGCGGGGCAAAATGGAAACATTTCAGCAATATAAACATAAGAAACCAGACAACCGTATAAAGTATGTAATGTCATGACTGCCCCTTCCAGTAGGCTCAAACATGAAAATCCCAATGAGTTTATATGCATCATGACAGTGATATTTCAGGACTGGCAATAAAATAGACCATCCGGTTGCCCGTCCACCCCGTGCATACCCCTCTACTTTTTTCTTTTTAATAAGGAAGGGGGAAAGACATAAAGAAAAAGATAAAAAGATAAACACACAAGGTGGGGAGAAGAGTAAAGAAGGGGAGGAAGGGGGGGGGAGGAGGAACAGGAGGGAGAGAGATGGGAGGATATGGGAAGCCAGAAGGCATAAGGGAGGGAAGAAGGCGGAAGGAAGTTAGAGGATCATAAAGTCGTCCCTGACGTAGGAGACCACTCCCACGACACTGTTCAGGAGTGTAGCAGAGCAACGCCCTCATCAGAAAAGATAAAGATGTTCCAGAGTTCCCAGGTCTTACGATACAGCTCCCGCTTACAATGCGATGTCAGCACCAGGTCTTCCATCCTGTTAATAGCCTTGACCCTTCGTAGCCAATCCGCTACCATGGGGGGGCATGGGCTCTTCCACAGCACTGGAATGCACGCCTTGGCTGCGTTAAGTAAGTGACAAACCACCAATTTCTTTGCCGCACAGGCATATCCGATAAGTGGAGCAAAAAGAAGGCCGGGTCCTCCGGGATAGGATATTCCGTGAATCTTTGAACAACAGACCTGACCCCAGTCCAATAAGCTGAAAGCTTCGGGCAGGACCAAAAGATGTGGAGCAAAGTCGCGTCATCCCCCCACAACGCCAGGAATTTGCCGACGAGTTCGGGAATATCTTATGCAGTTTGTGAGGCGTATAGTACCACCTGGTCAATAACTTGAAATTGGTCTCTTGGATTTTGATGCAGATAGACGATTTAAGGGATAGCGAGACAATGTTCTGCATTTGCAATGGCGTGAAGGTGCGGTGTAGATCAGACGCCCGTTTAGTCAGACACGACAAGGGAGGTCTATCCGACGGGGTCATTAGTAGACTATATAGCAAAGAAAGCGTATGTGGGAGAACCCCCTCGTCCAAGCAATATTCTTCAAATATGGTCAGGCTGTGTGCGAAGTCCGCAGGGTTTGGGAGGGAGTGCAGGAAGTGGTGAAGTTGTAAGGCAGACCAGAAGGTGATCCGGAAATGGCCGTCAGCGGCCGACAATGTCTCCAGGTTCGGCCAGCTACCCGAGACCAGAAATTGGGAAGCCCGAGTGTACTCGGATGCACCCAGTGCGACGAGGTCGGGTGACGTAAGGCTCGGCAGAAACCTCGGGTTGCCAATCACGGGGAGAATCGGAGAGCGAAGAGAGGAGAGAGAGTACCGTGCACTGGCCTGATGACAAATCTGCAACGTAGTGCCCAGAAGTGGGTGAAGACGCAATTGTGATGGCAGGTCCGGATGGCACCAGAGTGGTCCTGAAGGGGGATGTCTGTCTATGCCTGTAATATGGTGATCCACAGTTTAGACGCTTGATGGCGGCACCAATCGATCCACCCTGCCCAGATGAGCCGCCTGAAAATACTTTTGTATGTCCGGGAGAGCCAGTCCACCGCAGGCTTTCGGCAGGATCAGTTGCGTCCGAGCGAGGCGAGGCCTCTTATGCGCCCAGATAAACTTGGTGAAGAGAGAGTGGATCAAGCGGAAGTACCGGGCAGGCAGGCAAACCGGGAGAGCCCTCATCAAGTAGATATGTTTAGGCAAAATGCTCATCTTTAGCAGGTTGCACCTGCCAAACCACGAGTGGAGACCTGTGTGCCACTTGTCCAGGAGGGCACGTGTCTCCGCGATCGGGGGGGGGGGGGAGTTCAATTCATAGACCTTAGACAGACAAGGTGGAATAAAAGTACCCAAATAGTGTAAGGCCCTATCGGTCCACCGGAAGCTAAAGCTCGATTGTAGAGTACGTAGGAGAGGAGGGGGAACCCCCACTCCCATTGCCTCCGACTTGCTAAAATTAATTTTTAGGTTTGAAAGGGTTCCGTACTTAGCCAATTCCTGTAGCAGATTCGGGAGTGAGACAGTCGAGTTCGTCAACGAAAAAAGATCATCAGCGTAGGCTGATATCTTGTATTGACTCCCCCCGACCGTCAGGCCCTGGATGTTTGGGTTCCTACGTATAGTGCAAAGGAAGTGTTCCAACGAGAGGGCAAATAAGAGGGGGGACAAAGGGCAACCCTGCCGCGTGCCATTTGCAAAGGGGAAGGGGTCAGAGAGAAAGCCTTGACCTGTGCGGTGGGATTTGAGTATATGCTAGTGATCCAGCGCAGCATATTATCCCCCAGACCTATATGTTTAAGGACCGCGAACATAAAGCGCCAGTTGACCCTAAAACTGCCCCATTCTAATTAAAACTTAAAGTACATTTATCAAGAAGTCAGATTTACATGCAACAGCACCTTGTCTATATGCAAATTAATTGACATACCGCATGTTGCCGCTTCCCCATCTTGGTGCCCTAGGGCAGTGATGGTGAACCTTGGCACCCCAGATGTGTTGGAACTACATTTCCCATGATGCTTAACTACACTGCAGTGTGGGAAATATAGTTCCAAAACATCTCGGGTGCCAAGGTTCGCCATCACTGCCCTAGGGCCTCCTTGAGTGCAGTGTGTGTCAGCAGAGTGGGCCCCCCCCCCACCCCTCAGGGCCCGTGTGCAGTGAACACGTTTCACCCATGGATGATATGACACTGGGATAGGGCTGTATAGGGGCGACTAGGGCAGTATAGTGGCAGGATAGGGCAGTATAGGGACAGGCTAGGGCAGTAAAGGCAGGCGTCCCAATATTTTGGTAATATAGTGTAACTTTGATCCAAAACAGTACAATTGCATGCTTATTTTCTCATGAAGCTCTATCCCTCTCATTTCTATACACCAGTTTTCATCCGCTATACATTTTAGAAGGTTTTCAACTATTTGGAACCAATTTGGCATGAACGCAACACTCCACAAAAGTACCAGTCACCTGCCCAGTGCTATAACATAAGGGCCTTGTTAGCCCCCTGTGACAGCAATAAAGCTAAATTAACATTAAAAAAAAGTGTTAAAAATGTAAATGGTAATAAAATAAAGAATTAAATACACATGCAAACACAAATGGCATGCAGGTGTATGTAAAACAGAGAGTGTGCCACATGTCAAGTATTGATCTAAATATCAGAGTGTGAGCAATAATTCTAGGGCCATTGCTTGCTGTTTACTCTGAGATTAAAACCTGTAATGACTTTGAAGCATCACCTATGGCCAATTTTGGGTACCCTATTTTTTAGTAATGCCATGGACTTGTGCAATTTTAAGGCTTGGCGTGTTTATTATCTATTCGCTTGACACAACCCCATCTTTTATATTTTATTCAATAAATTAAGTAGTACATGGTGTTTGTATGCACTAAAATTCAAAGATTTGATAAACAGTTGTGTAAATATTGTGCAACATAAAAGATTGCAGTTTCCACCATCTTATTCTACAGGACCCCTACTTCCAAAAAATATTTTTTTGTTTGGATACTAGCATTTTCCAATAATTTTCTAGATTTTAACATGTGTGCGGAAATTTAAAAAATAGCTGTGGACACAAAGTGGTTGATTCTGGTGCTTATATAAATGTTTACTCCCCCTGGTGTTTTGCTTAGATCCTAGCACTTCACCAATGCAACAGCTAGAAAAAATTTAAGCAGACAATTAAATAGGATTCTGAATGTGGGATTGTAGTAGGACACCTGATGCATAACAATATAAAATAACTTATTAGTTGTGCCATTTTAAATACATTAACAACAGTCATGCTTCTGTAATTAGATGCTCAGTGTTATTACCCTTACTCTTGTTTTGTTATAATTATATTTGTATTGTTAATGCAGCTTCAGAAACCAACAGAAATCATCTTTGTGGCATCAATAAAATGGAAAATTGTTATCAGATACTTACCGTAATTTTCCTTTCCTGGCCTATCCTCACATCAGCACACAGCAGATGTTAACCAGTTGTGTGTTGACAAGAGGTGGGCCGGCAAACCAGAAAATTGTTATCAGATACGATACTTACAATAATTTCCTTTTCCTGGCCTATCCTCACGTCAGCACACAACATGTGTTAACCCGTTGTGTGCTGATGTAAGGTGGCAAAGGCACAGACACACAATCCCAGATGTGTCGCTTCAGGCTAACTGTTATCCAAAGGACAGCAAGGACCCATCATTGTGCCCCAGCTACCACCCTATATCGCTAATAAATGTAGATCTCAAAATGTTTAGGAAAATTCTGGCCTTCAGGCTATTAAAACACATCTCATAACCTCTCAAAACCAATGATGTATTCTCCCACACGTTTCCCATACAAAACGTGAAACGCTGTCACCCCTCATCTTTATACTTACACTAGAGTCCTTCTTAAGAATGATCACAGCCCATCTGGACATTAAAGGCATCACAACTAAGGAAGGGGAGCATAAATGAACTGCCTATGTGGATGATCTAATCTTTTTCGAGACCTCCCCCTTGATCTCTATACCATCCCTATTGAACGAGCTACGGCTATACGGAACTCTATCCAATTTTAAAATGAAATACACTAAAATGGAGGCAATGGGTCAATCCTACCCTACAACATTTCGATTTCAGATTAGGTAATTCTCATATTCAATATCTGGGTACAAACATACCACACAACTTTGTAGGTTTTTTGCTTTAAAAGTAAATGTAAAGTCTGGGATTTTTTAAAAAAATAATAAATATGTTATACTTCCCTCCTCTGAGCAGTTGTTTTTGCACAGGGCAGCCCGGATTCTCCTCTTCTCGGTTCCCTTGTTGCTGCTCCTGACCCCTCCCTCCATAGCAGCTTGCTATGGGGGCACCTGAGCTGAGCTGCAGCTCCATGTGTCTATTCAGATACAAAGTTGCCGTTCGGCCCACCCCCTCTCTCCTGATTGGCTAACTGGCTTTGATTGACAGCCGTGGGAGCCAACTGCACGGCTGTGTCTCAGCCAACCAGGAGGGAGAGTCCTGGAAGGCCGAGAGACTCGTGGACATCGCTGGATAGAGGTGGGGCTCAGGTAAGTATTAGAGGGTGCTGGGGAGGCTGCTATACACAGGATGGAATGCATTAAGATAAAGAAAAACCTTCAGACCTTACAACTCCTTTAACTTCTCTTCTCTGGCCCACAAGTTTAAATCAGACTTTAAGCTATAGGATAGGGAGGTGTTTATGTAGTTCAGTCATACCAACATCATCAAAATTAATATGATGTCACGGATTATATACCTACTTCAAGCACTTCTGATTAACACGTAACTCCACTTTTGTTAAGAAAAAAAAAACATTACCCCCTAAATGATCTGTATACATTTCAGAGATTTTAACAAACTTTGTTGCAGATTCCTACCCTTTGTTATGGGCCATACACACTATAAGATTTTCTGAAGACTTTTTCCTTTTAGACTTATCAAAACCATATAATATGAGGTCAAACCTAAACACTTTCAATTTGTATGCAATTTGGCAGGCCCTTGCACTACATAGAAAAGGTAAATCTGAAGGAAATCTAACCACAAAAGTTGGATAGTCTGTATCCAGCTTAAGTCTTAAGAAATAGCTTTTTGTCTGTGTCCATATGCTGAGTGAATTTGTATGGGAGTGGTTTTATAATTATAATTCAGCTTCTGCACCTGCAAGGCTCAGGGTTTGCATGCCTTTAGATGTGATTTCCCTTTGAGAGTATCAAACCAACATGACATTTATGTTGCGGGGAATGCTTAAAATCTGATTTGTATCTTAGTGCAGACTTCTGGGAAAATCCGTAAGCCCATCACACAAGCAGGAAATTACATTTCTGGAGGGCGTTCTGTACAGAGCGCCTCCAGGTCGCCATAATGCATTGCATTTTATGTTATTTTTATTAACATTCAATTACATTTATGATTTATATTTTTTGTATTGCCTTTTTTTCCCCCCTCAAAAGTGGAGTTACCCTTTATGCTCCCACGGGAATTTTTTAAGGAATTACCTACCGTAGTTAAAAAATTTGCACAAGGTTGTACGCATCCATCCTATCGTTGCCCAAGGTGCAAGGTGGAATCAGATTTCCCAAACCCAGCAAAATATCACAAAGCCTCCTACCTGATCAGAGTGATTGAATGGTGTGTAAAACAAGATAGGAAACTGGGGGTACTCCTAGAACAGGCGACCATTTACCTTCCTCTGGCAGGACTTCCCTGGCATCTAAACGGATCCGTCCCAATGTCTGTCAAACAACACCCACATGTAGGGACCACTATACAGATAACCAAAACTTTCAATAAAACTACCACTCTTTCGCCTTACCTCAGTCCCTTGACCCCATACCAGGAGCAGCTGAGTTTCAGCCAGGCATTCAGGACCTTCAATTTGACACACTTTTTTTTAGGAGGGATCCTTCAGACTCCTGCACTTCTCTAACAATCATTGTCTAATGACAAACCAAAGAGATTGAACTTAAATTCTCAAACAACCCTGACTTCCTTTGTCATACTCAGCTGAGCATAGATCTTCACTCCCTACCAGAGGCATACACTACAGTGAGAAAACCATCTTTGTTTGAACATACCCGTCTTGCAGGAAAGTCTTTGGGACACTCTCTGTTGCAACTATTGCCTCTCTCTGGGAGCTCTACGGGACCATTCTTTCCTACATCCGTGGGAAAGGGACCTGAACACTACGTTCTCTCAATCATGGAGGGACATTATTTAAATTTTTCCTCATAAAGCTTCCCTGGCAAGTAAGTACCCAGAGGAGGGATACAAGATCCTTACAAGATGGTACAGAACACCGCTGTTTTTACATTGTATGTTTCCCCAGGTACCTGGTACCTGCTGGCGCTGCTTGGAGTCTTGGAGTATTTTTTGGCAAAAGACCCCTAACTGAGATTTTTGAACTATGGTCAAGAAAACAGTTAAAACTTGTCTAATGAGGGAATCCCAGCAGTGTTTCTTTTACATGATACGACTCTTTCCAACAAAAAGTGTAAGAATGACAGCAAAGGTGTGCATTCCACACTGTGGAAAGATCCAACTTCTCCAACTAAATCACCACAGCTCTCCAGAATCAGTTCTTTCCACTTTTGCAGTCAGATTTGAGAAAGCCCCACTATATGTTTTGTTATGTGTTCCCATTCACACAGAATGCCAAAAAAATTAAAAAAAAAATACAAATATATTTATAAATAACCATTTTTTTTTACCGTTTAGGTGTTTCTCAGGAGAAGTCTTCATGGCTGACTTTTGAAAAGTGTCAGAGTGAATCTGTCCCAAGGACAGATTGAGTCTCCTCTCATTAACATATAATACAAGAAGCTTAGCTTCTTTAACCCTTAAGCTGGCTATACATTGATTCGAAATTTGGCTGGTTCAGTAGGGACCGGACAAAATCCAATCCATATATGGGCTAGCTGGTTGTACACTATCAATCGACTTGTGCACAACCAGCCTGCCCTTTTAGGTCAATTTTTTTTTTTGCTACATATTTTTGGTAAAAAGCGTATTTTGATTGGTTTGCGCAAAAGTTACCGCGTCTACAAACTAGGGGGAAGATTTATGTCATTTTTAGTTATTTTTTTTTTTAGTAGTAATGGCTGTGATCTGCGATTTTTTTTTTTTTTTTTTTTTTTTTTTTACGGAACTGCGACATTGTAGCGGACAGATCGGACCCCTAACTGACATTTTTGACACTTTTGGGGGGACCAGTGACATCACTACAGTAATCAGTGCTAAAAATATGCACTATAACTGTAATAATGACATTGGCAGGGAAGGGGTTAACCTAGGGGTGATCAAAGGGTTAAGTGTGAGCCTAGGGGAGTGTTTACTAACTGCATGGGGGATGGGCTTGTGAAATGATCATAAAGACCTGTGATCCTATATAGAAGGATCTGTGATCATTTCAGAGAGAAGAACAGTCAGCTGTGTTTACAATAGCTGACCGTCCTTCTCTCTCAGCAGGGAGCGATTGTGGGTGCCCGTGAATCAGCATCCCGCTGCGTAGCCCCTCAGCACCACGCACGCGACCGATGTAGGGCTACATCAGTTCGAGCAGGAGAGCCAGTCGGCTACAGTAAATGTGCAATGGGCGGTAGGTAAGGTGTTAATTAACCTCTTTTGTGCCACTCCTTTGTGGATTTTTATGGATGATATGACCCTAAGTTGTTGATTTACAGTTGAAAACTGGAAAGTGAGCAATCTGGTGCAGTTGTGCATGATAACCAATCAGCTTCTAACTTCAGCTTGTTCAATTAAACTTTGACGTAAAAAACCTGGAAGCTGATTGGTTTCGATGCAGAGCTACACCAGATTTTGCACTCTCTAGTTTTAGTAAATCAACCCCTAAGAGTCAACACAGATGAACTGATTTACTACAGATTATACACATACATCAGCATACCATATTGGAACCTCTCTGTATTTTCTACATAGAAACAGTAGAAAATATGTATATTATAACATATACATATATATAATATATTAGCTTTTTAGTTTGAGTATAGAAGTCTATTCCAAGCATCAGCTACTGTTCGGTAATATAATACTTTCTAAGATTAGTTTTGAACTTTCTTCCTGCTGCTAGTCATACTGTCATAGTGCACAGTACTCATCATGATTAGAACACATAATAATTTTCATACATTACAGGTTCCCATCAATGTGTAAGAAGTAGGATGTGTCAATCCAGCTCTGCCAAAGAGTCCTTATTTCAAATATTTTGGTGTGTGTTTTCTAGCAGCAGTATTTTTCTATTCACTTATAATGTGGGATCTTCTATGAGGGCAACCACTTGTTAAACTCCATATCATTTGTGTCCTTAAATGGACCACCATGGCTGAGAACTCTGTCACCACACAATTAATTATCCTTGTCTTGGTTTTCATATTTATTTAGTAAAATATAAATTCTTAATGGTGGAAGCCACATGTGTACACAAAATGGAAAAAAATGAATGATTTATAAATTCCGACATAAACCTAATTGAATATATTATTATATGATCAGCCTATTACTAATATATAGGTTGTCATTAATTAATTTTTAATGGTGTTAGCCTGTATCGCCTAGGTGAAACACCCCCCACTGGGATGTACTTTGCTCTTCTTCATGGCTGGCTACCTCTAGCAAAGAAAACTATGTTTTACAAGCATCTGATGTTTTTGTAGCAGGTGTAATTTGATCGAGTTGCTTATAATGCAGAGCACCTGCTTTTAACTATTATTCATGCAAAATTACTGTTTAATGCCTATTTGATATTAGTTTAAAAAAATCTATTATGTCTGGAATGCAGATTTTTGCTTTGATATTTTGCATTTCTGGCACGGGGGCTGTAATTGGGGCAGTTGTGTCTAATGAATGGAAAGTGACTAGCAGAGCTAGCTCTGTGATTACCGCTACTTGGGTGTTCCAAGGGTTGTGGATGAACTGTGCAGGGAATGCCCTTGGTTCATACCACTGCCGACCTCACCTAACCATTTTCCGGGTAGAAGGTAAGCAGAATTTCTTTATTTCCATTTCCTTCTATTTGGTTAATGTGGTTCTTTGTTCTTGTCTATTTTGCTCAGTTATTTTTTTCTAAATTTGACTTTAAACTGCGTGTAAATATCAAACCGAATCTACCAGATATGTAACAATTATGTGGAAAATGCCGAAGTCTGCTGATGCCTTTCCTTTTCTATTACTAACAAATCAGTAAAGAGTTATAAAGAGCTAGCCACTCCCTATGCTGTGCTATGTCTGGACAATGAAAACAAAAAATGCATTAAACTGACTGCAAAGAATGAATGATGTTTTTTTACATTGCATTATAATTATTATTATTATTATACAGGATTTATTTAGTGCCAACAGTTTACGCAGCACTTTACAACATAAGGGCAGACAGCACAATCACAATAAAACTTAATACAGTAGGAACCAGAGGGCCCTGCCCGTTAGAGCTTACAATCTAAGAGATAGATTAGAACCAGAAACCAGGCACTAGAAGACTTCTTGAAAACTTACTATTACATTTAGTGAGCTGCTAAATGTGTACATTCAACGGTCCCATTGGATATTTCACTTGAAAAGTATGTTTAAATACAGTTAAACCCTATTATACATTTGTTTCAGTTTACATCTGTCTAGAATTGCTAAGAAAAGCATGCAATTGACATAAAATATTATATAATTTGTGCAGTTGTGAAAAAAACATAGTAATCTTTAAAATATAAGTTGTATTTTCAAAAATGAGGGTACCTTTTTAATTAAACAATTGTTGTATTCAGATTATTTCTTTATAAAAGAATACTCAGAACTGATATATCACTAAGTATTGTCTTACCTAACTACTTTTAAAAAAATATATTATCAAGAAAAGATTTTTATTTGTTCAACAAACATGATTTTGTGAAATCTATAAGTGTTCAGAATATTCTTTCAAAATTATGAAATTCATAGTTGGTGCTTCCATGCTTAATTAGTAAATGCAATATGTAAGCAATATTAGTAAGAAAAAGTAAAGCAGCATTGAGTATCCCACCTCTATACAGTTTTTATGCAGCTTTCTACCAAGGTGTTGGAGATTTAAGGACTGTTGATTTTCCACTGTTATTAAAAAATGAAAGAGCCAATTTCAGCAGCAATTTTGAAAGCGTCTAGTTTTTCATTACAAAGCTGTGATCTTAAATTCCATGCATGTAGTTCATTTTACATTTACCGTAGATCCTCACACCCTTTTTTCTGTCTATTTATACTTATAAATATATATCTAACATATTTTTTATATTGGAGTTTACAACAAAAGCACAAAACAGATTGTATAATAAAAGTGAGATAGGTCATATGGATACTGTACAGATAGGCTTATATTATTTCAACCTGTAGGCTTACAAGTTGAAATAATGTTTTTTTGTAAAATGCAGTCAGGGTCCTTGTCCAGTTTTTATTATTTCCCTTTTCTGGTCTCTCTGCATTGATAATAGTTAATTGTGCATGTTGCTTAGAAAGCAGACACTGACATTTTACGCTTCATTGCACCAGATTTTTTTTACTTTTAATCCTTTTCAATGCAATGGCAGTAAAAAAGTGAATGCAAAAATGCAAATGCAAACATTACAAATGCTACCCTGATAAAACTTTCTACTTTAGCTTCCCTTTTTTTTTTTTTTTTTTGAGAAAAAGAGAACTGCTTTTTCAGAAGTAAAAGAAAATGATGTGTGAAAATTACCGGTTTAAATATACACTAAATCCTTTTGGAAAATAGATCCTCCATCTACACCTCCAGTCTATCCTATACAACCCCTACTTTTCCACTGGACTTTAAAAACCCATAAGATTTGGTTTACTAATGGTATCATTCAATGACATAATCTTTGCACGGGCCTTTGCTCTACCCTTCCAAAGAAATCTAAACTATCTTGTTCAGAAATTTTCAGATACCTCTAAGTGAAAAAATATCTTATGCATGAGCACTTTCTGACAGCACTCTATAATTTATTATACTGGGCGTTTCTCTGCATTACATTTATTTAACTGTTATAAACTCAATGAAACTTATCGAATTGAAAATGAATCTTGCTGTGATAATAATGAGGTCACAAAAAAAATTGCAACACAAGAGGAAACAAATAGTTATTACTTGTTTTAATGGGTGCAAAATTGAAATAAGCAACAGTTTACTACTTAAAGCGGAGTTTCAACCAAAAGCGGAACTTCCGCTTATCTGTTTGCTCCCCCCCCCCCTCCGGTTCCACATTTTGCACCTTTAGGGGGGATCGGGGAGTAAATTGCAATGCAATATTGAATGCAGGTTCAAATGGAATGCAGGTTGAAAAGGAAAATACATTTTTAATAACATTGAGTTACAATATGACTTGTGTCACAATTGTATATACTATATTATTATTTTTTTATTTGCAATTTCTTTTTCCCCCCACGAAAGTGGAGTTACCCTTTAAGAATCATTTTATAAATTTAGGCTGTAGGGAAGGACGTTAAAGGTTGTATTCTCTGAAATACTTCCAGTGGGAAAGCCAGTGGGAGCTATGAGAGCTAATAGCTTACAGTAAATCCCATTGTAAGAGGGAGTGACTTGAGGTCTGCTGTTTTGGAGAGAGGATTAGAAGTTATGGCAGTTGATAAAGACAGATACCTGTGTTAGAAATAATCAAATGGTACTGCACAGATTATTTCAACTCTATATCCAAAATATAATGGCCATTTAAAGGGTCTATTCTCAAATGCCAAAAGTCTGACAAACCAAACTTGAGAGATTCTAGTTTTGATGCTGGAAGAACATTGTGATTTCATTGATATTTTCAGAATTTTGGCTTCATTGTTCACATGGGCTGTTAATATAGATATGCTCTCTCTCATAGAGAAATGGTAAACACATGTTGGTAGGGTCTTTTTGAGAAGTGATATAAAATTGAGTTCAAATAAATATTTTATCTAATAAATAGTGTGATGGTATTAAGGCATTATTGGCAGCATTACATATGAGTGTACATGCTGCTAAATTAATTATTGTAGTATTTTACAAAACCTCCTGTTTATGAGGCAGTGGGGGCTTACACAAATCTAAAATGCTGCATTGGCTGGGATAGTGAGAGTTACTGAGGATTTAAACTATCCTGAAGTTGACTGCTATAATGACACTGCTGGAACAGCAAAAAAAAAGGTGAAACAACTGAACAACTTATTATAAATATTAATTTAAATTTAAAATTGTAATTTAAAGAAAAATTTGGGTAAGAACATTTATATTTAGTTTATATATAGTTAACTACTTCAGTTCCTACACATATACCGTATAAACTCGAGTATAAACCGACCCGAATATAAGCCGAGGCACCTAATTTTACCACAAAAAAATGGAAAAACGTATTGACTCAATTATAAGTCTAGGGTGGGAAATGCAGTAGCTACTGGACCCAACTGGACAACCACGAGACCCAAAACAGGGGCTGCGAGCATGTTGCAGTGGCTGCGGACACAGTACAGGAGATGCAGGGCTGTGGGCATGGTACAGGGGATCGTACAGGAGATGGTATAGGCATAGTACAGGAGATGGTACAGGAGATGGTACAGTAGATGGTACAGGCATAGTACAGCAGATGGTACAGGCATGGTACAGGAGATGGTACAGGCATGGCACAGTAGATGGTACAGGAGATGGTACAGGCATGGTACAGGAGATGGTACAGGCATGGCACAGAAGATGGTACAGGCATGGTACAGGAGATGCAGGGCTGTGGGCATAGTACAGGAGATGCAGTGCTGCAAGCATGGTACAGGAGAATATCCTGTACCATGCCCGTAGCACTACATCTCCTTAGGAAATGCAGGGGCTGTACCATGCCTGTACGATCTCCTGTGCCATGCCTGGAACTCCCTCCTTCAGAAGGGTACACAACCATCTATGTAGTCGTTGTTCAGCTGTTCAAAATGGCACATTTTCTTCCTATGAAAGGCACACCATCTGCTCTAGCACGGATTTTTATCGAGGAGATAGTGAGGCTCCATGAAATCCCGGCTAACATTGTATCCGATCGAGGGGTTCAATTCACCTCAAAATTTTGGAAAGCCCTCTCAATAACCCTGAAAATTGAACTATCCTTCTCTTCGGCCTATCACCCCCCAAACTAATGGTCAGACGGAAAGGACCAACCAAACCCTAGAGCAATACCTGCGCTGCTTTTCTTCTTTTTCCCAAGATGACTGGATATCATTACTTCCTCTAGCTGAATTTGCCTACAACAACTCCAACCACTCTGCTACCAAGCAATCCCCATTTTTTGCCAACCACGGCTTCCACCTGTCATTTCTACCCAGCACTCTCCTGGAATGCTCTGTTCCAGCTGTGCTAGAAACAGTAACCTTCCTCGAAACCAACAATAAGCTGCTACAGGAAATGTTTGATAGGAAAAAGCGTGGGGAATTAATTCTGGAGCCTGGCGATCAGGTGTGGTTATCCACCACCAACTTAAAATTAGCGTGTCCGTCAAGAAAACTGGGACCTACGTTTGTGGGGCCATTCCCTGTAAAGAGAAGGATCAATAATGTGGCTTACGAATTGGAATTACCAACCTCCTTTAGGATCCACCCAGTCTTTCATGTGACCCTACTGAAACCTGCCTCTCCCAACCCCTTCCCAGAATGAAACTCTGGCCCACCCGAGCCAACGATAGTAGAGGGAGAAGAGGAATATGAAATTGAGGAAATTATGGACTGCAGGAAAAGAGGTAACCAAATCCAGTTCCTAATCAAATGGAAGGGATATGGCCCCGAGGATAATTCTTGGGAACCCGAAAACAACATCCACGCCAGAAGACTCCTTCAGACCTTTAAACAGTCCCACCCGGATAAGATGGCACAGTTGGGCATCCGGAAGCTGCCCATTGGGAGGGGGCCATGTCAGGAAGGTCCTGCCAGAAGACAAGTTGACAACCGCAGGCAAGGTCCTGCCCCTCAAATCTCCCAAAGAAGAGATGCACTTAGCAAACGCCAACACATTAGCGCGCGCTAATTGGCGCATTGGGGAATGCAGAAGCGCCAGGATGCGAATGTTAGTGCGCATGCTAATGTGCGCAGCACACCTCATGACAGTTTAGGCGCCAAAAGGGCTATTTAAGCTGGATCTGCTCCCAGGATCAGTGCTGTCTCGTCTACAGCATTCCGTGCCAGTCCTGCTTACTGTTACCTGTGTTTGTTCCTGAAATCTTGACCCAGCTTGCCTCTGACTACTCAAGTTTTCTGCCTGCACCGACCCCAGCCTGTTCTTTGACCATTCTCCAGTCTCTTCACTTGTACCTGATCTGATCTCTCTGTGTATGACCCGGCTTGTCTGACTCTGCTTATCTTCCAGTATTCCCTGAGGCTTCCAAGTTGCTTCATTGGTCCAACTACTCCCAGGACACCTGCCTCCTTCTGGAACTCTACTTTACCAGCAGTCCTGCAGCCTGCACGTCCACCGACACTCGTGCTACTCTGCACTCTGTGCCTCCTGTTTACTCTATCAGGGGCTCTGAGTCAGAGGTGTAAGAGAGGCCTTCCTCCGCACATTCAGGCTCTACCTACCAGGTACGTGACAATAAAACATTAGGCAGTATGGTAAATGTGAGCTAAAAAATGTGATCTGAAAGAAATATGAAAAAATAATAAATAAATGTATGGTTATATTGTAAAATAGATAAATACAGTCTCCCCAAATAATATGGCAGGGGAAAAGAAAAAGCATGGGGTAATGCGATGTACATGATTACCAGAACTTACCCCACTAAAAGATGTAATGTCAATCTTTGGATAACTTGGTTGCAAAAATAAAGTGGAAGTTATATATGCCACCAAAGATAAAGGAAACCCAGTCCTGGAGTGTAAATTTACTGTCCCCTCAAAATAACTCAACACACAGCCATTAATGTCTAATCCGCTGGCAACTAAAGTGAGTACACCCCTAAGTGAAATTGTCCAAAATGGCTCAAAGTGTCTATTTTGTGTTGCCACCTATATTTTCCAGCACTGCTTTAACCCTCTTGGGCATGGAGTTCACCAGAGCTTCCCAGGTTGCCACTGGAGTCCTCTTCCACTCCTCCATGATGATATCCCTGAGCTGGTGGATGTTAGAGACCTTGTGCTCCTCCAACCTTCCGTTTGAGGATGCCCCACAGATGCTCAATAGGGTTTAGGTCTGAAGACATGCTTGGCCAGTCACCTTTACCCTCAGCTTCTTTAGTAAGGCAGTGATCGTCTTAGAGGTGTGCTTGGAGTCATTATCATGTTGGTATACTGTCCTGTGGCCCAGTCTCCGAATGGAGGGGATCATGCTTGTAATGATACCCAGCACTGGATATACAAAAGCTGTCGCAAGCAACCATTTTGTTCAGGAGCAGCCATTTTGTTCAGTCTGACAGGCCAAATGTGTACTCGGTGATATTTCCTCCCCACCCCGTGTAATTCCTGGAATGCCTTGCTGGTACACTTCAAAAGCGCCTTATCTTAATTGAATCCTGGCAGTTATTCTGTCCAGGCCTGTCGTAAAATTGAACAAATCCATTAGGGAGAACCAGAACTAATGGGAGTCGTAAATAGCAATCAGCAGCAGCTCTGTTCATTAAAAAATGTAACAATACAAACACGATTCATAAATGTAGACGGGAACATGACATGTTAACAATAAGTATATATTTGGATGAGAAATGTCATACTGATCGAATTAAGACCATGCATGACCCCCCTATCACATATAGAATAGAAGATAGCGGTAAGATATTGCCTGTGTGATAATGTTATTGATCTTTGGTATCTCTGGATGCCAAATTACATGCTGAATGATAAACTAGCAGTTTAAAGAATGTAACCACTACATATTTTGAGATATTAAGAGTGGTATGACTCTGTCCACAAAGGACGTCTTGAAATTGTCATAAACCCAGGACCGCCCATTGCCACTCTGTTTTAATTGGTCAGGGGTATCCGTCAACACCCCTTTGATCCTAGAGAAAAGCTGGCTCAAACTTTGTTATCAGAAGATCTCATGGTAACATCAAGAAGGAACATCTATCAAGTTTGAGAAACAATCACAACTGGCTCAGCTTTTGAACTCTGAACTCTGATAACACTCAGGACATTGAATGCAAGTATTCTTACTTCTCAATTCTACCTTATTTTTCTAATTGCTGAATTGTGTCTCTATTTCTCTGAAACACCTTTTTCTGTACACCTTTTTTCTGTAAATATTTTTATTTGCACCAATTTTAACCTTTTTATTATTAAACTTTATTTTGAAAAGTGTTAACCTTGTCCCTAAGCTCTTAAATGCAATCTAACAATGAACCTGTCTCTTGAAGAGTGCTACTGTATAGAATAAAGCCTCTCAACATTCTTGTCTGTGGTGACAGTGCGTGTTAAGAATGATTATTCTAAAGTCATAATTGGTATTTCTAAAATTAGGAGTTTCCAGAGTGGGTGGTGGCAGTGAAAGGGTTAATTGCTTAATTAGCCCGGTGACAATCTCTCTCAGCCTGCTGTCACCTAGATTGTGGTCCTGCAAGCTGGAAAATCTTTGTGCAGGGTGCAGCTGAGAGTGGCATTGTTACATAAGTGACGGCAGGGTGTGAGCATGGTTGGTCCTTTGTCACGAGTTAGTGAGAAGGGCAAGGATCTGATACCCACCACTGTCACAATGCTCTGCTTCATATGTGACAGTACATGTAGGGCATTCATGGTTCCCTCAATGAACTGTAGCTCTCTAGTGCCGGCAGCACTCATGCAGCCCCAGACCATGACACTCCCACCACCATGCTTGACTGTAGGCAAGACACACTTGTCTTTGTACTCCTCACCTAATTGCCGCCACACACGCTTGACACCATCTGAACCAAATAAGTTTATCTTGTTCTCATCAGACCACAGGGCATGGTTCCAGTAATCCATGTCCTTAGTCTGCCTGTCTTCAGCTAACTGTTTTTGGGCTTTCTTGTGCATCATCTTTAGAAGAGGCTTCCTTCTGAGATGACAGCCATGAAGACCAATTTGATGCAGTGTGCGGCGTATGATCTAAGCACTGACAGGCTGATCCCCCATCCCTTCATCCTCTGCAGCAATGCTGGCAGCACTCATATGTCTATTTCCCAAAGAAAACCTCTGGATATGACGCTTAGCACATGCACTCAACTTATTTGGTCGACCATAGCGAGGCCTGTTCTGAGTGGAGCCTGTTCTGGTAA
The DNA here is from genome assembly GCF_965119305.1 of Pelophylax lessonae. Classification (NCBI taxonomy): domain Eukaryota; kingdom Metazoa; phylum Chordata; class Amphibia; order Anura; family Ranidae; genus Pelophylax; species Pelophylax lessonae. The sequence continues at coordinate 493,137,249 of NC_138769.1, read as the reverse complement.
ACTGCTGTATGGTCTTGGCCACTGTGCTGCAGCTCAGTGTCAGGGTCCTGGCAATCTTCGTATAGCCTAAACCATCTTTATGTAGAGCAACAATTCTTTTTTTTAGATCCTTAGAAAGTTCTTTGCTATGAGGTGCCATGTTGAACTTCCAGTCACCAGTATGAGAGAGTGAGAGTGATAAAAACAAATTTAACACACCTGTTTCCCATTCACACCTGAGACTTGGTATCACTAATGAGTCACATGACACCAGGGAGGGAAAATGGCTAATTGGGCCCAATTTGGGCCCGAAGATATAATAAAATATTTACAAAAATGTGAGGGGTGTACTCACTTTTGTGAGATACTGTGTGTGTATATATAGATTTATATATATATATATATATATATACTGTATATTATATAAAAACTAAACTGGCGATAGACATATCTCTGCCCTGTTGTTGTAATTTCACATGCACGGTGCCAGGTAGCTAGGTCTGTGCTTACTGTATGTGTGCAGTGGTCATAGTGGTATATTAGCAGTGTTGCTCATCTTAGTTTAAATTAGTAATTAGTTACAGTTACAAATTACTTCTCCCAAAAAGTAATTGAGTTACTGACTCAGTTACCACATTGAAAAAGTAATTGTTACTCAGCAAAGTAACTGCGACTTTTTTTTTTTTTAATATTCCAAAATGCAATTACGTTCTATAACATCTTTAATAGCAAAGATGTTTATATTAACTGATTGAAGAATAAAAACACTATATACAGTATTTTTGAATATTTGGTATTTATTTGAACCCAACACCGGCTGCTGCTGGTGGTGGCTGCCTGGCTGGTGGTGGCGTGGCACACTGGTGGCGGCGTGGGTGGCACACTGGTGGTGGCGTGGCATACTGGTGGTGGCATGGGTGGGATTGGCACACTGGTGGTGTGCCACACTGTCGGTAACGTGGCACACTGGTGGTGGCGGTGTGGCACACTGGTGGTGGCGGTGTGGCACACTGGTGGTGTGGCACACTGGTGGTGGCGGTGTTGCACACTGGTGGTGGGGCACACTGGTGGTGGCGGTGTGGCACACTGGTGGTGGCGGTGTGGCGTGGCGGTGTGGCACACTGGTGGTGGCGGTGTGGCGTGGCGGTGTGGCACACTGGTGGTGTGGCACACTGGTGGTGGCGGTGTGGCACATGTGGTGGTGTGGAACACTGGTGGTGGTGGTGTGGCACACTGGTGGTGGTTGTGTGGAACACTGGTGGTGGTGGTTGTGGGGGTCTGAGTCCTGACTGTCTGTGACTGACTGTGAGGTTTTTTTTTTCCGTATCTGCTGGCTGCTGGTGGTGGTGTGGCGTGGCAGGCACTGGCACACTGTCTGGGTTCGTCTGGCTCCGTCCTCCTCCAGGCCTCAGGCCTGACTGTCTGTGCCTCTCTCTCTTCTGGGCGCGCTGTGCTCTCTGTGTAGTGAACAAGATCAGCGCTGATTCAAGTAAGTGAGGTGTAGAATGAAATGTGCTAGTGAAAAAAAACAACACAATTAAAGAACTGCTGAAAAAACTAAAGATCACTTAAATCCAATTGTGTATATGAACCCAATGTAAAACTGCTGTTGATATAGCTGAAAATGGTTCAAATCAAATAGTGCTGTATACCAAACAATTTGAATCCATAATAAGTGTGACAACATCCAAATCAATATATATGTAGTGGCCGCTTACCTCAACACACACCAAAGAGTTCGTGTGTGTAATCCAAAAGGCTCTAACAATCCTCTCTCAGGATGAATGGATGATGGACTCCCTGAGGCAAGAGGTCACAGATCTCCTCCACTGTCCAGGCGAATGTGGGTCCTCCGCTGTGCAGACGCATATCAAAGGCAACAATCTCCTCTGAGCCCCTGTCCCCAGTAGTAAGTACTTTCTGCCACAAGATGTCCTCAGTCTTCAGGGTCAAATGATATGCCATTAAACCTGCCCCTGGCTGGCCGTTGTACTGCTGATATTTTCCGTTCCTCCACACACACAGCACACTGCTCTGGGACATGCCGATCACTGTCCCTTCCGGCCTCAACCATGAGCAACGGGGCGGGGCGGATCCGGGAAACTCCTTCACTGCCACATTCTCGTCTGAGTCGTCTCCTCCTCTTCTCTCTGCAGTACCGCAGACAGCGGTCATAGAGGAGAGGGGGAATTACAATTACATCTACTGCCATCCAGTGGCGGTAGATGTAATTGCTATAACGCAGCCGAAAGTAGCGGCAACTGCATTACATTGAGGGAACGAGTATTCAGTTAGATTACTCGTTACCCTCAAAAGTAACTGCGTTAAGTAACGCCGTTTACTTAAACGCAGTTACTACCATCACTGTATATTAGTAGGGGAACCTTTTTATTGCAATAGTGTTTATATGCAGCTCTTGTTATTTTAATTAACCCTGTCCCTTTTGGACTGGGCTACAGGTAGTTAGAAGTGTGATTGTATAACAGAATAAGGACTAAGACATAGGGTAGTTAGGTGAGTCCCATTGTCCCTCTGCTGTGTCTGCTAATGAGAAGATAAGTTCCAGGATGGTTTGGAGGATCTCACCATCATTGCTCATTGTTCCTCTGCTCCCAATTACTTTGATTAGATTGCTGGTTAATTTCCCAGCAAGGGAATCCCCTTTGTTTACAGAGGCCCTGTCCTGGGTGGAGACACTGCCAACTTTATTATTAAACCCACTCTTTCATTTAGAAAAGGTTCTGGTTCTTTACCTACAGGTTTATCCTGTTTGGGGAGGGCCATTTTTCATATGCTACATATGTTTCTAGACATATCATTAACCACTTTACCACCGGAGGATTTTGCTGTCTTATGTCCAGGCCACTTTTTGTGATTCGGCACTGTGCAACTTTAACTGACAATTGCACAGTCGTGCAACGCCGAACCCAAATGAAATTGATGTTCTTTGTTTCCCCACAAACAGAGCTTTCTTTTGGTGGTATTTGATCATCTGTGCGATTTTTACTTTTTGTGCTATAAACAAAAAAAGAGCGTACATTTTGAAAAAATAACAATATTTTTCACATTTTTTTGTATATGAAATTCCCCCCCAAAAAAATTTAAAAATCAAAATTTTTTTACATTTTTGGCCAATTTGTTTTCTGCTACATATGTTTGGTTAAAATAAATCACAATAAGTGTATTTTATTTGGTTTGCGCAAAAGTTATTGCGTTTACTAACTAAGGGAAAGATTTCTGTCATTTTCAGTGTTTTTTGTTTTTTTTTTAACGAGTAATGGCGGCGATCTGCGATTTTTTTTTTTTGCGGGACTGCGACATTGCGGCGGACAGATCGGACCCTTGACTGACATTTTTGACACTTTTGGGGGTACCAGTGATATTACTACAGTAATCAGTTCTATAAATATGCACTGTTACTGTAAAAATGACACTGGCAGGGAAGGGGTTAATTTTATTGGAGAGGGAGGGGTTAATGTATGCCTGGTGCTTACTAACGTGTGAGGGGGGAGGTGACTGAGTGACACAGGGACAGATCACATGTTCAGCTATGCTGAACCCTGCAATCTGTCACTGTCTGTCACTTAGGAGATCCGCCCGCTTTGTTAACACAAGCGGGCGGATCTCCAAACTCGATTCCCCGACGATACCGCCGCTCCTCCCCTGGCCCGACTCCCGCCCACAAGGGGAGGAGTCCAGCGACGTAGGTCTACGTCGCTGGACGGGAACTAACCACTTTGCCGCAGTAGAACTCGAGTGAGCGGTCGGCAAGTGGTAAACAATTAATTTACAGCAGAACTTCATCTCTGAATAAAAAAAACAATTCTAAATTTTCTCCCTACGCCTATTAAAAATAAATAAGGAACTTTTGAAGCAGTACATATTTTATATAGTATATACTTTCTGTAAAATTCTGAGCTGTACACCTCTATACTTAATTTTATATGATCTGTATGGATGTATTTAGAAGATACTGTATCAGAGCTTTCGCGCCGGTTTACACATGTGCGATGACAGACATTTCATGTGATTCGCAGCGCACTGCTCTGCAAATCACATGCGATGTTTGTGCGATGCAAATTCAGCTATACAAATTGTAAGGCTGAGATCGTATCACATTTGGACACAGCTCGCACAGGACCCTTTTTTGCGGTCCGCACCAGAATCAGATCGCATGGGTGTTCACACTTATGCGATCTGATTCAGATCCGAACTGACAGTTCGCACTGTGATATGTGAACTGATCTGGGGGTGTCGTTAACATTGTATTGACACCCCCAGCGTTTCGCATATGGCAGTGCCTGCGAGTTGAATTTGATGCAGGAACTCGCAGTGGATAGGCAGGGTTCCTGCATCGCATATATGTGAACCGGGACTTCTTCGTATTTTTTTCTTACTTTATTATACAGATGACACTTTGTCATTCCTAGGGAATTTTGTTTCAAGTGTTTCGTAATTCTTGAAGGAGAGATTCTCAAAAACAATAAGAACACAAGAGGCATGGTGATCTTTTCTTTTTACAGGACATTAAAAAAATCACAAATATCACCTAACTTATTTTTTACTTTTTGAATAAGGCGTTACCATTTGATAAGTACCCTGCTCATATTTTTATGTACAGTATGTTTTTTATTCCCCACCTAATTTTGGTATATTTCAGAATTCAACAATAAACATAACACTATTTTGGATACCTGTAATACATGATATTTTTTTTGAAAATTAATCTACCAAACCTACGTTTTCTGTATGCTGCATATGCTTTGATATGAAATCACAGTAAAATTAAATTTTTGTAACTGTCTAAATTAATTTATAAAAAAAAAAATGGGTATAGTTAGGATATCTGATTTAGGCACAAAGATGTCCACATAAAAATTGTAATGGCATTTATGATATTTGGATCTCCTAAGCATACACTATACTACCAAAAGTATTGGGACACTTGCTTTTACAGGCACATGAACTTGGGATTGGGATCCCAGTCTAAAGCCCCGTACACATGAGTAGAAATTCGGCCGGGAAATTTCATCTGACGACCGATCTGTCGATTTTCGGCTTGTTAGTATGGTGCTTCCAACAGCCGACTCCGACTTTTCGGCCGAAAAAATCCTGGTGTGCAGGCTATATAATTTTTGTAGACCGTCAAAACACGTCGGATTTTCGTCTCATAAGTACAGATTTCGATTGGGAAAAATCTTATGAGCAAGACTAGGCATGCTCAGAGCTGAAAGAACACAAAGAAAGCAATCCAACACATGACATCACTTCTGAAGTAGAATTCTGTCGTGCTTGAAAATTCGTGTGCAGTCTAGAGCACATTCCATCCAACAGACACCACTCTGGACAAAAGACGGACGACCGGTCGGCGGAAATTCCTTGCGTGTGTACCAGGCTTTAGTCTGTAGTGTTCAATATTGAGTTGGCCCACCCTTTGCAGCTGTAACAGCTTCAACTCATCTGGGAAGGCTGTCCACATGGTTTAGGAATGTGTCTATGGGAATGTTTGACCATTCTTCCAGAAGTGCATTTGTGAGGTCAGATACTGATTTTGGACAAGAAGGCCTGGTTCACAGTCTCTGCTCTAATTCATCCCAAAGGTGTTCTATCGGGTTGAGGTCAGGCCAGCCAAGTTCCTCCATCCCAAACTCACTCATCCATGTCTTTATTGACCTTGCTTTCTGCACTGGTGCGCAGTCATGTTGGAACAGGAAGGGACCAACCCAAAACTGTTCCTACAAAATTGGGACCACAAAATTGTTCAAAATGAAAATTAGTTCCAGTCTTCACTGGAACTAAGGGGCCAAGCTAGGGATGCACCGATCCGACTTTTTTGGTCCCGATTCCGATGCCGATCTTTTGCTTTGTGAAATCGCCGATCCCGAGTCCGATCCGGAAGTACTGTTTTGTGAGCTTATAACAAAATAATACTTCCGGATCAGTAACGGCAGATACCTTATAACATTGTGCATTTAAAAGGTTAAACTTCCCTCCTCTGGCAGACGAAACGAAAAGATACATTGTATGCATTGTGTCTACTTAACTGGGAGACTGGCATTTGCAGGAGGCTCTTTTTTTTTTTTCTTTGACAGCTGTTCTCTGCTCCCTCACAGCTATGTAAAGAGCAAAACCGGATCGGCCTGTGGATCTGTTAATTTTACCGATCCCCGATCCAGCTATTATGGCCATATCAGCGCTGATATCCGATCCTAATATTGGATCGGTGCATCCCTAGGCCAAGCCCAACCCTTGCTAGACAACCCCACACCATATTCCCCCATTTTGACCAGTGCACAAAGCAAGGTCCATAAAGACAAGGATGAGTGAGTTTGGGGTGGAGGAACTTGACTGACATGCACAGAGTCCTGACCTCAACCCGACAAAACACCTTTGGGATGAACTAGAGCGGAGACTTCCAGCCATGCCTTCTCATCCACATCAGTGCCAGACCTGGTCAAACATTCTCATAGTCATACTCCTAAACCTTGTGGACAGCCTTCCCAAAAGAGTTGGAGCTGTTATAGCTGCATAGGTTGGGCCAACTGGATATTGAGCCCTACGATCTAAGACTGGGATGCCATTAAAGCTCATGTGCGTGTAAAGGCAGGCCTCCCAATACTTTTGACAATATAGTGTATATTCTGTGGTCTAAAGTCACACTGACCTTTCCTCCTAACTCATGTGATGGCTTATTATTAGTTAAGTCATTCCATTGAAAAGAGAATGCTTCAAGGCTTAGTCTTTAAGATAATCATTAATCATTCTATATATTGTAGTATATATGTTTATTTTTTTATTACACTGTACAGCAGAACGTATCCATTTTACAGTGGAAATGTTTGAGTTTGTAACAAGCAGTATAAATATCTATATTTAAAAAATAAGTTCACTACCACCTTGTGCCCAGGGCAATTTTGAAAATGTTCCCATATGTATGTACAAATCTGCATTTTTTTGTTTGCTAGAAAATTAATTAGAACCCCCAAATAATATTTATTTACTAAAAATAAGCCCTGGAGAATAAAATGGTTGCTGTTGCAATGTATTATATCACACAATATTTGCACAGCCTGTTTTCAAATGCAATTTTTTGGTAAAATATAAAAGATTATGCTGCACCGAGTAAATAGATGCCAAATACGTCCTTTAAATATTGTATGCCCATGAAACGCAGACAAACTATGGTACTTAAAAATCTTCATGCTTTAAAAGCCTTTACAGGTTACCAGTTTAGAGTTAAAGTGTTACTAAACACACAACAGCAAAATTAGTGTGTATATGCAGTAAAGCATGCTTGTTATACTCACTGTGGAACCTAAGGGGCTAATTCTCTGCATTGTGTAAAAAGGCTGTTTGATCTTGTATGCACAGATCCTCCGCTTCTTCCACTGACTCCAGAACATGTCTTGATAAGACAGAGCCTTTGGAGTCAGACTGCACATTCTCAGTTTGGCGTGTATTGTTAGGGAGGTTTTTTATTTTTTTCTTGGGAGGGTGCATGTGATCACCACAAGGCCATTCAGTACTGTCCAGACAGAGGGTCAGATTTTCTTTAATATTGTTTTTTTCTATTTAACTTTTTTGCTACAATAACATCCCTTGTGATATCTTGGGCAGTGACGGGTACTTTTTATTGAGCGATTTGGGGTCTATTACATCCCTGATCCCTTCTCTGTCCTCCGAGGCAGAGGCAAAAGGCATTTGAAAAAGAGGGTCATGTCCCTTGAAATGCGTTATGCTTACCCCTTCATGACATCACCATAGGATTCTGACAGCTGTCATCTTTACAGTGCAGCTCGAGACGCTGCCAGTTCTTTCTCTCCACACTATCTGCTGGAGCTTTGGAGCCCCTGCTGCTGCATGCCTGACAGCCATCCATTGCCTCTGTGTACCTTCAGCTGATCAACTCTGGTGTCTCAACCTGCTCTTTTACTATCCACTGGTGGATTGGTGATTATGGACATGTAAGTGTGCTGCTTTTAATAAAGGTGTTTTTGCTTGGTATTAACCTCAGCGCCCTGCTTTTTGCTATGTCTTGGTTTAAGAGGTGATCCAGCCCAAATCTTATGGGAGCGGCAAAGGTGAACCACATTTCTTCCAATTCCTTCACTCTTTATTCATCCATTATTTTCTCCATCTATTTTTCATCCACCCCTTTACCATTTATCTACTATTGCTATAATTGATGTTATACTGTACCACAGACTCTCAGTGTGTTTATCCATGGACTAATTGTCATTACATTGAACTGAGGAGTGCTAGATGTTTTGTATAATTTTTACACATTTATTTTGCTTTTGTTTGTGCTAAATACAGAGAAATAACTGTTAATCTGCCAGAAACACACATGGAGCATTTATGAAGCAAAGCTGCCTCTAACTTAGCAAAATCTCTGAAACAAGTATACCATGTATTTGTGACCCCCTTGCACCCATTTCACTACTCCTAGGAAGCCAATTGCAACAGGTGTTCAAAGTTCTGAGACATACAGATTTAATTCTTCAGATGAGACAAGTTTTCACTTTAAAAAGATGCATAATTAACCACTTGATCTCTCGAAGATTTACTCCGCTATAAACAAAAAAGGACCAAAAATGTTGAAAATAAAATACTTTTTACATTCTGCTATATAACATAATCCAATAAAAATTTTTTAAAAATCAAATTTATTTCATCAATTTAGGCCACTATGTATTCTGCTACATATTTTTGATAAAAAAAAATCCCAATAAGTGTATATTGATTGGTTTGCACAAAAGTTATATCGTCAACAAACTAGGGGATATTTTTATTCATTTTTCTCTATTTTTTTATTTACTAGCAATGGCGGTGATCAGCAACCCTTAGCAGAACTGCCATATTGCGGTGGCACACTAACTGACACTTTTGCAACCTTTTGGGGACCAGTGACACTAATACAGTGATTATTGCTAAAAAAATATACACTGTCACTGTACTAATGACACTGGCTGGGAAAGGGTTCACATCATGGGTAATCAAAGTTAACTGTGTGCCTAGCCTGTGATTCAGTGTAGTGGGGGGAGATGCTTTTACTAGTGGAAGGCATAGATCGGTGTTCCTGCTTCACAGGACCACAGGATCCATGCTGTCTGTTCTCACAGGACGGCAAATTCTGCCTGTGTACCAAAGCATCAGCAGATGCCGGCGGACATTGAGTCTGCCATACCCACGGATAAACTCCTGCTGTGTATAATTTTACTGTACTTTATATATATGTGTGTGTGTGTGTATACGTGTATGTGTATATATGTATATGTGTGTGTGTGTGTATATATATATATATATATATATATATATATACATACATACATACATACATACATACATACATACATACATACATACATACTTTAACTTATTTATAGTTATTTATTATATTATAATTTTATGATTTTGTGTTTCAAACTTTATCATACCTGAGATGTTATAAAGAAGAACGCACAGTAAAAAAAAAAATCATATGTAAATAGTTGCTTTGGGCTGCTCATTCTTAAGAATTACATGCAAAATAATGGTACCGCTTTCAGCACCTAAAATCGGAAAGAATCATACCGCCAGGGAGGTTAAAGACTTTGGGACCTGAACTTGAAAAAGTAAAATGGCACATCTGTACCATGTATAGAACCTGCTGCAGCAAAACGGACATATGAAAAGAAAAAAAAATGACCTTTAAATTGATTTTCCATGAAAGCTTTCTTTATTTTGTCAACAGCAGCTTGGAAAGCCAGTCTTTATGTTGAGGTCACAATTTAGTGCTCTCAAAACAAGATTAGAGATTTTTTGGATTGATTCTGATATCTCTTTGGCACCAGACTGTGGATAGAAGTAACAGGTGCAGATTATTGGGCTTTGGGTGTTGGTTATGCCTTAAACCGTAACCTTATAGAGGTACTCTTGAAAAAAAATCTGTTTATTTTTCTTAACAAAACTTACAAAAACAAATGTCCAACAATAACCTCAAAAGAGAAGTTTCAAAATAAATTTACAAAACGAATTTGGATATTGCTTTATTCTCTCATCTCGCCATCTTCTTCTTGCTTTTCTACTCCTCATATATAAAATACAATATTACATCTTATTAGAACCTCTCCAAGATGCCCAGACAATGCCCCATCAATATACTCTTCTATATTGCCGAGCTTCATTTTCATGTAGCCATCCACAGAGACCAAGTATCCCTTGTATTCCATACCCCACTTCAGTTTCACCATAACTGGGTTACCAGTAAGGTCATTAAGGAATGGTTTTGGGTTTAGTGGCAAACTTATTCTGCCGCTAAAGCCGCCACTGATCTACAGACCAGTGAAATGAAGAAAAATTTTCCCAGTGGAATGATCCAAGAACACATTCCCGGAAAGAGCAGGAAATGGCTACATTTAATGGAAGAAAGAATTGACCTTTCTGTAAAAAATGTCAATTCTTTGCACCTGTCAAACAGGTGCGGAAAAACTGGGCTTTGGGTGTTGGTGGTGCCTTCACACCGTAACCTTATAGAAGTGCTCTTGATGAAGGCAAGAATTAGCCTTGTTGTAAAAAAACTTTAATTATATACACCTGTCAAACAGGTGCAGAAAAATTGGTCCTTGGTTGTTACTTGTGCCCATGAAACCAAAGAATAACTTCGAGATAAAATCAACACCCAGAAAGCTAGGCAGCCTAGACAGTCTTGCAGAGATTCCAGATCCTAAAAACACTTACATACTTACACTTGATCTGCAACATCAGCATCATGGGGCTTAATAGCTGCTGCTAATCCAGGACTGATTCATTTTGCAAATGTTAGCAGGTCAACAGATGTTGGACAGGCACGCTCTTTTATCCATCACAAAACCTCCGAAAGCACTGAATGCCTGTTCAGAAAGCATGCTGGATGCACGGCAGCCCAGCAGCTCAATTGCATACTGGGCAATTTCTGGCCAGTGAACTAGTCTCATGACCCATTAACTCAGTGGATCGTCTACTGGAAAGCTCTCCATGTTTGTTTTCACCCCTAGATAATCTTCCACCATTTGATGCAGATGCTCTTTATGGGATGTGGAAGCTGACAGCCCTGGGCGCTGAGGACTAAAAAAATTATAATACTATATTTTAAATGCATCACTTAGGTGACCCCCTTTTCCATCGCTCCTCCTTTGACCAACAGAAACCTCAAAACTACCTTTTCCATGAGACTGTAACCCACCAGAGTCTGGAAAGGTGTTACATAAACCCCTTTTTAGGCCCCTTTCTTACACAATTCACAACTCCAAAGTTACGCTGACTTTGGAGTGCAGTTTTGACGCAACTTTGGAGGGATGCAACTTGGATACGACTTTGGCTTTGACCAGTTTTTATGGACAACTGTTGCACACAAGTCTTATTGTATAACATTCAGGTATTACTTTCATGCAACTTCTGAGGGTTAACAAGTCTATGGCCCTCAAGTTGCATTAAAGTCAGACCAAAGTAGTGCATGAACTACTTTGTAGTTGCTGCAATTTTAAGTTGTGTGTATATATGAATGGGTATCATTGGAAAACATGGAACGACATTTCGTGCAACTCTGGTGTCCAAAGTTGCATGACAAGTTGCACAAGTGTGAAAGGTGCCTTAAGGTGTCCTCAAGATATTTCATCCTGTGCTCCCTCTGCAAGAGCAGGATGAGTTCTGAGATATTCCCCTCATAACGGGGGTCAAGGAAGGTTGCCAACCAATAATGATCCTTCTCCTTGATGGCACGAATTTGCAGGCTTTGAAGAATAAGGGAGCCCATGCACCGCAAGTTTGCAGAGGCATTAGAAGCAGGGTCCTCGGGGTCACTGAGGATTGCAGTATCTGGAACTGCCTCCTCCCGGTCACGTACTACTCCCAAAGTTTCTGGACTGAAAAAAATCTCTTAAGGTTTGACGCATGTCTTCCTCTGCTTCAATGCCTCTAAGACTGCCAGAAACCTAAGCTCTCCTGAGCCTGTCCTTGTGCCATACTCACACAGATACTCATTGATGGACCTCTGCTGCATGTGCAGCTGCTGCAGCATTGCCAAAGTTGAGTTCCACCTGGTGGGCATGTCACAAATCAGGTGGTTTACGGGCAGGTGGAATTCCCACTGAATTTCAGCCAACTGAACACTGGCTGTATATTACCGTCTTAAATGGCTACGGACTCTTCTGGCCTGCCTTAGAAAATTTTGCAAACCTGGGTACCTGTTTAGGAAAAGGCTGCACCACCAAACTGAGGGCATGTGCCAGGCATGGCACATGTGTCAACTTTCCCTATCGAAGGGCAGACAGAAGGTTAGTGCCATTATCGCACATCACCATTCCTAGCTCAAGCTTCTGTGGCGTGAACCACCTCTTGAAAGAATCCCTGCTCCATTGTGGCTCTTGTCCCATTGATAGATTAGCTGAAGCATGCATGGCATCTTTTAGCCTGACTCATTGACTAGCCCCTTAAACGCTTAGAGGGTACAGGTGGTTCATAAGACAATTGAGCAGAGGAGGGCATGGAGGAGGAGGAGGGGGTGGAGCTGACAGATCTCACATCATCAACACTAGCTGTATGTAGACATGGTGGCAAAACAAGCTCCAGCACTGAGCCCTGTCCTGCATCCTTCCTAGCTGCAAGCAGAGTTGCCCAGTGAGCTGTGATCAAAATATATCTTCGCTGACCATGCTTGCTGTACCACATGTCAGCAGTAAGGTGGACTTTGCTGCTGACTGCCTTGCCCAACGATGCCAAAACATTGCCTTCCACGTGAGTGTACAAAACTGGAATTGCCTTACGTGCAAAAAAAAAAATAGCGACTAGGAACCTGCCGTTGTGGTACAGCACATTTTGGAAATTTACGAAAGGGGCAGATTCCACCAGATGGAAAGGCAGGAGTTGCAAAACCAGCAATTTGGACAAGCTGGAGTTTAGATACTGGGCATGTGGATGGCAGGGAGTGTATTTTTTTATGCAGCAGCTGAGGCAAATATATTTGCCTGCTACTGTATACTCTACAGCTGGTGGTGTGCTACTGCCAGTGGAGGCTGCTGAGAGGTCATGAGATATAGCGAGGGTAGACATGAAAGGTGAGGAGCGAGGAGGAGAAGAATTGTGTCTCTTTTGTGTGGCTCTCAGGTGCTCGAGCCAACGAGCTGAGTGGTAGGAGGACTAAATGCCTTTGAAAGCATTTGGTACCAAAATGGTTGGTGTTTTTGCCACGCTTGATCTGCTTGTGGCAGAGATTGCAAATTGCAATGGTGCGATCAGCTGCAAATGCGCTAAAAAAATGCCCAGACAGCAGAGCTACAGGAAGTGGGCCAGGAGATAACCGCTCCACAACCCGATGGAATAAACTAATTGAAAAGGATTAAGAGAGGTGCATGGAAGCCAGCCAGCCCCCAGTCTGATGTACTCACCCTCCAGTCTGCCACCAAAGAAGTAGTCCTGTCTCATGATATAAATAAAGAACAGGGGTTTAGTTGACACGCATTTTCAAACGCATGTGTAAGCTGCAGGGCCACTACACGGCACCCTGTTTTACCTGCAGTCCTAACACTTTTAATTTGAGTGTCTCCACACTGGGAGCACATGGCTGCTAATGGATGGATAGGAGGCAGGTGGGAGGGAGCAGCCCAAACCTCCCCCAACCCACCCCAAACCATGACTGGTCTAGTATCTCAAAACTCTAATAGCGATGTTCTTGCGATGGTACAAACTGAAAACGACCAACTGAGAAGCATACACCTCCAACCCCTTGGTGGATGCAGTGTAAAACACAAATTGGGACTTCATATGAGGCAATTGGCCTGTACAGCACAGTGCCTCCATCCCTAATTTCATAAAATATTTGGGACTTTACATGAGACAAGCAGGTCATGCGATGGTCTCTATCCCTCTATATGAAAAAACTGGGGTCAAATCAGACTGCATCCACCAAAAACGCACGAAAATCGCACGGTGGGACCTTAAATGAAGCACCAGTGTAACGCCGAGCGCTCCGATCCCTGCTCCTGGACCGGAGCGCTTGCGGCGTTCGTCCCAGATCCACTCACCTGTGCCCGCTCCAGCTCTCTCCTCCGCTCCCCGCTCACGTGGTTCCCGGCGTGCGCGTCCCTGCACCATAGGGCGCGCGCGCGCCGGCTGTTTGAAATATAAAGGGCCAGTGCACCAGTAATTGGTGCCTGGTCCAAATCCCCCTTCCTGTTCTCTGTTTCCTGTTCTCTGTTTCCTGTTCTCTGTTTCCTGTTTCATATATAAGTGACCTGCCCCTTCTTGCCCTTGCCGGATCTTTGTTGCCTTGTTGCCTTAGTGAAAGCGTTACCTGTGTTATCCTTTGCCTGTTGCCGAAACCCTTTGCTAACGACTACCGCCTCTGAACCTGTCCTGCCTGCCCTGACCTTTGCTACGTCTGACTACGCCTCTGCCTGTCCCTCTTGTACTACGCCTATATCAGCAGTTGGTGAGGTTGAGCCGCTACCAGAGGACACGACCTGGTAGTTACCGCCGCAGCAAGCCCATCCCGCCTTGCGGCGGGCTCTGGTGAAAACCAGTATCTACTTAGAACCGATCCTCTGGTACGGTCCACGCCAATCCCTCACTAACACAGCGGATCCACTCCTTGCACCGCTCCTGCTACCAGTCCGGACCCTGACAAACAGCCTGTAGGCAAGGTGCCTCCATCCCTGGTTACATAAACAATGTGGGCTATGTGGGACTTTAGGTGAGACACCAGCAGGTATGCCCAGCGTCTCCATCCCTGTATCAGAAAAAACAAATTGAAAAGGATTAAGAGAGGTGCATGGAAGCCAGCCAGCCCCCAATCTGATGTACTCACCCTCCAGTCTGCCACCAACCAAGTAGTCCCATCTCATGATATAAATAAAGAACAGGGATTTAGTTGACACGCATTTGCAAACGCATGTGTAAGCTGCAGGGCCACTACACGGCACCCTGTTTTGCCTGCAGTCCTAACACTGGATGCCTGATTCTCCTCTCTGCAGGCATTCAGCGGTTGCAGGAGGAATATGGAAAGATCAATTCCTCTATATGCAGCTGCCCCATCCCCCTCCTATCCATCTTCTTTTTTTCTTTTGCTGGCCCCCAGTGCTGTACAGCCCCCACTCTCCAGCCCCTTAGTGCTCTTCAGCCCCCCCAGTGCTCTTCAGCCCCCCCCTCTCTAGCCCCCCAGTGCTCTTCAGCCTCCCCCTCCAGCCCCTTAGTGGTCTTCAGCCCCCCTCTCCCCCCCTCCCAGTGCTCTTCAGCCCTCCCAGTGCTCTTCGGCCCCTCCGGTGCTCTTCAGCCTCCCCCTCCAGCCCCTTAGTGCTCTTCACCCCCCCCCCTCCAGCCCCCCAGTGCTCTTCAGCCTCCCCCTTCAGCCCCTTAGTTCTCTTCAGCCACCCCAGTGCTCTTCAGCCCCCCCCCCAGTGCTCTTCAGCAACACCTCTCTAGCCCCCAGTGCTCTTCAGCCTCCCCCTCCAGCCCCTTAGTGCTCTTCAGCCCCCCCCTCTCCAGCCCTCCTAGTGCTCTTCAGCCCTCCCAGTGCTCTTCAGACCCCCCCCTCTCCAGCCCCCCAGTGCTCTCCAGCCCCCAGTGCTCTTCAGCCTCCCCCTCCAGCCCCTTAGTGCTCTTCAGTCACCCCAGTGTTCTTCAGCCCCCCCCCCAGTGCTCTTCAGCAACACCTCTCTAGCCCCCAGTGCTCTTCAGCCTCCCCCTCCAGCCCCTTAGTGCTCTTCAGCCCCCCCCCCCCCTCTCCAGCCCTCCTAGTGCTCTTCAGCCCCCCCCCCCAGTGCTCTTCAGCCCTCCCAGTGCTCTTCAGACCCCCCCCCTCTCCAGCCCCCCAGTGCTCTTCAGCCTCCCCCTCCAGCCCTTTAGTGCTCTTCACCCCCCCCCCCCGTCCACCAGACCCTTGATGGGCCCTGATGAGGCTGCACTGATGGGCACTGAAAACATTGTTATTAATATTTATTTTTGTAACTTTTATAATATAATATAGATAATTTATGAGGGTGCGTTTAGGGGTGGAATTAGGGGTGGGGTAGGTTAGGAGTTGGCTGGGGCCACTGGTGGCGAGTAACCTTAAGGCCTGGCTAGTAGCTCAGGATTTTAAATTTTGAGCCCTGCACTACACTATACTCACACTACACTAACACTGCCCTGACACACTACACTGACACTACACTATACTCAGACTACACTGAAACTGTACACTCAGAGTCACAATAACACACTAACTTGCTAGTAGAAAACAGAGCCCTGTCTATCTATCTCCACTCCAACAACACACTGCAAAGGGTTCCTATAGGAAGAAAACATTTCTAGTGTGGGATGGGACTATGAGCACTTAGCCATGTTTGGGCAAAGTCATCACCAGTGGTCAGGTGCATTGCTTCATCCAATCAGTGCCCTAGAATGCACTGTGTAGCGTGCAGTGCATTGTGGGAAGCTCAGGGGGCAAACATCCCGCCAAGTGCCCGCTAATTAGGGTGTTTGCCGAACTGACGAACAGGCGATGTTCCAGCTGTACTTTTCTCGGCTCAAACTGTTTGCCCAACTCTAGTGTTCTGGTTCAGGTTTATTTCTGTCACAGTGCTACTTTAGAGGGAGGGTTTTATGATTCAAGCTGTAACCTTGTGGTAAATCTGTCACTTATTCTGTCTTACTGCTCTTGTTTAACATTGCCTTGCTATGCAACAGAATTAGTAAATGCCCCATACAGCATTTTTATGGACTGGGTGGTGTCAGCCCTCCAAAATTTACTTAGCTAAACAACTGAATCCTTTCCACTCAGGGGACCCTGCAAGTGGACTCTGCTGCAACATTCATTTGGAGGAATTCCTATTAATAACTCTATATACCTGGGTATATGTACACAATTTCACCAGGACTTTGTTGGGCTCTTTGCTGATGATATCTTTTTGTACTTTGGATGTATTTACTATTAATCTTTTCTTATATAAAGTTTGTATTATTTCCATACTGGTGTGCTTCTGTATACTTATGATTAATGTTATATACTGGTTTCAGTAGTTCCTCTGCTCCTAATTACTTTGATTAGATTACTAGTTAATTTCCCAGCAAGGAAAACGCTGTTCACAGGGGCCCTGTCCTGGGTGGGGGCACTGCCAATTTTATTATTAAACCCATTCTCCCACATAGCGAATATTCTGATTCAGTAATTTATCTACAAGTTTAATGTAATATCCTGTTTGAGGAGGGCAATTTCTCATAACCCCCCAAAAGAGGGCTTCACAGCACCTAAGGTGGTTTCTTCTTTCCACCTTATTCATAAAATTCTTCTTCATTCTTTTTGTCCTGCTCCAAAACATGGCAAGGCAATTGCCCTATGGTGCCTGGATATGTGCAGGGCTGTAAGGCTCGGTTTCCACTGCTGCGGCTACAGAGTCGCGCTACTTCTAGCGCGACTCTGTAGTGTTCACTTGTTCGCGGCTTTCAGTGAGACTTGTCCCTCATTATAGAGGGAAGTCGCACTGAAGTCGGCCCAAAAGTAGTGCACAAACTACTTTTCAAGTCGCCGCAACTCAAGGGGCCAAATAGAAATGAATGTCTTTTGACTTGCTGTGCGACTTCACATGTGTCAAGTCACACAGCAAGTCGCAATAGTGGAAACCGAGCCTAAAGGTCCACCTGGCAGCCACAGCCTCTGTTTGCAAGAATCCCTCTTTGTCCTGCATGTGGGTACTCATAGAAGACATCCTGCTTCCAGCTCTGCCATTTCAAGAGGGACCAGATAGCTTATCTCCAGGGCCTACGTTCTTAGGGAAAAATCTTCTCATGTCCCTATCAGAGCCCATTCCACTAGGAATGCTGGTGTTTTGTAGGATTTGCAACATCAATCATCTGTATCCCATATTTGCAAGGCCACCACCTGGACCTCTGTTCTCCAAGCTCTATCAGGTAGATAGCCTTAGCTAAAACGTGCTTTAAGCTGTCATCTGAGTGTTTTATTTGGGTTCTTTATTCCAATTTTTATCCTGTGGGCTTGTTGGCACTTCTGTTTGCTATATTGTTGCCCATGTATAGAAAAAGGATCAACCTGCGCTAAGACAGATTGTTAACCAACTGCTGCACTTAAAAATTCCCTGAATACTGGAAAATAGACAAAATATATATAATATATAATTGCACTATTGGGTGACAAAAAATATACTCAAATAGTAAAGATAATTAAACTGAAGAATTGTTGCTTTAGAATAAACAAATTAACATGATAAATGTGAAATCAGGTGCAATAAACTTCCAGCACCCGCATGAATGAAAAAAAGGTGCCTCTGTTAATCATTTATGAAACAATGTAACCAAAAACATCCACTTAAAAATGATTATAAAGTGTCCAAAATATTTATCAAACACAGTGAATCAAGGTACTCTGTTACCAGTGTTTCGTTATACTTGAACCAAACAAAGTGCTTCTATGTTCCACCAAAATTTGCCTCTTACCAAAAGAACAGTATGGGATGTAGGATTACATCCAATCACCCAGGATCAGCTGGATAGATGCAGAGGCAAACCACAAACTGAGGAAGATTATATATAATATACGTTATAATATATTATATATCCTGTATTTATATGATGCACAAGCCTTCCCCTGTTCTCAAAGAGAGGAAGATATGAGTTGAGCACAGCAGGAGGCTGTGGTGTGATGGTGTGCTGCACTCCAGAGAAGGCCAGGCTTGAAGCAGGGAACAGTACATGCAAAACGGACTTAAAACTAAGGCAGTTACCTGTGCCTTGTGCCTCTGCATTTAGGCTTTATGTCTCTCATGCCAATTTGTACCAAACCATACCAAAGGGCTGTAATATTTTCTGAAAGAAAAATTGTAATATGGGGATAGGGTGAACATGAGGTGAGAAATACTGAATTCAGCTGTAAGTCTCTGAAACAGTATCTCAGAAAAGTGAGTACACCCCTCACTTTTTTGTAAATATTTTATTATATCTTTTCATATGAAAACACTGAAAAAATTACACTTTGCTCCAATTTAAAGTAATGAGTGTACAGCTTGTATAACAGTGTAAATTTGCTGTCCACTCAAAATAACTCAACACACTGCCATTATTGTCTAAACCGCTGGCAACAAAAGGGAGTACGTCTATAAGTTAAAATGTCCAAATTGGGCCCAAAGTGTCAATATTTTGTGTGGCCACCATTATTTTCCAGCACTGTCTTAACCCTCTTGGGCATGGAGTTCACAAGAGCTTCACAGGTTGCCACTGGAGTCCTCTTTCACTCCTCCATGAAGACATCACGGAGCTGGTGGATGTTAGAGACCTTGCACTCCTCCACCTTCCATTTGAGTATGCCCTACAGATGCTCAATAGGGTTTAGGTATGGAGACATGCTTAACCAGTCTATCACCTTTACCCTCAGCTTCTTTAGCAAGGCAGTGGTCATCTTGCAGGTGTGTTTGGGGTCGTTATCATGTTGGAATACTGCCCTGAAGCCCAGTCTCTGAAGGGAGGGGCTCATGCTCTACTTCAGTATGTCACAGTACATGTTGGCATTTATTGTTCCCTCAATGAACTGTAGCTCCCCAGTGCCAGCAGCACTCATGCAGCCCCAGACCATGACACTCCCACCACCATTGTTGACTGTAGGCAAGACACACTTGTCTTTGTACTCCTCACCTGGTTGCCACCACACACGCTTGACACCATCTGAACCAAATATGTTTATCTTGGTCTCATCAGACCACAGGACATGGTTCGAGTAATCCATGTCCTTAATCTGCTTGTCTTCAGCAAATTGTTTGCGGGCTTTCTTGTGCATCATCTTTACAAGAGGCTCCCTTCTGGGATGACAGCCATGAAGACCAATTTGATGCAGTGTGCGGCGTGTGGTCTGGGCACTGACCCCCCACCCCTTCAACCTCTGCAGCAATGCTGGCAGAACTCATGCACCTATTTCCCAAAGACAACCTCTGGATATGACGCTGAGCAAGTGCATTCAACTTCTTTGGTCAACCATGGCGAGGCCTGTTCTGAGTGGAACCTGTCCTGTTAAACCGCTGTATGGTCTTGGCCACTGTGCTGCAGCTCAGTTTCAGGGTCTTGGCAATCTTCTTATAGCCTAGGCCATCTTTATGTAGAGCAACAATTCTTTTTTTCAGATCCTCAGAGAGTTCTTTGCCATATAGTGCCTTGTTGAACTTCTAGTGACCAGTATGAGAGAGTGAGAGCAATAACACCAAATTAAACACACCTGCTCCCCATTCACACCTGAGACCTTGTAACACTAACGAGTCACATGACACCGGGGAGGGAAAAGGGTTATTTGGGCCCAATTTGGACATTTTCACTTCGGGGTGTACTCACTTTTGTTTCCAGCGGTTTAGACATTAATGGCTGTGTGTTGAGTTATTTTGAAGGGACAGCAAATTTACACTGTTATACAAGCTGTACACTCACTACTTTACATTGTAGCACTGTTATACAAGCTGTACACTCACTACTTTACATTGTAGCAAAGTGTCATTTCTTCAGTGTTGTCACATGAAAAGATATAATAAAATATTTGCAAAAATGTGAGGGGTGCATTCACTTTTGTGAGATACTGTATATGTTGGATTTGTATTCTCAGTCCTGGGTATCAGTGAGATGTGTTTTGTCAGTCTCTGGTATCAGTGGGATTTGTATTGTCAGTCCTGGGTATTAACAGGATGCATATTGTTAGTCACTGGTATCCCTGGGATTCAGAATGTCTGATCCCACTATCAGTGAGAAGTATATTGTCAGTCTCTGGTATAAGTGCAATATGTATTGTCAGTCGTAGGAATCAGTGGATACATATTGTCAGAGGAGAAGAGGTTTGTGCTGCAGGCATTTTCCACGGATTCTTGGTGGCACCAGACATCAAGATAGGAAGTGGGTGGAAATCTCCCTAGTGTCGATGCAGATAGCAATTAAAAGATTTAAGAGAGGTTTTCTTTAGCGCTCATTGACAGACGTAGTCCTCGGTGATACAGCACCTTCGGGTTATGTTGCCTCCACAGGAGCAGGACTAGACAGGAAATTAAAAAGCTCTGGCCACACCCTAGGGGCAGTCCCAGAGGGTATATCCTCTCTCTCTCTGCCTCAGCAAATCAGTTATTTTCTGTCTAGTTAGGAGTAAGGACCTAGATACCTTGCTGGGATCTTAGGTCCTGGCAAGATTTTTTTCTTAAAAGATTTTTTTTAGACAGCTTTTTTTCTCCAGTGTTCCTGTGAGATCTTCAAGCAAGAAAGCTGAACTGGGCGACGGGCTGGATGTTGAGATCCGGTGGTCACCCCAGTTCAGCCTACGAGCGCGTGCAGGCCATAGCTCCGCGCTGGGTCGGCCGCGACAAAGTCCCATTAAAGGACTGACCCCGCGAGTTAAACGTCTCGCTGAAACGCCAAAGACCATGAGTCACGGCGTCCATATCGGTCGACAGCCCTCCCGCCCCGGTGGAGAGGGGTACTGTCAGGAGTTGGTGCCCGCCTGGTTCCGGTATGGTGAGTAGTATGTTCCCCCTTTTCCCCTGACGGGTCTTGTGGTGAACGCGGGCCCCTCTCTGTATGGTAAGATAGAGTCCCTCTCTATCCTATAAATGACACAGATCCTCCTACTTTGAGTGTGATTTTATGTGCAAAAAGCCAGGAGGCTTGGTTTGGGAGCTAACAATCTAATTGTATACATGTTAAAAAGATTGTAATCAGTGGCATTCTGGGAATCTTGCGGTGATAAAAATAAGCTACCTACCAGTCAGAAGCCACGGACATGTAGACTGCCTTCCTAATCAGATCTCCAGCTATTAGCAGGCCTCCCGAATGGCCATGCGGTCCGCCAGGGCCGGTACCGCCAACCACGCCAAATCCCCATGCAGAGAGAGTGTTGTGTGCCCTGCAGCACACCGCTATTCAGTACAGGCCGCCGCCATTTTTTTTTTTTGCTGGATCGCACGAGCCGCCATTTTGGCGTAGCCTCGTGTCTCCAGCATGGGGGCGGCCATGTTTGAGGTGATCCAAACACCTCGTGGAGCTAGGGGAGGCGCCGGAAGGCGTGCAGAGGGGCGGAGCCGCCTCCTTTGTTCCTGGGCAGCCAGCCAAAAGACTTCCTGTTTGTCAAGACAGCGCTGTAACCTGTTGCAGTTAAACTCTGAGCATCAAGTGGTGAGCCTGGGGGTCTATCTCTCTCTCTCTCGATCGATAGGGATCCCTAGCAGGTAACACTAAGGGGCTTTTTGTGGCGCTGGGGGTCTGGAAAAAAAAAAAAAAAGTTTTTTATTTTTGAATTATATTATCCAGGAAGTGACTGGAATTATCATGGACCCTGCCACACATATTCCCCCACCTGTTTCCCTCGAGGGGGCCACGGGACCCGCCGGCGCACAGAGTGTAGAGTCATTTACAGCAATTTTGGAGTCTATGGTGGCTCGGGTGGAGGCGGCCTGTCAGGGACGGGGGTCAAGGAAGCGACCCCCGCCTACCCCTATACTATCTGACACCTCTGACTCAGATTCAGAGATGGTCACTGCAGTTGCAGGTTCCTCTGCAAGGGCTGTTGTCTCAGGTAAAGCCCCCTCAGACAGTGAGGAGGACGTTTCTTCTCCCGCTATAATTCAGGAAGAAGCATTGGTGGACGCACTAGTTGTGGCAGTGCAGGAAACCTTAAAACTTGAGGCTTTACCGGCAGAGGCAACTGAAATAGAGATTCCTTTTGGTACTAATAAGCCCATCAAAGCGGTGAAGGTTTTTCCTGTACCCAAGTGTTTCGGTAATCAGATTAAAGGAGAATGGGAGCATTCTAAACGTACCTTTACTATTTCCAAGCGTATTGCTAGATGCTATCCGTTTGAGGAATCCATCATTAAGAAATGGACGGTACCACCAGTGGTGGATCCACCTATTTCCAGGCTGAATAAAGCCTTGGTTATCCCAGTGGAGGACACTTCGTCCTTTAAGGATCCGGTGGATCGAAAGATGGAAGCAGAGTCCCGCACCATCTTCTCTCTGATAGGGTCAGCATTTAGACCAGTAATTGTTATTGGTCTAGTTTCCCAGACACTTACGGAATGGGCGAGAATGGTACGCCAAGACCTTAGGGGAAAAGATATTCCCCAGGAGACATCTGATTTGATGGAACAGATTATACAAGGGCTACAGTTTATCTGTGACGCAGCCTTGGACACTACTCCCTTATTAGGGCATGCATCTATGTCAGCGGTCATCCTCAGACATGTGCTGTGGTAAAATGCTGGTCAGCTGACCTAGGTTCCAAAAAGACCTTGACAAATCTCCCTTTTCAGGGGAATCGTCTATTTGGGGCCAACCTAGATGAAATCATTAAGGATGCCACTGGGGGCAAGAGCACTTTTTTGCCACAGGCTGCTAAAGCTAAGGGACCTCGCAACAAGCGAGGACCTTTCTTTACCGCCCATAAAGGGCGCCCGGCTGGTACAAGCGGGAAAGGCAAGACTCCTCCAGGAGGGTTCAAGAAGGGCTGGTCGGACAAACAGAGGACCAACCCAGCCAAACCCGAAGCAAAGGAGTACACAGCCTGAAGGTGCGCCCCCACCCAGGTTCAGGGTGGGGGGACGTTTTCACCGGTATTCAGGACATTAGATCGAGCATCAACCACTACTACCGGTGCGATTCTTCCCTTCCAACATTTAAGTACTACAGGAAGCGGTAGTTACCGTTCCCTAAATAGATCTTTTCCTTTTACCTTTTCCTAAGATTAGTCCCTATACCTCACAGGAATCGGATCTGGTTGACCAGATAGGCCAAGTAGCCTCTAGTCGGGTGACTTCGGTCCCTGAGGTTCAACCAGAAAAGATCACCCTTCCTGATAACAATCAGGTATCTGATAAATGTGTGGGAACAGAAAACGACCAGACTTTCTCGGATGGTCGGGGCCAGATACCTCTAGGGACGCCTGGTTCAGATTCTATCAGCGCCAGTGGTCCTAGAAATTCTAGGCTGGCCTCCTCAAGCCGGCCTGGCCGACTTGGACATGCTAGTCGCAGACGTTCCGTGGGAACTTCGTCTCAGGGAGTGTCTGTGGTCTCAAGGACCAATTTACCATCATGCTTTACAGTCGCTGGTTTTAATGGCCTGGCCATTGAGACCCAAGTACTGAAGGACAGAGGTTTGTCTACTTCAGTCATTCCTACCCTTATTAAAGCAAGGAAAGCGACTTCCAGCAAGGTCTATTATCACACATGGAAGACTTATATTGCGTGGTGCGAATCTTTAGGATTTCCTCCACGTACCTATTCGGTGACTCGAATATTGGCCTTTTTGCAACAAGGGGTTGAGCAGAAGCTAGCCTTGAGCACCATCAAGGGTCAAGTTTCAGCATTAGCAATCTTCTTTCAGAAGCCTTTAGCTACCAAGTCCTTGGTGCGGAATTTCATCCAGGGGGTGCGGCACCTGGCTCCACCAGTCCGCGCGCCCTTACCGCCCTGGGATCTTAATTTGGTTTTGTCGGTTCTACAGAAACCTCCCTTTGAAAACATCAGGGAGATTCCCTTGCTTACTTTATCCCAGAAGGTGGCCTTCTTGGTGGCTATTACTTCTGCTCGCAGGGTGTCAGAACTGGCTGCATTATCATGCCAGTCCCCATACCTAGTGATTCATAGGGATAAGGTAGTACTTCATCCTAAGCCATCTTTTCTTCCTAAGGTGGTTTCAGATTTTCATCTGAATGAAGATATTGTACTACCTTCCTTGTGTCCTCAGCCCAAGCATCATCGGGAACATGCGTTGCATTCCTTAGATGTGGTTCGGGCAATCAGGGTATACCTGAAAGCTACGGAATCATTCCGTAAGACGGATTCACTTTTTGTGATCACGGATGGCCCCAGAAAGGGTTTGCCTGCATCTGCCGCGACAATTGCCAAATGGATTAGACAAACGGTGGTACAGGCTTATTCTATTAAGGGTCAGAGTCCTCCGTTCCCTGTTAGGGCGCACTCCACTCGAGCGCTCAGTACTTCCTGGGCCTTTCGCCATCAGGCGTCAGTGGTCCAGGTATGTAAAGCGGCCACCTGGTCGTCGGTACATACCTTTACAAAATTCTATAAAATTGATGTGACGGCATCGGCGGATGCCTCATTTGGCCGCAAGGTTTTGCAGGCCGCAATTTGAGGAGACCGGTGGTCTACCTCGAGGGTTTTTTCTGTTTGAAAAAAAAAAAAAAAAAAAAAAATTTTTTCTCTTTTTTGTTGAGTCTCATCATTAAGGATGAGCATTGTAAACTTCTAGTTGGCACCGGTTGGGCCTTCTAGATTGGGATTTGATTTTCATTTTCCCACCCCTCATTTGTGATACTGCTCTGGGACGTCCCGAAGGTGCTGTATCACCGAGGACTACGTCTGTCAATGAGCGCTAGAGAAAAATGGATTTTTGTAAAATCTTACCGTAAAATCCTTTTCTCTTAGCTCATTGACAGACATAGTCCCCGCCCCTCTGTTTTTTGAGTTGGGTTGGGTTAAAATCTCTAAAGACTGCTTTTTCACATAACTGATTTGCTGAGGCAGAGAGAGAGAGGATATACCCTCTGGGACTGCCCCTAGGGTGTGGCCAGAGCTTTTTAATTTCCTGTCTAGTCCTGCTCCTGTGGAGGCAACATAACCCGAAGGTGCTGTATCACCGAGGACTACGTCTGTCAATGAGCTAAGAGAAAAGGATTTTACGGTAAGATTTTACAAAAATCCATTTTTAAGGCTTCACCATTCTGAAATAAAAATTGCATTTTTTGTTTGAGATCTTCTTTAATGCTAAATGTAGTTTGGAACTACAATCAGGATAAACAAGAGAAAATATTTTTTTGTAAAACTGAGCAGTAATATCAGTTATTAAATGAACTATTATATGCAGTGTGACCGAAAAGCGCATCCTTTCCTTTGTAATAATACACTGGCTATACAATACCTTAAATATAGTAACTAATATTAGTATATAAAACATTAATACAAAAGATACTGCCAAGTTACCTAAAAGTAAAATGGCCTTCAAAATCCTCTGGACAGAAAAAAGGTAAATTTTAAAAAATCTTCTTTAAGCTCTATTAGCAAAGTAATGTGGGAGAAAATCTTACTGCTCATTCCAGTTTGCTGAGTCACTGTGCATGAAGTATCGTCAGACTAACCTACAGGAATTTGATTCGATAATGTATTAACCAGTTTAAAGTCAATGTTCATAGGCTAGTTTCAGAGTTACGAGTAATCACCCATACTGTAGTTCATAGCAGTGGTAGGCATGTGTGTAACCCTGGGGCTGCTTCTGACAGACCCAGGAGTGTGTCTGTTTCCCTCATTACGAAATATGCATGATATCTGTAACAAACCGACAACAGTTTCGTAAGAGACACTTTGCGCTTGTAAGTTCCCACCTAAAAAGCCTAATTAACATTTGTTGCATCAATTAAGGGTGTATGCAAGCTGTGGGCTTGAGAAATAAGAAGACAGAGGTATCTGGGCTAGTTATGCAGCCAGGTAAGCAGCCATAGCCTGCACTGTCAGGATCTACGTTTGGGCAGCTGTACAAGAGTCTAATAACATGCAGCTTCTCTGGAAGACCCAGTTACTGTGGGGAACCCCTCCCCAATCGCTACATGAGTGCTCCAGTTCCAGTGGGGTGGTCCTTTATCCTTGGATCCCTCCAACTGTTCACCTGTGCTACCAGAGCGATCTTACACTGTATTGAGAGGGATGCTGTTCCTGAGAATAACCACAAGTAGCTGTTTCTGTCCTGAACTGCTTTACTCAATTAGTGGTTCTCAGCTAGACTCTATTGTTATCGAGTATTTTAGAGACTGTGCTATGCAGTCATATGTTAACTTGATTGAGCTACAAAGACATTGCTGTTGGGAGTCCATGTTTATGCAGCTTTCATATGTTTGGCAGCTTTCAGTATTCTGTAATGTATGCATGCTGACTTACTTAACCCAATGGGTTTTCCTTGCACATGTTCAAAACCGAAACCTAACCTTAAAGGAGAAGTATAGCTAAAACTATTTTGGCTATACTTCTCCTGTAGGACATAAGAGTGCAGTTCATTCTGCACTTCTGTGAGCCGTTATCAGCCGACAGAGGGCTAAAGTCCGCTGTCAACTGACGTCACTCCAGTCCAGGCACGGGAAAGATCCCAACCATAGGGTCGGGGTCCACCCAGATGCCTCTCCTCTCCAGAAATCCTGGATACATTTTAGTAAAACAAACTGATTGGTATTAAATAAACAGTTAAATAGTGCTATATAATACAATACATATCCCGATATTGATATTATTATAGCAACAGACTCACTGGCACTGAAAGGTCAGGCAGGCTATTAAAATACTATCATGCAATGTTCTGATATAAATTATAATAAATGATGATATGATGATAAATGTGAATAGAATGAGGAGGGGAACTATGAGAGCGCAACAGCCATCAGTGCCAGAGGGAGGAACTAGACCTTTAAAAGCATCAGTTCCAGCTTGTATGGCTGACAACTAATTACCAGAAGGACATTTTTTTAAATACATTTTGTCATACTGGAAAAGCTCAAATATGTTTGCTGTAATACATTTAATGGAATAGCAAATATGCTTTAATAGATGCTTTTTGTTTTTATGTTTTAGGATTTTTGCAGGCATGTAGAGCACTTATGATCACATCCATTTGTTTGGGATTCTTTGGGACCATATGTGCATTTGCTGGCATGAAATGTACAAAAATTGGTGGGAATAACAACATGAAAGCTAAAATTGTCTGCTTAGCAGGAATCCTTTTGGTACTTTCAGGTAAGAGCTAATGTATTGTGTGCATGACATCAGTGATAATAAACTCCTCATGCAGCATGCTAGAAAAAGGCCAGGGTCCCCTTTATCTGTTCAGAGGCAGCTAGCCCAGGGACCAGCTCCAGAGCACACTGACAAACACAGGCTCTGTCTAGGGGATGTCTTTTTGTAGATTTATTGCAGTAATTCTACAGGAGAGAGGAATAAGTAAGAAGTCAACCCAATATCTTTAATCCCTCCCATTAACTGGCCCGACTTTATTTGAAATGGACAGTTTTTACATACTTATAGACTAGCACAGCTTCCCCTCCCCTCTGACACCTATCATAGACTACCCGGATTTTACCCTGGGACTCACAGATAGAGTGTTCAGATCCTGGGCTGCTCATGGGCTCCTTTGAGCCTCCAAACCCCTAAGCCAGTGATGGTGAACCTTGGCAACCCAGATGTTTTGGAATTTTATATTTCCCATGATGCTCATGCACACTGCAGTGAAGTTGAGCATCATGGGAAATGTAGTTCCAAAACATCTGGGGTGCCAAGGTTCGCCATCACTGCCCTAAGCTCTGATAAGTGGAAGAACATTAAAGATGTACACTAATTTTCCAATTAGGGAATATGGAGAACCCAACAAGTCACACATTTTCTCTGATCACTGCCCAAACTCTCCCTTTTTCAAATATAGCTTACTCCATTCATCTGCATATCTTATCAAATATTGGCAGGAGCACATTCTTAGGAAGATCTCACACATCTAGCCAAATGGGAAAGCAGTCCAAATACCACATTTACCAATAGTAAACAGGATAAAATTATATTCTTCACTCATAAAGCCTTAATCAGTGTCACGGTTTAGCCTGCAGTTTGCTGCATGTGACATTCTTACCTCCTTGCTGCAGTGGTTCTGCTTGACCTGTAGTTCTATTCACATGTGCTGCAGCCTTCTGTGTTCACCTATGGGCGTGCCTGCTCTACTGTGGATTTATATCTCCTCCTGGGTAAAAGGCGCTTAATCGGTGGCTGCAGCGTTGCGTAGTGTATTCTGACAGCGGGGAGACTTCCCTGCTGTCAGAAGGCCAAGATAAGCACAGCAGCACAGTGGGAAGGATTCTCCCTTCCATCCTAAATGTATGTATACAGTTAAAATCAGGAAGATGCGTTCAATATGCAGAAAGATACAGCCGACCCTTGATAAAGTCACGTGAGTCTGTGACACAACGGGTCGGGAAAAGCCGGGTGACATCACTTCTGGTCTACGGCCGTGACCGGAAGTATCGGAACAGACCGCATCGGCGGTATCTTGCTGCATATTGAACGCATCTTCCTGATTTTAACTGTAAGTTTGTGATTTATTTGGATGTATTAAAATATCTTATATACTACACTATGAGAGCTACCCTTTTATCTTTGGTGAGCGAGTATCCCAGGAACACCACACCTTTTGCTGTTTATATGATGACCCTATAGAAGAGAAAGGATTATCCATTGGGCATTTCCACATCTCTTGGAGATCCATTTGGCGATTCCATAGTGATTTCATAAGCCCCTCATCTGATTGGAGAATATTCTGGAGGTCCCCCACCGTGATTTATTACACCAAAAATGCTCTATTGAGTGTTAATGGAGGTGAGCGGCCATTACACATAATTTTGGATTCCAAGCTCACGAATTATCGCACTTGGTTGTCACCGGAAGTGTGCTTTGTCACTGTATCACATATGAACTTTCATCTTCTTCATTTATTGCAATATTGCACTTTTTTGCACATTTTTGGGACTTTATGATTTTATGCGATTTTTTATTTGTATTTTTATTCCACATCTGTGTATTTATTTTATTATTCTTTAGATCTGAAGCTGTTGGGCACTTTTGAGCTAATTTTGCTCTGATTATTATTTAGGCATCACTGAATATCTAACGACACTTTCACCTGCAATTGATTTTGTCATCTAGATGATCACTGTGCAACTTGGAGTTGCAGCTTATCACTAGTCCATCACTGAGCAACTTGGAGTTGCAGCTCATCACTAGTTCCTATACCCTTAATATTTTATTTTAATGGGCATTGATCACTTTATCGATTTATTGTCACTTTAGCACTTTTATTGTGCACATCGCGATAGGAGGATTATTGTGATCATCACCACTATACATTTGTATTTATTATCCACCATTAGCATTTTTTCTTATTTGTTCTCACGCATATGATTTGGCACAAGATCACTTTATTGATCATCACCACAGCACTTTATACATCATTTTATCACTATATAAGTATTGTGTATATATTATCATTGCTTTTATCATCACTTTTGTTCATATTGGATACATTTTTCCACCAGTGATTTATTTATGGTCCAACAAGTTTAGATATCTAGCAATGATTTTCTAGGCTCTAGTGTCACTATTTTCATGTGTTTCAGGTACTTGCTCTTTGGCTGGTTGCTCTCTTTATGCTCATAAGACCACTTCTGAATACTTCGACCCTACCATTGTAACCGCAAAGTAAGTTCTGTTTCCTGACATAAAATAGAAATAGATAAGACATCAATAAGTGACAAATGCTAATACTTGTAAATTGTCTGTATTTATGTGTCAATATTAAAGGAATCCTGTGAGAAAAGAGGATGAAAGATACCACCATTGACATCCTTCTGAAAATGCTAGTTGCCTGGCTGGCTCTGACATGAATAATTTCAGACCTAAAACTAACATGTAAAAAGTGAAGGTCACTAATCCACAACAAGCATGTAGCAAGTGAAATTAAAATTATGCCAGAACTCCAAACCTGCATACTCGTTCTGGCTTAGTGAATTAGGATGTATTGAAGCCAATGACATTGAATTTTTACTGGTACATTTCTCAAGAAGCTTAGCTGTATTACCTTCAATCATTCAGTCATCTGAAAACTGCTTTTTTTTTTAAATTTCTCTGCAGATAATCAAGTGTTTTAAGTAAACACAGGCTTATTGATCTAAGTAAAAATCTACCCTCTATAGTAACTTACTTTCATTAAATAAATATTGAAGCCAGGCAACAAGCATCTTAGAAGGAGAAAAAAAAAGTACAGATTTAAAGATGTTTAAAGATATTTCTGAGAGTACAGCAGTGGCGGAGCCAGAGGGCTAGCTGGGGTGGCAATTGCCACCCCAGACAAAGTCCTTGCCACCCCTGTTGCCAACCCGCTGAAAACACCCTCGTGCAGTGCTTCTGCCATGGCCGCCGTCGCTGTGTCTGCTGCTCTCTGTCCCTGGCCGCTCAGCTCCCGAACCCAATCCTGTCGGCGCCGCCCACTGTAGACTGGTGGGGGAGGCGTGCGGTGCGGAGACTGAGAGGGACTGTCTGGGGGAGGGACTAGCCTGTGCAGCGGCCGCCCAGCGCAGCGCGGGAGAGAACCAGGCAGTGAGCAATCAAAGAAGCCGGCGCGGAAAGGAGCGGAGGAGGAGTCGGACGACAAGAGTCCAGTCAGGACTCGGCATCAGCAGCATCGCCAATCGCCATCAATTATTCAGGCTCAGCAAAGAAGGCGGCGGGGGAAAGGCCAGAGAGCTGGTGTATGTCTGTGGTTCTGCAGGAAAAACCTCGCCTGGGGAGTCAGGACAGGTGAAAAAAAAGGTAGGTAAGAGACTACTACTGTAGTACTGTCTGACTGTACTAGTGACTGACTGAGTAGTGAGAAGTCTGTAAAGGAAAGGGGATCTATATTATGGGGAACCTGCCCTTGCCCAATGCCTGGCCTGCTGACTGTAAGGGGGGGATCTATATGGGGACCTCACCTCACCCTGGCCTGCTGTAAGGGGGATCTATATGGGGGTCCTCACCTCACCCTGGCCTGCTGTAAGGGGGGATCTATATGGGGGACCAGGTCCCCCATATAGATCCCCCCTTACAGCAGGCAACGGTGAGGTGAGGTCCCATATAGATCCCCCCTTACAGCAGGCCAGGGTGAGGTGAGGTCCCCCATTAAGATCCCCCCTTACAGGAGGCCAGGGTGAGGTGAGGTTCCATCCCCCATATAGATCTCCCCCCTTACAGCAGGCCAGGGTGAGGTGAGGTCCCCCATATAGATCCCCCCTTACAGTAGACCAGGGTGAGGTGAGGTCCTGTCCCCCATATAGATCTCCCCCCGTACAGTAGGCCAGGGTGAGGTGAGGCCCCCGGACCTCACCTCACCCTGGCCTGCTGTAAAGGAGGATCTATGGGGGACCTGCCCTGGCCTGCTCTAAAGGGGGATATATGGGGATCCTGCTCTAAAGGGGATCTATGCCATATACATTTTGTGGAAAATAAATTATTTTTAGTGTAATTGAACACTTTGTATATTGACCCCCCCCAAAAAAATACCTTGCCACCCCTGTTTTAAAAGTCTAGCTCCGCCACTGGAGTACAGATGTAAACTTAAACCACAAGCGAAACACAGTTGCAACCTTGAATTCCAGAACCATTCCTGTAGTTGTAGTTGAAATGATCAGGGCTTCTTCAGAAGCTGGCCATTACATCAATGCTAAGACAATGGTTATGTTTGTGGTCTCTGACAATGTGAAAGTTTACTGTTCAGCCAAAGTACCTGACTATCCAGCTTAGGCTTAATGTCATTCCCGAGAAGCTTGTTGGGAAATGTCATATGACTTGCTGCCAGTGGGGGGGGGGGGGGGGGGATACTTTTTTATAATACAGCTAAAGTTTGACCTGTCAACCTTTAAAAAAAAAAAAAAAAAGTTTGACCTGTCAGGATTTCTTATGCATTTTCATAGAATATGCCTGATATTTTTTGTAAAATAGGGGGAATTTAACCACTTTAAGACCGGAAGATTTTGCTGCTTAATGACCAGGCCCTATTTTGCAATTTGGCACTGTGTGACTTTAATTGACAATTGTGCGGTCATGCAGCGCTGTAACCAAACGAAATTGATGTCCTTTTTTCCCCACAAATAGAGCTTTCTTTTGGTGGTATTTAATCACCTGTGCAATTTTAATTTTTGTGCTATAAACAAAAAAAGAGCGACAATTTTGAAAAAAAAAAAACAATATTTTTCACATTCTGCTATATAGCATTCCAAAAAAAATGTAAAAATATATTTTTTTAACATTTTAGGCCAAATTGTATTCTGCTACATATTTTTGGTAAAAAAAATTGTAATAAGCATATTTTGATTGGTTTGCACAATAGTTATTGCGTTTACGAACTACGGGAAAGATTTATGTAATTTTTATTGTTTTTTTTTTTACTAGTAATGGCGGCGATCTGCGATTTTTTTTGCAGGACTGCGACATTGTGGCAGGCAGATCGGACCCCTAACTGACATTTTTGACACTTTTGGGGGTACCAGTGACATTACTACAGTAGTCAGTGCTAAAAATATGCACTGTTACTGTAATAATGCCATTGGCAGGGAAGGGGTTAATACTATGGGTGATAAAGGGGTTAAATGTAAGCCTAGGGGAGTGATTCTAACTGTGGGGGGGGTTTGGCTTGTGAGATGACCATAGAGACATGGGATCTTATATAGCAGGATCGCATGGTCTCTGTGATCCTCTCAGGAAGAAGAACGGGCGGCTGTATTTACATCAGCCGTCCGTCCTTCTCTGTCAGTGGAGAGAGATCTCCGGTATCAGGCGGCCTTCAGAGCCGCCTGACACTCGCGCCAGCTTCCCCGCTGACGAGCGACGGCGCACGCTCGCCCCTAGCTCCTCCCAGGCGAGTGCCGTGCATGTACAGGACTTTGCCTGGGAGAGCCAGCCTGCCGCAGTACATCTGCGGTGGCTGGACGAAAAGTGGCTAAAGGATAAGTTCAACTTTCCAGAAAAAAATTATAAATGCACATTATTTGCAATAAAAAGGATCAGGGGTACAGACAGGGGTGCTTCTGCAGACAAGCCCTGTAGCTTTAGCCTTAGGCCTCTTGCACACTGCAGCTTGATAAAGCTGAGCTTACTGAGCTAAAATACAGCCCATTATTTGTAATGTGCCTACGCACACAGGTGCATAGACAAGCGCCGTGCATTCTTCAGTAAAAACAAAATAGAAACATCTGCAGTTCTTTACGCCCCGTGCGTGTAAATGCGCACAAATACACATAATTGCGCACAAATGTGCGCAAATGCCCATTTGCATATAGTACAGAACAGGAACGCGAAAAAAAGTTTTCGTGCATTTGCGCGAAAATGCACGCGCGGAAATGTGCGAACGCATTTGCGCAAAAATAAGTGCAAATACATAAAAAATCGTCTGAAAAAAATAGATGCTCAGACAGGAGTATCGTGTGCAAGAGGCCTTAAAGTGTTACAAAACCCAGGAACCTGGATTCACTATATCTGGTCTCCCCCAGTACACAGAAATGCAATTATTTTAGTAAATATAAACTGCTAAATACCTTTTCTCATCAGAAGTATATAGCAGTCTTGTGTCTTCTATCAATGTCTGGTTAAAGCTTGTAGGAGGAGTTTTCATACTGCACTGAGCTGTCCTATCAGGATGCAGGACAACAGATACTCTGTCTGTGCAGTGCTAATTGGCCCTGTGCTGATCACATGCACTCTCCCAAGAAAAAAAAAAACTCTCTAGCAATACAAACCAAACTAAGCATGTGCAGCCTGACTCCAAAGACTCTGTCTTATCCGGACCTGTTTTGGAGTCAGTGGGAGAGGCGGAGGATTTGTGCATACAGGATCAATCAGCCTTTTTACACAATGTGCAGGATTAACCCCTTAGGTTCCACAGTGAGTATAACAAGCATGCTTTATTACTGTATATATATATATATAATGATTTTATGGTTGTGGGTTTAGTAACACTTTAAGTTAACTTAGCCTTTAAGAAATTCTAATATATTAATTAAATATCACAGTTAAATTATAATTTACATCCTGTTATTTTCCAGTATAACCAAACAGATTTTAGTGTACTGAAAAATAACTTCTAAATGTATTGTTCGGGATTACTACAGTAACATTTGCCAATTTGAATTGTCCCTGGTAGACAACTCAATTTTACCCCATGCCTGTACCATACTTTGCTATGTGAGTGTTTTTTTTTTTTTTTTCTTTTCAATAAATTGCTTACATGCTGCACTTAGATCGGCACCGCTCTCTCTCCCTCCCCTTGTCTAACTAAATGTTATTTGTCATTTTCAAGTGCTTACCTAAAAATCAAACAGTGATTGGTTGCTACATTCTTTAAACACCTTCCTACACTTGTCTTGCGACTTTAAATAGTTTGCTTAAACCAGGCTGGTCCAAAGGAACGTTTTGCTTCACTAACAGACGCACCCACTGGGGGGCGCTGTATAAACTGTATGTAGCCTCAGCTACATCCAGTATACAGTGCTGTGTTCTGACAGTAGTACAGGAATTTCCCATCCTGTTCCCGATACAGAATCAAGTTGGACTGAGTGCTGCCCAGCCATTCACAGGAGGCCTTGTATTTTATCAGTGCATTCAGAGCTTCCTCTGATTGGCGGTGCTGGAGATCATGACATCATCCACTCAACTCTCCCCCTCAGCCAGTCAGAGGAAGCCCTGTAGCTGATGCTACATACATTGTATGCAATGCTCTCAGTGGGTGTATGTGTGAAGCAAATAGTTTGTTTGAACCAACCTGGTCCAAATAAACTGTTTAAAGTCATTGGAAACATGGAGTTAGGCTTTAATGACATTTTCCTATTTGCTTCGTCTTGCAGGTATGAGCTGGGGACAGCTCTGTTTGTTGGTTGGGCTGGATCTGTCCTTTGCTTAGTTGGAGGATTTATTTTTTGCTGTACATTTCCATTTGACAATGTCATCCAAAGGTATGATCTAAAAAGTTTATTCAATAAAATAATACACAGTGTAGCACCTGTGGAAGTTCCCCTAAATGTATCCTACACTAATCTGTAAAATTAGGTCTGACTAGTTTCTATGAGTCACTGAAATTTCTACTGTAAGCTTTGTTGCTTGCACTAGTTAATAAATGGGCTTTAAAATGTATAGAAACTTTTAAATAATGTGTCCTGTTTCCATAAACTAGAATATGATCAATGAACCCTTTAAATTGTTTATAAAGGTGCAGATAAAAAAAAAAAAAAACATACAAGTTATACTTACCTGCTCTGTGCAGTGGTTTTGCACAGAGCAGCCCCGATTCTCTTCTCGGGTCCTCCACCAGTGCTTCTGACCCCTCCCTGCTGCTGAGTGCCCTCATAGCAAGCTACTTGCTCTGGAGGCACTTGTGCATGCTTGCTCCCGAGCCACCTCTGTGTGTCTATGAGAAACACAGAGCGTGGCTCGGCCCTGCCCCCGCTCCCTCCTCACTGGCCGTGATTGACAGCAGTGTCTCAGCCAATAATTCTGCTCTTGTGCGCATCGCTGGATCGGAATCCGGCTCGGGTGAGTATATAAGGGGGGCTTAGGGGGCCCTGCATATTGAAGGTTCTTTTACCTTCATGCATAGAATGAATGGAAGTAAAAAAAAAAAAAAAACCTTCAGCCTTTAGAATCACTTTATAGTGGTTCTAAAGTCTAAAGATTTTTTATTACCTTAATGCACTTTCTGCATTACGGTAAAAAAAACTTCCACTGTCTGTCCCCTCCCTCCCCCTCTCTAACACTTACCTGTTTCCTGTATCCAGGGCCACTGATAAGGCAGTACAACTGGCTCTCCTGTACTGGGCCCAAACCTCATCAGTCCAGAAGGGTGCCCAGGCACCTGCAGGAGAGGAGAGCTGGCTGTACTTCCTTGTGAATCCCCTGCAGCGCTGCTGTCTTTCACCTCCTGGCTGCTGTGCAGGGAGATCAATGCTACTTATTTGACCACAGTTCCTTTACTTAGCAAGCTGTCCCATGCTGGCTTTGTTCTCGGGCTGCGTCCTAATTTTAGAGCAGCAGGGACAGCTGCAGAGTCTCTCCCTGCCTTTGCCATAAAATCTTTACACTGCGAGTCCTGAAACTTCCCCTCCCCTCCCCCTGTGATCAGCAGTGTTATCTCTTGCAAGGAGGAAAGATTGAGGTAAGAAGTTCTCTGCCTGTTCCTCTCGGAGTCCTAAGCTCTGCTTTGCCAATCTACACAGCGTGCTCTGTGTTCATCTGTTCACTGTAACCTGCAGTGGCTGCATGTTGTATTGCTTCTGCTGGAAGAGGGTGAGTGGGGGGGGGGGGGGTGAAGCTGCAGAAAGTTCTGGAGTAAGAAAGGGGGTGAATATGCCAGGAGCCAGCCTAGAACTACAGGTAGACACTGGCTACCACTGCAGTGTTGGAGGTGGAGACCAGTGAATACACCCCTTCCTCCACCTGACAGAACATGCCGAACTGCGCCCCTCCAAAATGTATGAGCCTTATGTGTTAGCAAAAAAACCCTCCTTTCAAAAAAAGTTGAGCACTTATTTGCATGCTTACCACTTAAGCATAAATTCCCCCTCCTCCCAGGACAAATCCACCCCCCTGCTGAAGTACCCTCCCAGCGCAAATCTTTGGCCCCAAACCCCCTTCCATCCTCTCTTTCCCAAATCCCCCCAGCACACATCCCCCCCCCCCCCAAAAAAAAAGGAAACACTCCTCCTAGCACAAATCCTCTACTCCTCACATTTTTCCTCCCAGTACACATCCTCTCCCCCCACTCTAAATCTCCCCCTCCTAGCACAGATCTTCCCTTCCCCCCAAATATCCCCCATTCATCCCTACTGGTGCAAATTCCTCCTAAAAATTTCCCCTCCTAGCACAAATCCTTCCCCCCCCTCTACCATATCACCTCTTCTAGCGCAAACACCCCAAATCCCCATTTCTAGTACACATCCTCTTCCTCCATGCCTCCTCCCAACACAAATTCCCCCAAATTACCTTTCCTAGCGCACTCCCTCAAATATCCCCTCCCCCCAATTCTTCTTGTGGTGCCCCTCCATCTCACATGATACCACAGTGCCCTGGGCAGCCGTCCCTCCTGCCCACCCCTTGTCCTGCCCCTGCTGCCCAGCCATTTCTATATGTCACCCCTGAGGCCCCATTCACACTTAGCATAGTGGGAACACATGTTCCTACTCACATTTTTTTAGTTTGTTTTTCACACATGTGCAGTCCATTTATTTGAATGGAACGCCCTACATTTGACAAACACACCATAGAATGCTCTTTTCAGGCTTGCAGCTTTGCAAGTTTGCCACATGACAAAACACTCTAACTTTTTTTGGGGTGCCATTAACAATTAATGGCACCACAAGTGCTATGCAAGTTTTCATTGCATTTCTAAAATGTACTGCAAAGCGTGCATTTCCCATGCACTTTGTCACATGTTTAGGAAATGCAAAGTGTGAATGCAGACTAAGGACACCTTCAGATTGGAGGCTAAGCTATGGATTTACCACTATTCCTGGCTGTGCACCCAAATCCTAACGATACAGTGAGACAGGGTTGTATACAGTACATGCTGTTGCTGCAATGTTTTACTACACAGCTGTGGCATTTTAACACAGGCTGCAGAGATTGACAGGCAGCACCACCTATCAAATTTCCCATTGAGTTCAATAGGGCCACTCTGCAACTGCAAGCTAAACACTTGGCTCACAATTGCAGCGTAGTCTCACAATGTAAAATGACCATTCAGCAATTTTAAAAAAGTATAACAAATAACAGGTGTCGGGCTGGCTGTAGCAAGGGTATAATTTCTGCCATGGCTGCAAAACAGCATTGCAAACATCGCATTTTAGCAAAAATGTAACTTGATAGTTTCAAAGGGGGGGGGGGGGTGGCTCTGCCAGATAGGCTGTACAGGGCCACGTAATTTCTAAAAGCAGCCCTGCCTGTATCAATGGAGCACTGTGCCCAGCTGCATCCAGGGCTGCCGATAGGGTAGGGGGTACCACCAGTCCTCCTGTTGGGGGCCCGGGTACATAGGGGGGCCCGGACAGCAGGGGAATCAGATGCGGGCAACAGCACAGGCAGGATGATCGGTGCGACGGAGGGAGATTCAGGAACAATGCCCTGCACCAGCTGAAAGACGGTGGGGGGGGGGGGAGAAACCATGTACCAAAGCATCGGCGGGTGCTGGCGGACATTGAGTCCACCGTACCCACCAATCAGCTCCCGCTGTGTCTAATCCTAGACCTGGAAGTGCAGGATCAGGTAGGTACATAATCCTGTGCAGCAGAGTCGCCGTATATTTTCAGGGATACTACACTCAGTTGGCACTTCCTTCTTTTCTGCTTTCTGCACTTCCTTCTTTTCTGCTTTCTTTCATTAAAATAGCTACTCAACTCAAGTGGATAAACTCGCCTGAGCAACAACTAGAACAAGACTTCAAGACTAATTTCCAGGCACAACCTACTTCTTCCAACTAACTCCAACTGGAAAAAAATTTGCATTGAGTTACATCTGTTATTAGTGGAGGCGACAGAGAAATCAATTAGAAGATCTTACCATACCTACTATATGAAGGCAAATAAACCAAATACTCTTCAAAATACAGACTAGCCTTATAATAAGCCTTAAAATGGTCTTATAAGAAAGGGCTATGTCTAGGAGGCCAATCTCCCCGTCTAGCTTCGAATGGTCTTATAAGAAAGGGCTATGTGAAGGAGATCATATGATAGCTTAGGGTGCTTATCGTACCAAATAAATGCCAAGAAGGCTCTCCATAAATGTTTAAAAAAAATCTGTGGAAAGGAAATAGTATAGCTTATAAAATATAGGTAAT
Source organism: Pelophylax lessonae (assembly GCF_965119305.1). NCBI lineage: Eukaryota > Metazoa > Chordata > Amphibia > Anura > Ranidae > Pelophylax > Pelophylax lessonae. Next base: position 493,097,856 of record NC_138769.1, on the reverse strand, counting down.
TCTCAGTTGGATTGAATTCAGATTTCTCTTATATGTTACCACTGTGTCAAAACAAACTATCACTAAGACCTGGAAATCACCTAATCTATGCCTTGTTGAGACAAAGCATAGAATAGCGCAATTTATGTTCCACAGTAACTAGAAGCTACGCTGCTTGATTGTATCCCTAAGCATCTTAAAATTTGGCAGCCCTATTTTTTCTCTCAGAATTTTGTCCAGTCACTACTTGAGCCGTAACTAACTATCCCAAGTGTTTCCCTGGTATAACAGGTAGGTGTCCGTTGCTATGTCCAGTGGATCCCCCTACTGCCTCCTTCTATTTCTCTTGCATGGCTTGTACATGGCTATACTATATATACTGTGTATATATATATATATATATATACAGTGGGTACGGAAAGTATTCAGACCCCCTTAAATTTTTCACTCTTTGTTATATTGCAGCCATTTGCTAAAATCATTTAAGTTCATTCTTCTTCCTCATGAATGTACACATAGCACCCATACTGACAGAAAAACACAGAATTGTTGACATTGTTGCAGATTTATTAAAAAAGAAAAACTGAAATATCACATGGTCCTAAGTATTCAGACCCTTTGCTCAGTATTTAGTAGAAGCCCCCTTTTGATCTAATACAGCCAGGAGTCTTTTTGGGAAAGATGCAACAAGTCTTTCACACCTGGATTTGGGGATCCTCTGCCATTCCTCCTTGCAGATCCTCTCCAGTTCTGTCAGGTTGGATGGTAAACGTTGGTGGACAGCCATTTTTAGGTCTCTCCAGAGATGCTCAATTGGATTTAAGTCAGGGCTCTGGCTGGGCCATTCAAGAACAGTCACTGAGTTGTTATGAAGCCACTCCTTCGTTATTTTAGCTGTGTGCTTAGGGTCATTGTCTTGTTGGAAGGTAAACCTTCAGCCCAGTCTGAGGTCCAGAGCACTCTGGAGAAGGTTTTTGTCCAGGATATCCCTGTACTTGGCCGCATTCATCTTTCCCTCGATTGCAACCAGTCGTCCTGTCCCTGCAGCTGAAAAACACCCCCACAGCATGATGCTGCCACCACCATGCTTCACTGTTGGGACTGTATTGGACAGGTGATGAGCAGTGCCTGGTTTTCTCCACACATACCGCTTAGAATTAAGGCCAAAAAGTTCTATTTTGGTCTCATCAGACCAGAGAATCTTATTTCTCACCATCTTGGAGTCCTTCAGGTGTTTTTTTTAGCAAACTCCATGCGGGCTTTCATGTGTCTTACACTGAGGAGAGGATTCCGTCGGGCCACTCTGCCATAAAGCCCCGACTGGTGGAGGGCTGCAGTGATGGTTGACTTTCTACAACTTTCTCCCATCTCCTGACTGCATCTCTGGAGCTCAGCCACAGTGATCTTTGGGTTCTTCTTTACCTCTCTCACCAAGGCTCTTCTCCCCCGATAGCTCAGTTTGGCCGGACGGCCAGCTCTAGGAAGGGTTCTGGTCGTCCCAAACGTCTTCCATTTGAGGATTATGGAGGCCACTGTGCTCTTAGGAACCTTAAGTGCAGCAGAAATCTTTTTGTAACCTTGGCCAGATCTGTGCCTTGCCACAATTCTGTCTCTGAGCTCTTCAGGCAGTTCCTTTGACCTCATAATTATCATTTGCTCTGACATGCATTGTGATCTGGAAGGTCTTATATAGACAGGTGTGTGGCTTTCCTAATCAAGTCCAATCAGTATAATCAAACACAGCTGGACTCAAATGAAGGTGTAGAACCATCTCAAGGATGATCAGAAGAAATGGAAAGCACCTGAGTTAAATATATGAGTGTCACAGCAAAGGGTCTGAATACTTAGGACCATGTGATATTTCAGTTTTTCTTTTTTAATAAATCTGCAACAATGTCAACAATTCTGTGTTTTTCTGTCAATATGGGGAGCTATGTGTACATTCATGAGGAAGAAGAATGAACCTAAATGATTTTAGCAAATGGCTGCAATATAACAAAGAGTGAAAAATTTAAGGGGGTCTGAATACTTTCCGTACCCACTGTGTGTGTGTGTATATATATAATATATATTTCTTTTTTTTAATTTAGTCAGATTTTATTTCCATTTTGATCTAGAAACAACATATCTCATTTAAAATATAAAACAATTAGTCTCTTGTAAATATACCTGTTCTGGTTGAATACAAAAGAATGACTAACTTTAAATATTTTTTCTTCTAGGTCAGGTCATCGATATGCCACAGCTTCAGCCAATTCCGTCCAATCGCTGACAAAAACAAAAGCACCATCTAAACTGATGCATCGTAATGAACTGTCACCAATATATAACAAAAATTCTTATGTGTAAATGTAAAAGCAGGTACTTCCAGCAGTACAAACTTCTAGAAGATAATGGTATTAATAAAAATAATGCACACCTAGGTTTATTCACACAGGTAGATTAAAAGTTTTAGGCATCCCTTCTTTTCATTAAAAAGATCATACGGAAAGTTGAGCCTTTTACGTGCTTGGTATGACAGTCTCAGCACATCTACAGTATTTTTCAGCTGATAATGCCTCACTCCAGTAAATTTCTGTATTGTCTGAAATTGCACAAATAAGGTCCATAAAGACATGGATGAGCGAGTTTGGGATGGAGGAACTTGACTGGCCTGCACAGAGTCCTGACCTCAAACCGATAGAACACCTTTGGGATGAGTTAGAGCGCAGACTGCGTGCCAGGCCTTCTTCAACATCAGTGCCTGACCTCACAAATGTGCTTCTGGAAAAATGGTCAAACATTCCCATAGACACACTCCTAAATCTTGTGGACAGCTTTCCCAGAAGAGTTGAAGCTGTTATGGCTGCAAAGGGTGGACCAACTCAATATTGAATCCTACTGACTAAAGCCCTGTACACACATAGCGATTGTCGGCCGTAAATATTCGGCCGCCGAATGATCAGCCGATTGTAGGCTTGTTAGTATGATGCTTCCGACAGCCAACAGCGCATTTTCGGCCGAACAGAATCTGTCGTGCAGGCATTAAAATTTTTGTTGGCCAACACCAGAACGGCCGATTGTTCCCCAGTCAGTACAGATTTCGGCCGACAGACAGCAGATTTGCAAGACTGGGCATGCTCAGAAAAGAAAAAAGACAAGGAAAGTTAACCATCACATGACATCACTTCTGCAGTCGGCTGTTGTTGGCCGACAAAATTCGTGTGCAGTCTTTTGCAGTTTTCAACAGACACGACATCCCTGGACAAAAGATGGCCGATCGTTCGGCCGACGATCGGTACGTGTGTACGGGGCTTAAGACTGGGATGCCATTAATGTTCATGTGAGTGTAAAGGCAGGCTTCCCAATACTTTTAGTAATATAGTGTGTGTGTGTGTAGATAGATAGATAGATAGATAGATAGATAGATAGATAGATAGATAGATAGATAGATAGATAGATAGATAGATAGATAGATAGATAGATAGATAGATAGATAGATAGATAGATAGATAGATAGATAGATAGATAGATAGATAGATAGATAGATAGATAGATAGATAGATAGATAGATAGATAGATAGATAGATAGATAGATAGATAGATAGATAGATAGATAGATAGATAGATAGATAGATAGATAGATAGATAGATAGATAGATAGATAGATAGATAGATAGATAGATAGATAGATAGATAGATAGATAGATAGATAGATAGATAGATAGATAGATAGATAGATAGATAGATAGATAGATAGATAGATAGATAGATAGATAGATAGATAGATAGATAGATAGATAGATAGATAGATAGATAGATAGATAGATAGATAGATAGATAGATAGATAGATAGATAGATAGATAGATAGATAGATAGATAGATAGATAGATAGATAGATAGATAGATAGATAGATAGATAGATAGATAGATAGATAGATAGATAGATAGATAGATAGATAGATAGATAGATAGATAGATAGATAGATAGATAGATAGATAGATAGATAGATAGATAGATAGATAGATAGATAGATAGATAGATAGATAGATAGATAGATAGATAGATAGATAGATAGATAGATAGATAGATAGATAGATAGATAGATAGATAGATAGATAGATAGATAGATAGATAGATAGATAGATAGATAGATAGATAGATAGATAGATAGATAGATAGATAGATAGATAGATAGATAGATAGATAGATAGATAGATAGATAGATAGATAGATAGATAGATAGATAGATAGATAGATAGATAGATAGATAGATAGATAGATAGATAGATAGATAGATAGATAGATAGATAGATAGATAGATAGATAGATAGATAGATAGATAGATAGATAGATAGATAGATAGATAGATAGATAGATAGATAGATAGATAGATAGATAGATAGATAGATAGATAGATAGATAGATAGATAGATAGATAGATAGATAGATAGATAGATAGATAGATAGATAGATAGATAGATAGATAGATAGATAGATAGATAGATAGATAGATAGATAGATAGATAGATAGATAGATAGATAGATAGATAGATAGATAGATAGATAGATAGATAGATAGATAGATAGATAGATAGATAGATAGATAGATAGATAGATAGATAGATAGATAGATAGATAGATAGATAGATAGATAGATAGATAGATAGATAGATAGATAGATAGATAGATAGATAGATAGATAGATAGATAGATAGATAGATAGATAGATAGATAGATAGATAGATAGATAGATAGATAGATAGATAGATAGATAGATAGATAGATAGATAGATAGATAGATAGATAGATAGATAGATAGATAGATAGATAGATAGATAGATATAAAAAAAAATAATGTGTGAAAATAGGATTGTATTGACATAAATAACTCATAGACCAGTGGGTCAACAGATGGAGCAGCATTAAAACTCACAATATACACTTTGTTTTTAAATTTTCTTTTAATAAAAAAGTACATAAGTCCACTGTGGACTTGAATGGGGTCTGCCTTTCTTCATTACAAAAGTATGAGGAAAAGTGATCAGATTACCCAAAAATATCTGTATTAGAAGCAGCACTAAAAACAACTAAAAACAGCAAATAGGACAAATCAATATGGCAATCTGATATTAAGGAATAGTTCTTTATATACAGTCTATAGCCAAATAAAAAAATACTCTTTAATACCCGATTGTACTATTAATCTGTTCTTTCAACACTCAGTTGTACTTTAAGCCTTTACCAATGTTCCTTAGTGGCTCATGGAGCTGCATATTTACCACATTCAAGGTTAAAAAACAAAATATCACAAAATGTTCAGATCCAGTACCACTCAATTTGCTAAAAATAAAAAAAAATCTGTGGAAAGTTGTCTTTGAAGTTGATTATCCTATTCAAACATGGTAAGGGAAGATCAATTTTCATTTGTCTATGCTGCTGTGCTTTTCTTTTAAGAAAAAGTGATGTGTCAGCATATTAATGTATAAAATTAAATACGCTGTGGCCACTAGGTAATCCGTCTGCCACCCAGGTTCCCTATGATGGAAAAACTTTGCACTTTAAATTGACTGAATACACCAAATTAGCAAAAGAAACCAGAAAACCATGAAAGCACTAAGAAAAAAAAAAGATGTTTCGGGAGGTATTTTGAACTATGAGGCTCTGCTTTCAGTTGGAATTAGGAACACAAATAAAAAAAATAAGAAGTGAATTTCACAAATTCACTATTGTAATTATATTGTTATATAATATATTATGTATTGCAAACATTTTTCCTTTTTTTTTTTTCTCTCTCTCTTTTGGCCTTATCTAGAGATAAGCAATTTAGCAAGAGAACTGTATAAGTAAGATGTACAGTGGATGTTCAGAGGAGTCGGAATGCTCTCTATAGCTCAGGAAGCATGATATTATCTCTCCTTTATTTTGGTCTGCGCAATTGAAAAAAACTTCTACATACAAAAAAAGATTATATGCTGCCTCCAATAGCACATTCAAGCAGTAAGTTTTACTAATATAATCACTTAAAGAGCAAGGCATTACTATTCAGGTGTGACTATGGCACGGTGTCTAAATGCTGACCTGTCGTTGGGTCCATTGAACATATAATAACAAAATGTCGTTTTCCCCTGTGCATCAGAACCTGATGTAGGCTGCCATCATCCCGGTCATCAGAAAAAAAAAAGCAAGGTTCCCCCTGGATATGGGCCAATTAAACGGCAGCTCAAACATCCAATGTAATATAAAAACAAATATTTATTGATACATAAAATGTTTTGTCTCACATGACCAATTGAATACATGATCACAATGAATTGATTCTCCAGAAGACCCTATGTGTTTCAGGACAATGCCTTTCCTGAGGGATACTACAAAGGAGATAATATTTCAAACAATTTTTCTATAGAACAAAGAAATAGGTGAGAAAGTGTTATACAATGTATACAGCAGTAAACAGCTCATTGTTTTGGGCTGACTGTACATACCATCTATCTGTTCATGTAAGTCATCAGGCTGTATGAGTAGGATTTATTAGACACAAAGGAGTTAACACCCCACAATCATCAGCAGACATCCAAGAACCAGAGGATCCAGGGACTGGACCAGCACACAGTTAACCACGGAGATCCCCACAAAGGTGTGGGTCACCAATGTTCCTTAGCCATCCAGGAGGAATATACTAAAAAGAATGATGCACTGCTAAGTGGTAAACCCCTTTTGGTGTTCACCTAGTTCCTATCATATAATTTATTAAAATTCAAATTCACTCATTAACGTAAGTACCTGTGTTTCTAGCATGTATTCACAGACTCAGATAAGGAGTGATGTTCCTTTTAGTTGTGTTTAGGAAGGATCTGTCTTGATCCCTGATGCAATGCTAAAGGAAAGCAAATGGCTATAATAATTTCATACTCATCGAATAATGAATAAGGTCTGTGTAAGGATCTGAGGTTATCATATGCTACTTACTTTATTTTGTTTGTTGCTGGGTGGTGCACCCTCCTCCTGATAATAGACAGAATCTGGCTGATCTTGTTCTACAAGGGAACCTGAAGGGGTACATGTAACTATAACATCTATGTCTAGAAGGTCTGTTCCATCTAAATAGACAATGAGTAGAGTGCCTTTACCTGTTGGATCAAGTGTATGTGGCCGATCTCCTAAACGCTGTGCCTGTGTTGGATTCCCCCTGGGTTTAAATGGCGTTGGATGCCCGCGCATGCGCAGATCTTCAAACACTGGGTTCAACCGTCCACGGAGCACACGGCGCAGCCACAAAACATGGTTGGTGCAGGGTCATGCGCTCCACGGACACCGACGTCCCCCTCCACCGCCAAGTGATCCCCTCACAGACAGAACATATTAGTTGCTTGCATATCAATACCAATGTAACAATATGAATTATTATCAAACTAGTTCCTCAGCTGAAGATAACTTAAAGGTAATTCTGGTTTAGTTCAACAAATCAGTCCAGGAAACTCCAAATTAAAATCCAGGAAACTTCAAGACTAAACAGATGTCGCCACACAAGGAAAATATGTGACAGGAGGAGAGAAAAATAAAGATTTTTGTTCTCTTTTGGGACAAGTTATTCCAGTAGACAATGTTCACGGTTTATCATCAAGGATTTCCTTTCAAAATGAACTTGTCGTATGAGTAATTTACTTATTTTTTCTCTGAAGAGGTACTTTGATTTACGTGAGACTTAGGAAAGGGAGTAATAGTACACATTCAATTGCAAAAGAGCTGTGCTAATTGGGACATTACTTCACTTAAATTAAACAAAGTTCTATGTAAAAAAATATTCAAAATTACTCACGCAAAGATGAATGATAATATTTGGGTCGCTGCTGCTCTCAATGGTCTATGATCTCATAAACCATTCAATAAAGATTGGTTTATATAAAAAAAGAGCTGTGCCTGCCCTATAAACACTATATTATATGATGCAAATAACAAAAGCAAATACATATACATCCACTGCAAAATGAATGAAATAGTGACCTAGTAAATCACATACAAATAGTGCTGCAATAAATAAATTGCAATATTCAAACAAAGTGCATCCAAAAAACAAACATTAAGGTGCATAAGAAAGTCTATCCAAAGTGCTCCAAGGAGAGTCTTCAAAGTGTATATGTGCACAGACTAATCATATGACAGTTCCTTTAAGCAAATGTGCATACAAAATTCCATAACAGCAATCCATCTTCTGTGCCCACACCAGGGTTTACACTCAGCTGCAGGATTTGACTACTGAGTATGTACACTGCACAAAAAAAAATAAAGGAACACTTTGAAAACACATCAGATCTGAATGGGGAAAAAATCTCATGCTGGATATCTACACTGATATGGACTGGGTAATGTGTTAGGAACGAAAGGATGCCACATAGTTTGATGGAAATGAAAATTACAGTGGACTGAATTCAAAGACACCTTGAAAATCAAGGTGAAAAAATGATGCAGAAGGCTAGTCCATTTTGCTGAAATTTTATTGCAGCATCTGGCGACGAAGGAGGGTGTCCTGGGGTATTTCCTCCCAGATCTGGACAAGGGCATCACTGAGCTCCTGAACAGACTGAGGTGCAACCTGATGGAGTCAGATCTATCAAAACCTAATGTCCCAGAGATGTTCTATTGGATTTAGATCAGGTGAGCGTGGGGCCATTCAATGGTATCAATTCCTTCATCTTCCAAGAACTGGCTGCAAACTCTTGGCTCATGAGGCTGGGCATTGTTGTGCACCAGGAGGAACCCAGGACCCACTGCACCAGTGTAGGGTCTTACAATCTGTCCAAAGTTTTCATCCCAATACTCAATGGCAGTCAGGGTGCCATAGTCTAGCCTGTAGAGGTCTGTGCATCCCTCCATGGATATGCCTCCCCAGACCATCACTGATCCACCACCACCCGGTCATGCTGAATGATGTTACATGCAGCATAACGTTCTCCATGGCTCTTCCAGACCCTTTCACGTCTCAGGATGAACCTGCTCTCATCTGTGAAAAGCACAGGGTGCCAGTGACGGACCTGCCAATTCTGGTGTTCAGTGTCAAATGCCAATCGAGATCCACAGTGCCAAGCAGTGAGCACAGGGCCCACTAGAGGAGGTTGGGCCCTCAGACCACCCCTATGAAGTCTGCTTCTGATTGTTTGGTCAGAGACATTCACACCAGTCTCCTGCTTAAGGACCCCCTTTGGCCCTGTTCAGCTCTCCTAGAGTAACTACCTGTCTCCTGGAATCTCTTCCATGCTCTTGAGACTGTGGTGGGAGACACAGCAAACCTTCTGGCAATGGCAAGTATTGATGTCCCATCCTGGAAGAGTTGGAATGCCTGTACAGCCTCTATAGGGTCCAGGTATCGCTGCATGCTACAGGTAGTGACACTGACCCTATCCAAATGCAAAAATAGTGAAAAACAGTCAGAAAAGATTAGTAGGGGGAAACAATTTCAGTGGCCCCCACCTGTAAAACCATTCTGTTTTGGAGGTTGTCTCGTTGTTGCCCCTGTCTCATCTGGTCTCATCTGGTGCCCCTGTTGTAAGTTTCATTAACATCAAAGCAGCTGAAACTGATTACCAACCCCCTCTGCTACTTAACTGACCAGATCAATATACTCTTATTAAAAAGTGTTCCTTTCATTTTTTTTTGAGCAGTGTACTAAGGTAGGTCACAATGGCTTTTTATACTGCTGCTCTCATATAGTATTCCACAATCTAGGAACCTTCAGTCTGTTCATCCACAAATTTTAGTGAAGAAAAGCCATGGGCAACATCATATTGTATCACCAATATTTATTTAGAAGCCATAAAAAGATAACATGTATCCACTCACAAATCTCATGCCTGCCCTGGCACCTGGAATGATCTGCCAATGTCAAAGGATGGGTGCTGCTGCTCTGGCCCACTACAGAGCCAACATGCGCTCCAACTAACTGAAGTGATGTGGTATCAGAAGTCTCCGTCCCTACGGGTTTCATCACATCCAGGACATTCTAAATATGGCAAAATATGTAGGGGCAGGGACTTCCGGTACCACGTCACTGCCACTAGTTTCAGTGCATGCTGGCCCTGGAGCTCCACATAGTGTAAACACTCCGCTTATAAACTTTTATTAAAATAAACCACTCATATAATAAGTGAATAACTGCTGTACCAGAAAAAGACATCTGCAGACACAGTAATCCATTTCCTTGTACATGGTGACATCACGGCATTCAGCTCATAACTGACATCATTGGGGGCCAGGACACTGCGTGTGCTCACCACATATATTATATATCACAGTTGGACACTGGAGAATGCAGAAGTAACAAACAAAACTGAATTTCACAATACAGACCTGAGTTATTCTGCCATTTTTTGATCATAAACAATTATTACAATTCCACTACGGATGCACAATCAAGGCACCAAGCATTGTAAAATGGACCATAAAAATGCAAAAAAAATAGATTTTTGTCTTACCGTAAAATCCTTTTATCTGATGTGCATTGGTGGACACATCTCCAGAATCTTCTTGACTATTGGGTTATGCGGCCCCCCACAGGAGTAGGACACTAGGCAGGAAAAAGCTTTAACACGCCTATGGGGCAGTTCAGGGGATATACTCCCATTTTCTGCTATAGGCACTCGGTTTTGTTGCAAGCAGTGTCAGAAGAAATAGAACCCAACTCAATAGAGGGGTGGGTGCTGTGTCCGTCAATAAACATCAGAGAAAAGGATTTTATGGTAAGACAAAAATCCAATTTTCTCTTTCGTTCATTGACGGACACAGCTCCAGAATCTTCTTGAACATTGGGACGTCCCAAAGCAGTGTCAAACATGAGGAGTGGGAAAAACACAGCAGAAAAAAATTCCCAAAGGCTAAACCTAGACAACCAGGTAACATGGAGCTTAACTAGTAACAACTGGAGCTCACCTGAAACATACACCCTCAAAGAGGACTGGTCCTCTGAAACAGCAGCCAGCAAAACCTTGTGGCCAAAGCAGCATCGGAGATGCCAGCACATCCGCTTTGTAAATATTTTGTAAAAGTGTGCACAGACAACCAAGTGGCCGCCTTGCAAACTTGCATCACTGACGCCTGATGGCAGAAGGCCCAGGAGGCACTAAGCGCCCACGTAGAATGCGTCTTAACAGGGACAGGAGAACCTGACCCTTGATTGAATAGGCCTGCACCACTGTCTGTCTGATCCATCTGGAAATGGTCGCGGCAGGAGCGGCCAAAAACCTTGCAAGGTCCCTCCGTGAGGTGAGGACAAATAGCGAGTCTGAATTCCTAAACGTCTTGGTTGCTGCCAGGTACACCCTGAACGCCCGAACCACATCCAGAGAATGCAAGGCAATCTCTTTAGGATGCCTAGGCTTGGGACACAGGGAAGGCAACACAATGTCTTCACTCAGATGGAAACCTGAACTATCTTAGGAAGGAACGACTGACAAGGACGAAGCATCACTTTATCTCTGTGAACCACCAAGTAAGGTGAACGACAAGACAAAGCTGCCAGCTCCGACACCCTAGGTGCAGAAGAAATAGCCACCAAGAAGGCTACCTTCTAGGTCAATGTAACTAGAGGAATCTGGCAAATATTTTCAAATGCCGGTTACTGAAGAACCGACAGCACCAAGTTGAGATCCCACGAGGGCAACGGAGACCACACTGGGGAAGCCAAATGGCGAACAGTGTGAACAAAAGTGTGAACCAAAGAATGCGTAGCCCAGTGGCGCACCAATAGGGGGGGCGGTCCGCCCCGGGTGCCACACATTAGGGGGGTGTCAGGGAAGACCAGGGTGACACCCGGGGCCGGCCGCCAGACTGCTTCCGCCGCGGAGGAGGATGAACTGTTTAAAGCAGAGAGGATGTGAGAGAGACTCACTGTCACCCCCGAGCTCTGAATACACAGCGATCAGAGGGCGCTGCAGGAGTTAATTGTGCTGGTTAATGAGAATGCGATTGGTTGCTAGGACCGCCTATCAACCAATCACCTGCTCATTAACTAGCACAGTAACTTCTGCAGTTCCCGCCGAGGCGCCGATCGCTGTGTATTCAGGGCTCGGGAGTGACAGTGAGTCTCTCTCACATCCTCTCTGCTTTAAACAGTTCATCCTCCTCAGCTCTCCTCCTAAAAAGGTAGGGGGGTTGTATTGTAAAGGGGTTATTTTGAGGGGGGGCTTTGTATTGTAAAGGGGTTCTATTGGGGGGCTGTGTAATGTAAAGGGTTGTATGGGGGATGGGGCTGTGTAATGTAATGGGTTCTATTGGGGGGCTGTGTAATGTAAAGGGTTCCAATGGGGGGCTGTGTAATGTAAAGGGGTCCAGGGGTAAGGGGGCTGTGTAATGTAAAGGGGTCCAGGGGTAAGGGGGCTGTGTAATGTAAATGTGTCCAGTTCGTCGCCTGGGGGGGGGGGGGTGCCAGATATAGGATCCGCCCCGGATGCCAAATGCTCTAGGTACGCCCCTGGCGTAGCCAAAGGATGTTAAAAGAAAAATGCCAAGGCTGAACCTGGCCCTTGATGGTACCCAAGGCCAGGCTCTGCGCAACACCTCATTGAAGGAAAGCCAAACTCCGAGTTACCGAAAAGAAGCAGGGGTGAACCCCTAGAGATTCACACCCACAAAGTTACTCTCTTCAAACGCGATGGTAAATCTTCCTAGCAGTAGATTTACTAGCTTACAGCAGTGTGGGATTTATCGATTCAGACAACCCTCTAACCTTCAGCACCTGCCTTTCCACAGCCAGGCCATTAAAGCCAGCGACTGTGAAGCAAGATGGAAGATTGGCCCTTGAGCCAACAGATCTTCTCTAAGAGGAAGTCTCCAAGGAGCATCGACGACCAACCATATCAGATCTGCGTACCAAGACCGACGAGGCCAGTCTAGAGCCACTAGGATAGCTGTAATCCCTTCTGCCTTGAACCTCTGCAGGAGTCTTGGCAGAAGTTCTAGAAGAGGAAAGACATTAACCATTTGCCGACCGCCGCAAGTACAAAGTGACGTAGTGACGTAGTACTACGCCGCTAGCCTGAGAGCCTGCAACCGGAGGTGCGCTCCAGCCCCCGCTCGTTCCCCTGCATCCCCGCGTGTGTGACCGGCGGGTCCGATGTCTGCTGGTCACTCGCGATCTCCCGGTGGAGAGGGAGAAAGGCAGGCGGCTAATGTAAACAAAGCCGCCTGTCATTCTCCCTGGTGTAACAGCAGAGATCATACGATCCTGCTATGTGGGATCGTATGTCTCTGTGGTTACATGAAAAGCCACATCCCTTTACAGTTAGAAGCACGCCCTAGGGACACATTTAACCCCTGCATCTCTAATAAAGTTAACCCCTTCCCTGCCAGTGTCATTTTTACAGTAACAGTGCATATGTATAGCACTGATTACTGTAGTAATGTCACTGGTACCCCCTAAAGTGTCAAAAATGTCAGTCAAAGGTTCGATCTGTCCGCCGCAATGTCGCAGTCCCGCAAAAAAAAACGCAGATCGCCGCCATTACTTGTTAAAAAAAAAACAATAAAAATTACATAAATCTTTCCCTTAGTTAGTAAACACAATAACTTTTGCGCAAACCAATCAAAATACGCTTATTGTGATTTTTCTTACCAAAAATATGTAGCAGAAAACAAATTGGCCTAAAATGTTAAAAAATTTAGATTTTTACATTTTTTGGGGGGAATTTCATATAAAAAAATTTGAAAATTATTGTTATTTTTTTAAAATTTTTTTTGTTTATAGCGCAAAAAGTAGAAATCGCACAGGTGATAAAATACCACCAAAAGAAAGCTCGGTTTGTGTGAAAAAAGGACGTCAATTTCATTTGGGTACAGCGTTGCATGACTGCGCAATTGTCCGTTAAAGTCACGCAGTGCCGAATCGCAAAATAGGCTCTGGTCTTTGAGCAGCCAAATCCTCCGGGGCTTAAGTGGTTAACCAGACGATAATGGTCCCAAAGGAGCCACCAGTGCGTCTGGGGCATCAGCCAGAGGATCCAGAGACTGTGCCACAAACCTAAGCACCTTCCTTTTAAGACGAGAGGTCAACAGGATCACCTCAGGAGTTCCCCACCGGAGACACAACTGATGAAAAACTTCTGGAGGAAATGTCAAGTATATCGATCAGTAGTCTGGATTCTTCCAGAGTCCAGACCCCCGGAGTACAATGCGTGCCAAAAAAAAAACGCCACCCACTCGGACAGGCTGACATCCGTGGGTACCACCGTCCAGTACAGGGAAGGAAGATTTACCCTGTCGAATTGCTGGAGAGTGAAGCCACTGAATTAGGGACCCTCTCATACCCCGGCTTAACAGGATCAGATTGTCTAGAGACTGTGGACTCTTGCCCTACATGACAAGAATCTCTCTTTGCAGAGATCTTGTGTGGAACTGTGCAAACAGAACCGCCTCAAAGGTAGACACCATCAGACCCAGACCCGCATGCAATTTCTGAAAGATGACCGACTGCTGGACAACAGGAGCCGAATTGCATCCTGCAGATTTTGGAACTTGTCCCATTGGAGGAACACCCTGGCTGAGGCCAAGCCCAGAACAGATCCAGATAGTCCAACTAGGTGGACGGAACCAGAGCCAATACCTGGAAATTTATTTTCCAACCAAACTCCTGCTGAGTCCGCACAGTAATCTCCCGGTTGTCCGTCAGAGTAATCGGAGACTCTGCTCACAGAAGAAGATCATCCAGGTACTCCAGTACTGCAGTCCCCGCTGGCACAACAATGCCAGCCTAGGGGCCAACACTTCGTGAAGACCCGAGGAGCTGAGGCGAGACCTTTTGATAATGCTCCTCGCCCACAGCAAGCAGAGGAAGCGTGAATGACTGACATTTATCGGAATATGGAGGTAAGCGTCCTTGATATCGATAGAAGCCAGAAGATCCCCCTGATGAAGGGACGCCACTACCGTACGAATAGACTCCATTTGGAACATCTGTACCTGCACAAGATGTTCAGAGCTTGAGGTCCAATATTGGACGTACAGTACCTTGCTTTCCTTCCTGCGACCTGCAAACATGTTTGAATAATGATGTATTCTATTCTATTCTGTTACGAAACGCGTAGGGAGGAGCTGGCTTTGCATCTGACGTCACACACCAGGAAGGCCCGCTGCTAATACAGGCGTTACTGGATGTTTGTTTTAATACCGTTTCTTGTCAAGCTTTTGGTGAGTGCATTCATCTTGTAAAATAAACAAAATTTTAAGATACAGTGGTGATCGAAAGTTTGAACACCCCATAATTTTGTGCATAAAGAAGCCAAGGAAAGATGGAAAAATCTCCAAAAGGCATCAAATTACAGATTAGACATTATAATATGTCAACAAAAGTTAGATTTTTTTCCATCATTTACACTTTCAAAATAACAGAAAACAAAAAAATGGTGTCTGCAAAAGTTTGGGCACCCTGCAGAGTTAATATCTTGTACTGCCCCCTTTGGCAAGTATCATAGCTTGTAAACGCTTTTTATAGCCAGCCAAGAATCTTTCAATTCTTGTTTGAGGTATCTTTGCCCATTCTTCTAACTGTAAAGGGGCGTGTCTTGTGATGTAACAACAGAGACATACGATCTTACATAGCAGGATCGTGTAGTCTCTGAAGTTACATCAGGGAGAATGACAGGCGGTTTTGTTTACATTAGCCGCCTGCCTTTCTCCCTCTCCAGCGGGAGATTGCGAGTGACCTGCGGACATCGGAGCCGCCGGTCACTCGCGCGGGGATGTGCGGGAACGAGCGGGGGCAGGAGCGCACCTCTGGCGGCGCGTGCTCGCCCCCTAGAGGCTCCTGGGCGAGCAACGTAGCCCTACGTCGGTTTGCCCAGGAGAGCCAGACTGTCGCAGTAAATAGTCATACGGCAGTCGGCAAGTGGTTAACAGTTCCCTTCACTTGAACTAAGGGCCCAAGTCCATCCCCTGAAAAGCAACCCCACACCATAATCCCCCCTACACCAAGTGATTTGGACCAGTGCATAATGCACAAGGTCCATAAAGACATGGATGAGCCTGTTTGGAGTGGAGGAATTTGAACTTGACAAAAAATGCAATTTGGTTATATCTATTTATTTCACTAGGATGCATCTGCAGCGTATCTTTAAGGTGTTGTAAGGAATTGGTCCCCATTAAGATAATCACCAGCCCTTAAAACCCTTTGGTGAGCCACCACTGGAATGAGTGAATTGATTTTAATGCTGTTTTATGCAGTATCTACCAAGTGCTTTTGCTTATTGAGGTAAATATTAAAGGGATAGTGAATCGACATTGCAGTATCGCATGCGATACAACATGTGTTATGTAGCTCAAACATCGCATGTGATCTCTCGTGAATTGAGCCCCTTAAAACCCCTTCTAACATTACCTATTTGTTCATTCAACCAAACACTTAAAGCCTTTGCAGTCCTTCCAACATACTGCAGGCCACAAGGGCACTGCGATAGACTACATTGGTAGAAGCACAGGTAATAAAGGTTTTTATGGAATATGCCTCAGAGGTGGAAGGAGATGTGTAGGTATTAGGTTAACCATAGTACACAGCATTTTCTATACTGAGTTTGAGAGAGCAACATCAGCCAAGCTGTCAAGGATACCCGAGTGCTGGTATCCTGTGAAACAGGCGTGACCAGAAATGTGTGGACTTGCACAAAGAACACCAAACACAAGTATGATATAAATAATGTGTTTTTTTTTTAAATAAAAAGTGAATAAAATAACAATATACACACACATCTATTATACTAAAACCCCACTAACCAAGCTCAGTGAATCTACCTAAGCCAATGAAATAACTAGGTACAGACAGGAGGATATGGCCGAGAAGTGTACTTACTGTCAGAGCCAGGGTAATGCGCAAGAGATCAGGCAGAGGGAGTAGGGAGCAAGGAGGACAGGGACAGGGTTCAAAGGAACAGTAGCAAGCAGAAAGGCTGAGGAATCAGAAACAGGACCAGGGTGCAGGTACACGGTTAGCAGGTCAAGAGGCACATGGGCAAAACACCAAGGTGGGGGTAGCACAGGAAGAGCTAAATATACTGAAAGCAATCAGCATCAGTTGATGACTGCTTAGTATGAGCTGCTGATGGACAATGAAACTACAACCCATTCCTGACACAAGCATAGATTGCATTTCATTTTCTTTCTCCAATAGATGTCTGTACAGCGATAGCTGGATTGGTGGTAGCTTTACAAGATCAGCATAGAAAGTGGAAACTGGCTCTGTGACTTTATTCTATGGAAGCATTTATTTACATCAAGGTCAAGGTCAATTATGATGAGTTTGGAAGCGACAGAGATGGCTGTCACCCTAATCCTAACACTTAACCCCCAATGTGAGCCCTTTATATTTACAGTAATCCTATTTAAGCTTAAAGGGTAACTCCACTTTCATGGGGGGGGGGGGGGGGGAATAGCAAATAAAGAAAAAACAATATAGCGTATACAATTGCGACACAAATCATATTGTAATTGAATGTTATTAAAAATTACCTTTACTTTTCAATCTACAGCCGTTGTAATTTTCTGAAAATGCAATGCAATATGGCTACCTGGGGCTGTTCTGTAAACAGAATGTGTACTGACCACACCCCAGAAACAAAATTTCCTGCTTGTGTGATTGGCTCACCAATTTTCCCAGAAGTCTGCCCAAGATACAAGTCAGATTTCTGGTATCCTCTGAAACAAAATGTCATTTTTGGTGAAATACTCCCAAAAGGAACACGTCTAAAGGGACGCAGGCCCAGCAGATTTCCTCATTAGTGTCCTGCAACTGCTACAGCTGGTTGATAATTATGAAACCACTCCCATTAGACCCACTCAGCCCAGAGGAACAAACAATGATTTCTTCAGAATAATAAAAGGTAGGAATCTGCAACAAAGATTGTTATAATCCTTGTAATGTAAATAGATCAACCACAGGTAAATGTTTTTTCTCAACAAAACAAAGTGGAGTTACGCTTCAACCAATCCCCCAGGAATGAATGTAAACCCTCTAATCCTCTAATTTACTAACATAATCTAACACTAAACTAAGCCCCTTATTCAGTTATTCCTGCGTCCACACCGATTTAATCATAGTATCATAGTTCATGAAGCTGAAAAAAGACATGGGTTCATCCAAGTTCAATTTGAGTGTGTATAAGTTTGAGTTGCTAAAATTGTCAATACCCTTTGTGATATTCAGAGGCTATTGATCAATGGTGCAGAGTTTTTAGTGAGTTCACGCCAACGAAGAGTGGATTTTCAGGGCTTGCTGGCCCACTTTTATTGAAAACGAAAAGAAAGTTCAAACAACACAGTCTTGCCCACACAAGGGTTTCCACCATGTGGAAAAAAACAACATTCAGCCTCCTGCCTCTCTAACAGCACCGCTGCTCTGGCTTCAAGCCCAAGCCTTTTGTGTGGGTAATTAGACTGCCTCATGTGCAACCCAAGCACACACAGCTCCTTGCTGCTCTGGACTTCAGGTTGAGAGCTGCTGTTATGTTCTGTCACAAACTTCGCTTGCACTATGCAGTAATGCAGCCTCACAGCCTCCTGGGACGGTGAAGCCCTGAACTATTTATTATAATGAGTGTGCACACTCAGCCTGCTGGTCCCTGGCAAGACCAGACTGTCAAAATCCTTGCAATGTACATAGATCACCCAGATGGGATGTTTTTTGTTAAACGAAAGTGGATTTTCTCCTAAGGCATTTATTTCCTCTTCTTGTAGGTACACTGTCTGCTGCACACAATACATGTTTGCATAGCTCTTTGGCTCTGTATCAACAAGCACAGTTTCTGGCATAAACTCACAGTCTGGCATGTGAGGATCCAAAAACTCCACCACTTGCCCGCATTTGAGAACCACTTCTGATAAGGAACATTCAAAAAAATAGATGGTTGCTCTCATAGGAGTTTCCACCATCAGTTCTAACATGAAAATAAACAACATTCAGCCTCTTGGCTCCCTCTAGCAGCATCACTGCTCGGGCCTCAAACCTAGACCTTTGGTATGGTCTCCTAGACCCCCTCACAGCACACCCGTGCTCATGTGCAACCTCTGCACTCTCAACTCTTTGGCTTTCTCTCTTTCAAATCCCTGCTGCTCTGACCCTCAGGCTTATGGCTTCCGTCTGTTCCATTACAGATTACGGTTGCAAACATGCAGCCTCAAGGACACCTGGGAGGGCAGATCCCTGAATTACTGCTAAAGCCTTCATTATAATGGGACTCAAAACCCTGACCCAGAAATTAAAAAAAACAGTGAACACTAGAAGACTAGTTTCGACTTCTCTGAACAGAACTTCTGGAGCCCCTCACTCTGCATCTGTGAGAACCCTGTGTTGTCATCAATCCCATTAATACAGTGGCAGGGCCTCTCAATGTCACAACCTGTATATTGTGTTTCCCGAGGAAGACATTTATATTAGGGATAGACCAATATGTTTTTTTCAGGGCCGATACCGATATTTTGGTAACAATGTATCGGTTTTGGCCGATATTTTGTACATTTAAAGTTTTGAAAAATAAAGACAATTTTTGACACCAATCTGGTACTGAATATGTTAATTTTTGTTTATGCTTAATGGCTGGCTTGCTGGCACCCTGTGGTGGGTGGCTGACTTGCTGACACCCTGTGGTGGGTGGCTGGCACAGGGGCTGTGGGTGGCTGGTACAGGGCCTGTGGGTGGCTGGCTGGCCGGTATAGTGCCTGTGGCTGGCAAGTACAGGGCCTGTTGGTGACTGGCCAGTACAGGCCTGTGGGTGGCTGGCTGGCTCGCTGGTACAGTGCCTGTGCCTGGCTGGTACAGGGCCTGTGGATGTGGGTGGCTGGCTGGCACCGCTGTGGGTGGGTGTATGGCTGTGATACATTCCCGCGAGACTAGTCCCGACTCCAGACGAGGCTGTCCAAGGCGTGGGAAGTGTTCTAAGAAGGCAGAATGATGTCACAAAAATATTGGCAATATCGGCCAGTTCCTGGGCCAATACTGATATATCGGGGAAAGTGCATATCGGCCTTGCCAATAATCGGTCTATCCCTAATCTATATTTTTTTTTAATTCATCGACACTCGTAGTTGATACCACTACTTGGAGAAAGAGGTTCTACATTTTCACTGCTCTAACAGTAAAGAATCCCTTTCACAGTTTAAGGTTAAACTTTTTTTTACGTTCAGTCTCAAATTGCAGCCGCGTGTCTTCTTCAGGAACCTTAGAGTAAATAGTTTACTACCATTCATACCATGTCCTCTGATACATTTGTACATTTCAATTTTTTTTCCCCCTCTCAAGTGCCTCCTTGCTAGGGTGAATAAGTGTATTTTTTGTAACCTGTCCTTGTAGCTGCGGAACCCCTCGTCATTTCAATTCATTTTGTTGCCCTTCGCTGAATTATCTCCTGTGAAAAGGTGACTAAAACTGAACAGCGTACTCAAAATGAGTCTGAACCAGTGTTTTGTAAAGAGGTGGAGTATCGATACATCTATTGAAAAAAAAA
The DNA here is from genome assembly GCF_965119305.1 of Pelophylax lessonae. Classification (NCBI taxonomy): domain Eukaryota; kingdom Metazoa; phylum Chordata; class Amphibia; order Anura; family Ranidae; genus Pelophylax; species Pelophylax lessonae. The sequence goes on along the minus strand of NC_138769.1, from coordinate 493,077,422 downwards.
TACCCTTTTTAATGTATGAGATGTATGAGATTATCGTACTAGCTTTGTTAGCTGCAGATTGGCATTGCTTGCTATTGCTAAGTATAAGATCTACAAGGATCCCCACATTTTTTTTTAATCACTAATTCCCGGACAGAAGAGCTAATGAATATTTTGTTTACATATTTTTTGCACCCAAGTGCATACCTTTACATTTTTCAACATTGAATTTCATCTGCCATGTAGCTGCCCATCTTTTTTTTAACAAGGTCTTCAACATTGATACATCCTGTGTGGAATTTATTTCCCTGAATAAATTGGTATCATTAGCAAATGCTAATTTATGATTACTCTCTGTAGACATGTTCCTGTAACCAGTTTTCTATCCATGCACATATAATTTCTTTAACGCTGATAGACCTCAACTTGTTAAATAAATTGTTTATCAAGTACAGTGTTGAATGCCCTGGCAAACATCAATAATAACTACGTCCACTGGCTTTTCCCTATCTAAGTTACTATTCATCTCCATCAAAGAATGTTAACAGGTTAGTCTGAGAAGAACAGCTTTTAATAAACCTATGCTGGTTGTTATTAATGATATCAGTTTCACAAACAAATTCTTGAATATAGTCCCACACCATACCCTCAAATACTGTATATACTATAGATGTTAGGCTGACTGGTTTGTAGTTCCCTGATAAACATCTTGACTTCTTTGAACATCTGTACCGCATTTTCTCTACTCCATTCCAGTTGGTAAGGAGTCTTTAAAAATTAGGAATAGTGGCTTGACTATAATAAAACTAAGCTCCCTAAGGACTCATGGGTGTAAGCCATCTGCTTTGAATTCAGATTTCTGTCAGCCATGAGGTACATTTAGTACATTAGTATTAGCGTGAAAGTTTTGTCTATTAACCACTTGCCGACCGCCGCACAACTATTTACTGCGGTGGTCAGCCCCGTACAGGCAAAGTGACGTAGTACTACGTCGCTCGCCTGAGAGCTCCCGCCCCCGCTCGTTCCCTAACATGTCCGCGCGGGTGACTGGCGGACCCGATGTCCGCCGGTCACTCGCGATCTCCTGGTGCAGAGGGAGAAAGGCAGGCGGCTAATGTAAACAAAGCCGCCTGTCATTCTCACTGATCTAACTGCAGAGATCATACGATCCTGCTATGTAGGATTGTATGTCTCTGTGGTTACGTCACTAGCCACACCCCTTTACAGTTAGAAGCATGCCCCTAGGGACACACTAAACCCCTGCATCACCAATAAAGTTCCCTGCCAGTGTCATTTTTACAGTAACAGTGCATATGTATAGCACTGATTACTGTACTGTCACTGGTACCCCCAAAAGTGTCAAAAATGTCAGTCAAGGGTCCGATCTGTCCGCCGCAATGTCGCAGTCCCGCAAAAAAAAAAATCGCAGATCACCGCCATTACTCGTTAAAAAAACAAACAAAAAAAATGACAAAAATCTTTCCCTTAGTTATTAAACGCAATAACTTTTGCGCAAACCAATCAAAATACGCTTATTGCGATTTTTTTTTTACCAAACATATGTAGCAGAAAACAAATTGGCCTAAAATGTTAAAAAATTTTGATTTTTACATTTTTAGGGGGAATTTCATATAAAAAAATGTGAAAAATATTGTTATTTTTTCAAAATTGTCGCTCTTTTTTTGTTTATAGCGCAAAAAGTAAAAATCGCACAGGTAATCAAATACCACCAAAAGAAAGCTCTGTTTGTGGGAAAAAAGGGACATCAATTTCATTTGGGTACATCGTTGCATGACCGCGCAATTGTCCGTTAAATTCACGCAGTGCCGAATCACAAAATAGGGCCTGGTCAGGAAGGGGGTAAAATCTTCCGGGGCTTAAGTGGTTAAGCCCGTCTTTTTAGTTTTTATAAACTGAAGAGAAAAATGTGTTTAATGTATTTAATACAGTATCTTAAAAAAGTGAGTGTACACCTCATGTTTTTGTAAATATTTTATTATATCTTTTCATGTGACAACACTGAAGAAATGATACTTTGCTACAATGTAAAGTAGTGAGTGTACAGCTTGCATAAGGCTGCATTCACATGTCAGCTTATAATGGCGGGCAGAACCGCCGCGGTTCCGCCCGCGATTCGGAGATTTATTGCAAATCGCGGGACGCCTAGCGTTGCCCGTTGATTTGCAATAGCCCCCCAAACGCCGAGCGATGTTGCCGCGATTTACGCCCGCCGAATCGCGGCAACATCGCGCAAACAAAATCGCGGGATGCAATACGCTCCAAAAAAGTACAAGAGCTTATTTGGAGCGTATTGCGTCCTGCGATTTTGATTGCGCGATGTTGCCGCGATTCGGCGGGCGTAAATCGCGGCAACATCGCTCGGCGTTTGGGGGGCTATTGCAAATCAACGGGCAACGCTAGGCGTCCCGCGATTTGCAATAAATCTCCGAATCGCGGGCGGAACCGCGGCGGTTCTGCCCGCGATTATAAGCTGACATGTGAATGCAGCCTAAGAGCCGGTTCACATACAGGCGACCCGACTTGCTGGGGCGACCTGTGAAGTCGCGGTGCACAGCGCACACCGCGACCTTGGAGCGACATGCACGGACTTCATATCATTAAAGTCAATGCAGGTCGCTCCAGGTCACCCCAAAGTAGTACAGGACCCTTTTTCTAAGTCGGAGCGACTTATGTCGCTCCTATTAGAACGGGTCCTGTGCTAATCTATGGCAGGCGACCCACGGCGACTTGTCAGGCGACCAAGTCGCCTGACAAGTCGCCCCAGTGTGAACCAGCTCTTACAGTGCAAATTTACTGTCCCCTCAAAATAACTCAACACACAGCCATTAATGTCTAAACCGCTGGCAACAAAAGTGAGTACACCCCTGAGTGACAATGTCCAAATAGGGCCTAAAGTGTCAATATTTTGTGTGGCCATCATTATTTTTCAGCACTGCCTTAACCCTCTTGGACATGGAATTCACCAGAGCTTCACAGGTTGCCACTGGAGTCCTCTTCCACTCCTCCATGACTACATCACAGAGCTGGTGGATGTTAGAGACCTTGCACTCCTCCACCTTCCATTTGAGGATGCCTGACAGATGCTCAATAGGGTTTAGGTCTGGAGACATGCTTGGCCAGTCCATCACCTTTATCCTCAGCTTCTTTAGCAAGGCAGTGGTCATCTTGGAGGTTTGTTTGGGGTCCTTATCATGTTTGAATACTGCCCTGCGGCTCAGTCTCCAAAGGGAGGGGATCATGCTCTGCTTCAGTATGTCACAGTACATGTTGGCATTCATGGTTTCCTCAATGAACTGTAGCTCCCCAGTGTAGGCAGCACTCATGCAGCCTTGGACCATGACACTCCCACCACCATGCTTGACTGTAGGCAAGACACACTTGTCTTTGTACTCCTCACCTGGTTGCCGCAAAACACGCTTGACACCATCTGGACCTAATAAGTCTCATCAGACCACAGGATATGTTTCCAGTAATCCATGTCCTTAGTCTTCAGCAAACTGTTTGCAGGCTTTCTTGTGCATCATCTTTAGAAGAGACTTCCTTCTGGGACGACAACCATGCAGACAAATTTGATGCAGTGTGCGGCGTATGGTCTGAGCACTGACAGACTGACCCTACACCCCTTCAACCTCTGCAGCAATGCTGGCAGCTCTCACACGTCTATTTCCCAAAGACAAACTCGGGATTTTACGCTGAGCACGTGCACTCAACTTCTTTGGTCTACCATGGTGAGGCCTGTTACCGAGTGGAACCTGCCATACAGCCTGGTGGCTGTATGGTTTTGGCCACCATGCTGCAGCTCAGATTCAGAGTCTTGGCAATCTTCTTATAGCCTAGGCTATCTTTATGTAGAGCAACAATTCTTTTTTTCAGATCCTCAGAGAGTTCTTTGCCATGAGGTGCCATGTTGAACTTCCAGTGACCAGTATGAGAGAGTGAGAGTGATAACACCAAATTTTATCACACCTGCTCCCCATTCACACCTGAGACCTTGTAACACTAACGAGTCACATGACACCGGGGGAGGGAAAATGGCTAATTGGGCCCAATTTAGACTTTTATACTTAGGGGTGTACTCTCTTTTGTTGCCAGCGGTTTAGACATTAATGGCTGTGTGTTGAGTTATTTTGAGGGGAAAGCAAATTTGCACTGTTATGCAAGGTGTACTCTCACTACTTTACATTGTAGCAAAGTCTCATTTCTTCAGTGTTGTCACATGAAAAGATATAATAAAAGATTTACAAAAACATGAGGGGTGTACTCACTTTTGTGAGATACTGTATATCTGCATTCTTCCTGTCATTTATGACCAACTTTCCATGTTCATCATTAATGGGGCTTATGTGCTCTGTCCTAACATTTTACGAGGCATTTCTTTCTTAGTTTTTTTTTAACTTTGTAACTCTGAAATGATGAGGATGATTCTTCCATTTTATACTTTTTAAATGCTATTTTTTATCATTTATGAGCAAAATTTAGATGCAGTCTCTCCCTACAGTAGAGCCAGTAACTCAGAAAAGTCAGCCCAGTTCTCCAGAAACCCAACCCCCCCCCCTTCTTACATTAATTTCCCAGCCATTTGCTCACCTCTCTAAACTCCTACGGCCTCCCTGGGGTGGCTCATGGCACAAAAAGTTTTTCTGAAAGTCCCTCAAATCATTTTTAGAATGCTCTATTTTCCTCTAAACTTTGTAATTTGTACCAACATTTACCATGGCTGCTGAGTCCTTCGCAGCCCTTCCCAACAATCTGTCAACCCAATTCCCAATGTGTTGAATCCCCACCAACAGAGGATTGTTCGCTAATCATGGCCCTGGTAAAAGATATCCCTGTCAGTCCTTCTAATAATTGAATCCTCTATCACAAGTAGATCTGTCTATCTTTGCTTATACGCCTGCTCCCAATCTTACTTATCATAATGTCCACTGGGTTGCATTACCATACATGGAAGATGTGATTTCCTCTGGCTTTATGGGGGTACTCATTCATTTTCAGACCCTGTTCCAATTTACAATACTCTTGTAGACTAGCTGCTGACCTCAATCCTGGTTGGCTCCTGCTCCTTCGGAATACTATGTTACCTGTAAGCTTATGTAAATACACAGCATACCTCACAATCTCTGTGCCTTGCTTATACAACTACCCAATCACCTCAGCCCACCTCAAAGCCCTCCCACAGCAGTTACCCACTTTTTCTGGCAGCAGAAAGCATACAACAAATGCCAGTCCACTGTTAAGCACCATGGTAGACACAGCCCTTTCATGTCTGCCCTCTCATCCTAGAAACAGCCATCTCACAGGAGCTCCCCACACCAGTCAACTAACAGAACTCTCCCACACCTCTCACCTTTTACCCACAAATTCTTTACAAACCCCTCTAGCAGACAACATTTCTCTCACAGTGCCCAGCAGATATCTAGCAGCAGACAGTGGATACTCCACTACTCCTCCATGACTCCAGAAGGCCCTTATCTTTGCACCAACCCCTTTCTTACTGCAGACAGCCACTCATACATACAACCCTTCCACACCCCTCAAATAAATACAGCAACCTCCTTCACTTTTCCATCAGAAAGGGGACACTCCACTTCTCCTCCATGACTCCAAAAGGCCCCTATCTTTGCACCAACCCCTATCTTACTGCAGACAGCCAGTCATACATACAACCCTTCCACACCCCTTGAATAAATACAGCAGCTCCTACCTCTCACAGTAATCCAGAGGAGGGGATCCCTCGTGCCGCAGGCTCTATTTCCTGGCTGCTTTCCTGGTACTTCTCTGGTCACAACTGCCAACCAACCCCTGTAGTGGGGTCCACCCACATTGTCCTAACTTAGCTTTAACACACGCCACAGGTCCCAGAAGATTGCCCGTCCATTCAGAATGCGCAGTGCAACTCGTGTCATAGTCCACACTAGAGATGCTGGCACCACGGGGAGAGGACGGAGAGAACCGAGGCTCCCCCATCACTGGTCCGTGGGACAGGTGAATATGTGTTTATTAAGAGTCAGCAGCTACATTTTTTGTAGCTGCTGACTCTTAATAAACACAAAAGCCAGTGGAACTTCCTTTAAGGCAAAGGTCTTGATACTTGCTTTTTCACTCCTTTGCATTGGTAAGAATATTTATTAACTGTTTCACCTACAGGTATTTTTTTTTTTATTTCACATTGCTATTTACAGTATTATGGTGGAGGTGACCTTGATATTTTAAGCAAACCTTGTTTTTTTATGGCAAGGCCCACTTTAAGCCCTGGTCCACACCAGTGTGGGTTTAAAAATTTCAAAGACGCAGATCAGTGTGATTTGCATCTCTGATTCCACTGTGGCTTACGACTTTATTTAACAGAAGCCTATGAAAGTCACAATGAAATAGAAAAAAGTAGTGCAGGAACCTTTTTTAAAGTTGCTGTGACGTTCCATTGTCGGCAATAGGATATGACTTGTCATGTAATTTGGAACTGGCAAATCGCATGGCGAACCACACCAGTGTGAACTGGTGAACTGTGAACCAGGGCTAAACAAGTGGATCTTTTCGTGAATTTTCTTGAACTTTACTAAATGTCTAAAGAAATTGTACACATGTGGAAATATGTGACTTTATCACTTTATTGAATGATCTTTTTACAAATATACATTTATAGTCACAATACCATAAAGAATAATGAATCAACCACCATTCAAGGCATGTTTACTTTAATGTAATTTTTTTATATTATATATATATATAAAATGTAATGTATACCACGTTCTTATGTTTTCAAAAATACTTTAAAACCAAAAGTTCAGATCTGGGTTAGAACCAGATTTAACACTGTCTTCTGTGTGCTACATAACACTGACTTAAGTCCCTGATGGAAAAAAAAAAAACGTAAGACTCAAAATACCAGTAACATAGCAAGGTTCACAGAGATTGTTCAATGTTTAAGAACAAAACATTTATTATTGAAAAGAGATTTTATTATTTTCATTTCTTATTAAATGTATTCTAATTATTAGGTTGAACTGATAGAACTTCTATAAATAAGTAGTTAAAAAAAAAACCAAAGGGTTATATATGCAGGCTGCCTTCAGGTGACTGGACACTGGCAAAAACCGTCCGCCCTTAGAAAATGGTCAAATAACTCCACCCACTCTGTGAGACTCCAATTTTTTGGGAGTAACAAAGACACAGAAGGGAGGGACCTGTGTCCTGCACTGTACACCAATATAAGGAATGTACAGGCAAGTCAAAATTCCTATTATCTTTATTGTACAGTTCAGGACATAGGACTTGTATTCATAGACCATTTGATATACCTATGCAATAAACTGGGGGAGGGGGCAACAGAACAGCCAACAGGCCCACAAGAAAACAAGGGTTAGAACCCTTGTTTTCTTGTGGGCCTGTTTGCAGTTCTGTTGCCAACAGAACAAATTAGGTAACAGCTTGTGACACCATGCAGTGGTGTGGTCCCATCAGCTCGGAATTGAACATCCACTTGTTAAAATCCAAAACTTATGAACAGAGGAGCCTTGCAAATCTGGGTTATAGATGATTGATGCTGCTGGAAAGCCCAAAAGACACCAACAGACCTGGTGAATTCAGCTCTAATAAAGGGAGGAACCCTTGCCTGAAGAGCCTGGTCTGGTTGGAAGAGGCCAAGGCTTGCCTGCCAGAAGTCAAGAGTATGTCTGTGTAACACATCCCTCTGGGCGAATCTGGCGCAATAAGGGTCACCAGAACCTTTTCTACCTCTGTTTATGCATATATCAGCATTAATGAAGTACAAAGAATCACAGGGCATCTACTGCAAAGGTCAGAGGATCCCTGGTCCTGGCTACAAATCTGTTATAGATTCAGTTTGATGTTGAATGCAGCTTTGACAGAGATCCTGGAAAATCTTAGGGTGCAGAGGGTGGCTTATAAAGCCTGTCTTTCATTTGTCCACTCTAGAAACATGGATGGCAGAGAGCTGGAATGCAAATTTCTGCCCAGTAAAGTATCAAACTTGTTTCTCCTGCGGCAGCTTGACTTCTGGTGTCAGATAGTTTATGAAGGCCATTGCTGTGGCATTGTCCAACTGTACCCTGACTGGGTGATCATGCAGAAGATGAGTCCAATGTTGTCGAGTGAATTTAATTGCTTTCAGTTACAGAGTGTTGATGGGGAGTCTCAACTCCACTGTGCACCAGGTCTGCTGGATAGTTACACCACTAAAAACACCTCTACAGCCTGTAAAGCTGGCATCTGTTGTCACTACCTTACAAGGCATGTGAAGAAATTACTTTCCTGACTCCAGGGCAGAGTTGGAGATCCATCATGACAGGAAGAGATTTGTCTGGCTGGAGAGACATATAGGAAGATCCAGGGAGTGTATATGATTGTTCTGTGATGTGATGTTGTTGAAATGACCTTCCCCCACCAGGTACAGCCCCCTCCCAAAAGCCAATCGTACAGTCGACGGTGGCGCCCCCTCCATCCCATCGCCAGCTCAGCACCCCAGACCGACCTGAAAAGGTGGTATGGCCACCTCATGGGGAAGGGTGGGGTAGGCAGATGAGGGGCGAAGTGTCTGCAAGGACCACCAAGAGAGGGGGGACGCTGCATGGGAAGGAAGAGAACTCGGGGGTCTGACTATCCCAGGGAGGGGCCCAGGTCCATCCCAAAACCGTCTAGGGGGAGAGGAGGGACAGCTACTTACTATACAAGGAACAGGGTGGGCACCGCTCCAGACAGAACTTCCTCTCCATCGAAATGGGGGGGCTGTTGTCCAGGAGGAACGCTGCGACTCAGGCCGAAGCCAGGTCATATGCGTCCTCGCGAGGCGTTTAACTCGCAGGCCAGCCCCCGTCCAGAGGGGCTATGTTGCGGCCGACCTAGCGCGGAGCTAAGGCCTGCACGCGCTCGCTGGCCAGACTGGGGTGACCACTGGATTTTAAAAAAAAAATATCCAGCCCCTCGCCCAGTCCAGCAGTTGATTGTAGATTCTCAGAGGAAAAATAGAAAAATCCATTAAAAAGGAAAAGATAACCAGGACCAAAGAACCCGGCAAGAAACTAGGTCCTTACTCCTGACTAGGCAGAAAAAAAACTGAGTGCCCATAGCTGAGAGTGGGAGTATACCCCCTGGGACTACCCATAGGCGTAGTCAAGTTTTTTTCTGCCTAGTGTCCTACTCCTGTAGGGGGCAGTAAACACAATGATTAAAAAGATCAGGAGCTGTGTCCGTCAGTGAACGATAGAGAAATAACAGATTTACTGGTAGGATCGCCAGGTGAAAATGAAGGAAAATATCCCAAAAAAAAACTAATGCAGCCACTACATCTAAAAATTGATGGGATGCAAATGAATAAATGTTTGTGTAAAACCGTTTTAAAGGACAACATATTGTCATTTCCTTATTAAAGCAGTGTGCTTGTGCCTTGATAGAGCAGACTGTGTCGACCTTGCCAAAGGTCACCAGCCTAGGCTCTCTGAAAATGCCTTAGCCTGCTTAAACTCTCCCTGTACTCTCAGATTACCTATGCTATATTATGCTTGATGTGATATGACATACTTTGATATTTTTACCTATTGTAAAATTGTATGTATTACTTGTATAATGACTGGTCTCAGCTTGAAAAAGACTTTGCTCCTCCCAAATTTTTCACTCAGCAGTACCCTATTGAAGATTTATACCCTAAAAAAAAGTGGGCTGTCCCTGTTGTGCATCCAGCCATTTCCTGTCTCAACAAGACCTTAACCCTACGTTCACACCAATGCATTTTTTAGTGAAGTTTGCAGAAGCGCACTACAGTCCATTTAACATGGTTTTAACATGGTGTACATGTTCATGTGCATTTTTGGAAAGATTCAGGGACTTTTTTTTCCTGCAGCAGATTGCATTTTGCCCACCCTGAGGATAAACGACTGGAAGCCCTTTTTTACAGCTCTGCTCTCCCTTGCAGGCCCTGTAATGTAACTTGCTGTTGTGACGATATCTATCTACACTGAACAAAATTATGAACGCAACACTTTTGTTTTTGCCCCCATTTTTCATGAGCTGAACTCAAAGATCTAAGACTTTTCTATGTACACAAAAGGCCTATTTCTCTCAAATATTGTTCACAAATCTGCCTAAATATCTGTTAGTGAGCACTTCTCCTTTGTCAAGATAATCCATCCACCTCACAGGTGTGGCATATCAAGATGCTGATTAGACAGCATGATTATTGCACAGGTGTGCCTTAGGCTGGCCACAATAAAGGGGCACTCTAAAATGTGCAGTTTTACTGTATTGAGGGGGGGGGGGGGGTCCAGGGGTGTCCAAAAAACAGTCAGTATCTGGTGTGACCACCATTTACCTCACGCAGTCCAACACACCTCCTTCCCTTAGAGTGGATCAGGTTGTTGATTGTGGCCTGTGGAATGTTGATCCACTCCTCCTCAATGGCTGTGTGAAGTTGCTGGATATTGGCAGGACCTGGAACATGCTGTCGTATACGCCGATCCAGAGCATCCCAAACATGCTCAATGGCTGACATGCCCAGTGAGTATGCTGGCCATGCAAGAACAGGGATGTTTTTAGCTTCCAGGAATTGTGTACAGATCCTTGCAACATGGGGCCGTGCATTATCATGCTGCAACATGGGGTGATGGTCGTGGATGAATGGCACAACAATGGGCCTCAGGATCTCATCACGGTATCTCTGTGCATTCAAAATTCCATCAATAAAATGCACCTGTGTTCGTTGTCCATAACATAGGCCTACCCATACCATAACCCCACCGTCACCATGGGCCACTTCATCCACAAAGTTGACATCAGCAAACTGCTTACCCACACAAGGCCATACACTCTGTATGCCATCTGCCTTGTACAGTTAAAACCGGGATTCATCCATGAAGAGAACACCTCTCCAAAGTGCCAGACACCATCGAATGTGAGCATTTGCTCACTCAAGTCGGTTCCGATGACGAACTGCAGTCAGGTCAAGACCCTGATGAGGACAACGAGCATGCAGATGAGCTTCCCTGAGATGGTTTCTGAGTCTGTGCAGAAATTCTTTGGTTATGCAAACCGATTGTTGCAGCAGCTGTCCGGGTGGCTGGTCTCAGACAATCTTGGAGGTGAAGATGCTGGATGTGGAGGTCCTGGGCTGGTGTGGTTACACGTGGTCTGCGGTTGTGAGGCCGGTTGGATGTACTGCCAAACTCTCTGAAACGCCATTGGAGACGGCTTATGGTAGAGAAATGAACATTCAATTTATGGGCAACAGCTCTGGTGGACATTCCTGCAGTCAGCATGCCAATTGCACGCTCCTCAAAAACTTGTGGCATCTGTGGCATTGTGCTGTGTGATAAAACTGCACATTTTAGAGTGGCCTTTTATTGTGTAATCATGCTGTCTAATCAGCATCTTGAAATGCCACACCTGTGAGGTGGATGGATTAGCTCGGCAAAGGAGAAGTGCTCACTAACACAGATTTAGGCAGATTTGTGAACAATATTTGAGAGAAATAGGCCTTTTGTGTACATAGAAAAAGTCTTAGATGTTTGAGTTCAGTGTTGCGTTTATAATTTTGTTCAGTGTAATAATCTCTAACTTTCTGGAGCCATGTTTTGGGATCCTGTTTCTACACTTACAGATGCCCTGCCCTACTGTGTTGATTACCTTGATTATCTGCCAAATATCCAGAATAGGCATTCATTCATTGCATATGCAAGAGACCCTTTGGCTTAAACGTTGGTCTGCAAAGCTTCAGTGCAAAAAGCATCTTGAGGATGCCTTTCACCTGGAGAATACATTGTCTGTGAATACCTGGACACCTATATCAAGAAAATCATGGGGAAAAGCAGTACCTTTTTGCCCATGTTAAAGAAGGCAAAAACTCAGACTAAATCCCCAGCTTTTGACACAAAAATTATTATTTTTTTTATTGTTTTTTAGGCTTACTAACCTGATATCTAGTTTAGCAGTATAACCTGGATCCACCAAGTCTGAAGGAAAGTCTACCTCACATTTGTGAGGATCTTTTGGTCTTAGCAGCTATCTGGCCAGTTTGCACTAGAGGATTCCAATGTAGACAAAATTGTTCCCCTATGAAACCTAGAAAGCACAGTAGAAGAGCGGCAATAGAAACAACTTTTCTAAAGCAACATCTTCACCTGAATGACAAGTGCAACCAGTTGGCAAAGTAACAGGTTCACTTAATAACAGGTAAATAAAGTGGACCCTCGCCCTCCTCATGAACTTCCCCCCTCTCAACCCCTCCTTCCCAACTCTACATAAATAGGGCAGTGTTTTTTAGTTACCTTTTAAGAAAAAAAAAAAAACGTGGCCCCACCCCTCCATGCACATCATTTGCCTAGACAAATAAAGTGCAAGCTGAATGCTGTGGGGGCACTTGATAGGAGGGAGGGGCCAGGAGCAGCAACAAGGGACCTGAGAAGAGGAGGATCCGAGCTGCCCTGTGCAAAACCAACTGCACAGAGGAGGTAAGTATAACATGTTTGTTTTTGTTTTTTTAAATGAGACTTTACAATCATTTTACGTTTCTGAGCAATACACTGGTTTTCTGGTCTGATGAACAACCTGCACATTTCAATAAACCTCAATGACATGACAGCAAGGGACAATTTTTCAACGTTGAGTAAACCCAAAAATCATACATATACCGACATGACTTAAAATGAATACAGTGCATTGCAAAAGAATATTATTATGGACCCTGTGGTGGTGACTGAAGTTAAGGTTTGCTACAAAAATCATAAACAGTAGAATCAAAATACTAGGTGTTTTTTTATTTTGAATGTCTGAAAACTGTATTTAATATTAACTATACAGCAGTGCAAAGATACACTTATTTCATAACAGAATCTATTTTAGAATATCTGCTCTGTGCTGGGTCATGTGGTATTTCAGCGACAGTTTTAATTTGAATACCTTGCTCTAGAGAAAAGTAATTGCAGCTGATAACAAGAGATTAAGTGCTTGTAGGAATACATTGTACCGTAGAAAAAAATAATTTTTAACATCATATAAAACATCTTCATAGAAAACACATAACACAATTAACACATAATAATGCGCAACACTCCATCTGCTACCACTGTTTAGGCCAATGGTACTCACAGAATCTTTGAAGTATAAAATAACATACAAACATAGAAATATACAAATGTAGACCTTGAAGATTTTTTTTAGGCAGTGCAAACTTTCAAGGCACTTGAGGATTATTATATTATATATTACTGATAAGTAAGACATTACTAGATATCAGAGGTGTCACTGATGTCGCTCACTGTCACTAAACTAACAACAGTGCTGGATGTATCAGCTTCACGGGCATCTGGAGAAGAGAAGGAAGTGACAGCAATTAATGTTACTGATCAGACAAATCTAAGCATTATATTGATGCTTTAACATAAGTGACTGACAAAAAAAACAGACCCAGTTGTTACAACAAAGTGCCATAGACAGTAGATGGATGTTTGAAGAAAAAAAAAAAAAATAGTACCCTTGCACAATGAGTATATACATATTCATAATGAAAGATACTAACTTGGGTAATTTTTTACTTCAGACTGTTTCAGATTCTTTGTGTAAAAAAAAAGATACTTTCATTTTGATATTTAACCCTTTATAGTGCTTCAATGAAGGTATTAGCAGGATTGCTTAAAGAACTTGTAGGGATGTATACTTTTATGACTTATTTTCTTTCTCCCAAATCTCACATATATGCCCAAAGTTTTTATAGACAATTGCAGCTTCTAAAGTACAATTTGTTTTTATTATTAATTAGGGTTAGTTTATATGAGCTTCACATGCTGAAGCAAATCAAAGACAGCATGCTAACAGGGGCTTTTGGGCAAAAAAATATTAATGTTTGAGATAAAATATATGGCCAAATGTTTGATGACACCTAACCAATATATCTATATATAAAAAAACTGGCATTAAAATGGAGTTGTCAGTCCCCTTTGTAGCCTTAAAAGCCTTTAATCTGTAGACCATTGAAACAGAGTAGATACAAAATTACCAAAGCTGAGTTAGGCCGGCCATAGACAGTGCAATTTTTTTTCTGCAAACACGGGTTGTAGGAAAGACATTTGCACGATTCTCCCATCAACAAAGACAGTGCTGACAAGGGAAGAAGGAGGCCGGCCATGTTGGGAAAAGACTAGCATTACTAGCAATGATCGCAATTGATTCCAGTAGGCTGATTGTACCCAAGTTGATTGATCGACATTCACCCTGCCCACACACGGGTTGAATTTTGGCCGGATCCTGCTGAACCAGATGAAATGTGAATGGTCTATGGCCGGCCCTGGACGAACTGCTGTATTTACACAGCAACTCCCTACGTTATCTTAAAGCAGGACTAAAGTTCCACTGTCACAAGCTCCAAGTAGGCAGGCTTTTTATTGCTGAATAGACAT